>NC_134417.1:84832094-85132615 GCF_030867145.1 Opisthocomus hoazin
TCATGTACCACTCTGGTCTGATACTGCTCTTTTCGACACAGAGGGCAAGACGTTTTACCTGTAAATTTTTCAAAGGCTTTCAGGCATGCTTAAAAAAATAATTGCAATTACTTTCAATATATTTCATACCATTGGAATGGATGAAACACGATAGATTACAGAATGTGAAAACAGTTTATCCGTCAGTCCATGAACACTCTACAAGATGCATATTGCTATAATTAAAATGTTAACAGAATCTTGTAAATCTCCACATATTCGCATGAAATTTCATGAATTAAACTATTCCCACTTTGTATACAAATGTATAGCTCAGTTACAAACTATTGTTTCCCATATGGTTTTAAAAAAGGTAATAAAATGGAATAAAGTGCTTTATCATAAAAAAGCCTTAAATTATATTTCTTACCAAAAAATCTGGAATCAAAATTACTTTTCAAGATGATTACATTTAATTCATTAAGCTACTCAGTTAAGTAGTTTAATTAAAATACTCATGTATTATGTGCTTGAATAGTTATATAAAAATGCACTCACTTTATGGAATACATGGGAACATGAAAGCAGCACCTGTTTTTCAAAGGAAAAAATAATAATACAAAAATCCTCAAATCTCACTTTAAACCATTCTAAAAGCTGAAAAGTAAAAAATTCTGACAAGAAAAATTCTGACTGCCTGAAAGTTATCAGTTTGTTTCTGTTACTACTGCAGTCTTCTGGTGAAAATAAAATTAGTCTTCTGTAGAAATTACTTAATATATTACATCTTAAACTAATGTGTGAATTTTATGTTAACAACACATGGAGTGGCAGAAAGCAAGAAATGTCAACTGCTACTGACTGGAGGAAAAGATTACAAAACAAGTACTTAAAATGAAAGCTGATTCATTTTTCTCCTTTTTCCCCTCAGAGACGTTAAATTTCAAGAAGTGATACACATCAGCATTTCACACATACAAAGAAAAACAAAAGAGAAAGCATGTTCACAGGCTACAAGAAAACTTCACCTTTATTTGACCTAAATTCCCACCAAATGCTGATGATCTCCATCCTGACAAAAGACATAGAGTTGGACAAAAAAGGCAGTTGGCTCTTAGAGGAAGGAAAAACTGGGAAAGGAGTGAAAACCATAACAAGTAGTGTGCACTATTGAGCTGGCAAACACAAAAGGATTAATGGCTAGCAGCCAGCTGAAGGGAAAGCTTTCAGATACAGTGGCTTTTTTCCCTTGAGGGAGGAAAGCTAACGAAACACTGAGGACAAAAAGAATTCCAGAGGCGTTTCCTTTTTTTGTGCCAAATCTGAAGTAAACTTTTTAATGAGTGCTGTCTTTTGCTCTCTCTTGCCAAGCTTTAGACTTTCAGGGTAGCCAGAAACTGGCAGAATGGTCTTTTGCCAGATCCATCCGACCTGTCTGTGGACAACTGTACACCTTCAGTTAATGTTGATGTAAAAGGAAGCAAAAGCCCTGTATCTAAGGTTATTAAAAGACCCTGATTCACATCACAGATTTGGCTGTAAAAAGTCTTGAAGAAAAATTAAAAGGGAAAACAGGCAGAAAAAACACCCTAAAATGCACTGTGCAGAGAAACTTCCAAGCAGTTGAGATAATTCTTCTAATTACCATCATCATCTCTCTGAAGCAGCACTTCTCTTCGATCAGTCACTTATCCATTTTGCTTAATATTTTCAAGATGATAAATGAGATAATCTAATAAAGCATAATGTATTTATGCTTACGCTACACACATGCACTGAATAAAGCCATCATGGTAAAATGCAAACATTTCTTCAGATAACCTAAGGAAGTGACTGACTTGTCTTAAGAGTACATGTACTTCCATTTTACAAACAGAAATAACCATCGAACTAAACTGCAATTAATAAAACTCATGAGAAAACAAAATATATCTTAAATTGTATCATTAGTGAAAATGTACCATTCTGATAAATGAAGGCTAAGATCATATCTAACAGGAGTTTAAATGAAGCAGAAAATAGCCTGTACCTGCTTTGCAAGCACAGATAAAAAGGCCGACTACCTTGTCCTCTACTGTCATAAGTGAACAAACGCTACTGACCTTTCTCTACCATGTCAAGTCCAAAACACTCTCAGAGCTGGCCACTGATAGCTGGGTCCAGCTATTAAATGCTAAATGGTGTCTTACAGCAGAATCTTTCCTTCCTTTCTTCCTCCAGCCAACGATTTATAGCAGTAACACTGGAAAAAAAATTTTAAATACAGGTGTGTAGTCCACCCAATTACACGGTCATACACGTACCTGAGGCTGAAATGCAAATTCTTCCCTGTATATTAGGCCTCATCTGGAGTACTGTGTCCAGTTCTGGGCTCCCCAGTTCAAGAAAGATGAAGAGCTACTGGAGAGAGTTCAGCGGAGGGCTACAAGGATGGTGAGGGGACTGGAGCATCTCCCCTACGAGGAGAGGTTGAGGGAACTGGGCTTGTTCAGCCTGAAGAAGAGAAGGCTGCGAGGGGACCTTATAAATGCCTACAAATATCTCAAGGGTGGGTGTCAGGAGGATGGGGCCAAGCTCTTTTCAGTGGTGCCCAGTGACAGGACAAGGGGCAATGGGCACAAACGGAAGCACAGGAAGTTCCATCTGAACATGAGGAAGAATTTCTTCCCTCTGAGGGTGACGGAGCACAGGAACAGGCTGCCCAGGGAGGTTGTGGAGTCTCCTTCTCTGGAGATATTCAAGACCCGCCTGGACAAGGTCCTGTGCGGCCTGCTGTAGGTGACCCTGCTTCGGCAGGGGGGTTGGACTAGATGACCCACAGAGGTCCCTTCCAATCCCTACTATTCTGTGATATTCTGTGATATATTGCACAAGGCTGTACGGAGTCTCCATGCTGTATGGATCTCTGCTTTAGTTTTACCCATTCTTCAGCTGTTAGTGGCAAGGAAGGAGGCTCAGCTAGGCCTAATTTCTGAGCTGTAGACAATAACAACAAAAAATCACGGAATAAAAACCACTGGCAGATGCAGACAACGGATTTTCTTCATGTGAAATTCATCCATGATGCACTTCTTTAAAAATACTTTATACAGATACTTCACATAAATCTATCATCAGACAAACCACTGGCAGGCAATGTACTTCTCACTATTAGTTAGCTATTCAGGAATTGTCAGAACCTTTTACATACCTGATTTATACAGGAAATTTTTTTAAATGTAGACTTTTATTTGCCAAGTAATTTGAATTTGATACCTTTTCACAGCCATTAAGATGGGGATTACTAACTAGACAATGTAACAATGCACAATAACATAATTTCAAATCATCAGTATAAACAAAACCTCTGTTAGAATTAATTTGTGAAGGTTTCTTCAACATTGCACTTTTGAATTCTTAAAATAAAAATTAATAAAGTGGTATAATAAAAAATGGTTGCTGATGCAAAATACTTAAGAGTAATGAGACTGTGACGGATGCAAGAGAAATAAAGAGAATAAAGAAACGAAGAGATGGTCACAAGACACCAGTGACAGTGTCACTGTGATAGCTGAGCTTGTCAATCTCAACTGATAACTGCGAGGTGCCTTGCCGCACATCCATGTGAAATCTCTGCCTTCTCAAAGAAGGAATCACTGAAAATACTTACAATATTCCCCCCCACCCCCACAAATGGCAGATAAAGTCCAGTCTCAGTATCTCAGTAGTAGAAAAAGATGCTAGGAGGTACAGCAAAGAGTAGATCTTTGTCATCTCTGAAGACCAGAGGAAGCAGCTTGTGTGGACTGACCAAAGTCACTGGAGGAATGTCCAAGCTGTGTGTAATAAGCCAATAACATGAGTCCATGATCAGGCCTCAATGGTATTTGCTAAAACCAGAAAGGAAGAAGGACATGTAATAGAACACAAGCTGATGACACCTAGATGAGAGTTTTAGTTCTAAATAGGAAGGAAAGGGTCAACTCTCTCATTCATATCAAAATCTTTGCACAAACCAGACATCAATAAGAAGCACTTATTTGTTCTGTATAAGCCTTCAAAACCCCATCAGACAGACTGTGTACCCAAACCTATTACAATAGTTAGTCATGAAGAGAAAAGAAATCCTAATGAATCAAAGAATGGGGTTTTGGTGATCCATTTGCTCAAGTATCTCATTATTCTAGGATGGGATTTGCTAATTTCTGAGAGAAAAATTCTGCTCCTGAGCTCATCTATCTACAGATGTGTATTGTTAATTATTTAAAATTTGCACAAAACTGTCTTTAATCTTTTTAACGAACTTTTCTGAGGTACTAAAGGAATTACAAGGAATACTTTCATCCCTTTAGTTGAACTATCTGCCCAACCTACTTCCTTGTGAGCTCACGACATCCTTTGAACGTAAATCAATTTGAGTCCATATCTTAGAACAACAAGATGCCTTTGAGATTTCAAGCTGGGTCAGTTTACGCTTTTGGAACAACGTGGAAAGTGCTTTCTCTACATATGGTTTGGTTCACATAGACCCCACCTTGATACCTTTGACTTCATACCTTTACACGGGTAACAAAGGCAAGCAATGGATGTAAAGCTCAGTATCAAAAGAAAATTTGAATCAATGAATGTTGTAGATTACATTGGTGGTCAAATACAAATTGTCTTAGAGGCACGCTGCTTCAGTTCCTGGACAACTCGATACCCAGACACAAATACAGCACCTCCACACGTGCGGGAGCTCACAGCTCTGCCTGCAGGCTATGGGTTAGAATTCAAACCACTCGTGTCAAGCAACAAAGCACATACGTATGTATTTATGGCATCGTAATTTCAGAATGTAAAATATACACTCTATTAAGATAAAATAGCATTATCTATGAATTTTGGTGCAGTAAAATGCTTTTATCTGGTGGTCTTGATGGTGAAAAATGATATGAGCTTTAAGAGAAATACGAAGGATCCTGCAAAATTTTGAGAGTCTAAAAACTAGTTCAGAACATGTATTTTCCTTGAAGCTTATGCATCAATTGCTGAACACTAGCAGCTGAGTGACGAGGAAGTTTTTCTAACCAGGAGTGCTCTCCCTCTTGACCATTCAACTCTTGAAGAGCATATATTGCACAGATCAGTGTTTCTTGCTACAAAAGAAGACTCAAATTACAAAATACATGATAACAGCTTCAGTAAAAACATATATCAAGTTTCATCTGACAGTAATACCTAAGAGTATCAGTGAATGAGTACAGAAACAAGATCCCATTTTGATAGTTCAATATACACAAGCGATGGTCTTTATGATGAGAAGACCTGGATACACAGGGAGTGAACAAGATAGCAAACCAGTCACAGCAGGAAAGACAGTATCACAACATAAAAAATGCCTACCCTTGATTTTCTTCCAAGCACTGTAGTCAGAGACTGTTGTAAGGGAGACAATGAGATGGCTTTGTGGAAAGCCTTTTGTATACCCCCGGGGTAAGAAAAAATGCTTATTTAAAACTTTCACAAATGGATGATTAAAACTGCCAAATAGGAAGAGATTGGCAGCAAAACCTAACTTCTAAATAATATAAACCAGATGGGACATTTGTGAGGGACAGGTAATACACGTGTTTAGAAGGAAAGCTTTTATACGACAAAGTTGATGAAGGAAAACTGGCATCAGGACACACAAGAAGGGATATGTGGTTGAAGCAAAAAGCTCTGTGAAGAGATTCTCAAAAGCACTTTGAATAAACCCAAGCAATGAAAGCCTACATTTATCACAGTTCAAGACATCCAAGAATTTTCATCCTTGCGCATCAAGTTTGCAAGCCCAACCCATTTACTGACACACCCATTTACAACTGAGTTATTTATCCTCAAATGAACATTACCGAAGTGATTACATACATTAACATTTAACTAATTATTATTTGATTTTTGTACTTAAGTCCCTACTGAGAAAAATTTAATGATAGAGGCCTGTGAGATTTTGTTTGATTACCCACAAACTCAAGAAGAAAATGTTGCACTAAATTAGATTTTCAAAGTTGTTTCACAGCTGTAAGGTTTAAACCCCACAATTCTTAGTAAGAAGAGAAAGCTTGACAGAAGCATTTTATAACAATATGAGACTATAGGTGAAAATCCTATTAAGCAAAACTCACAAACAAGTGCAATTTTTAAAAATCTTTCAGTACATTCTTTCAAATCGCTTGCACAAGCATTCATACGGGACATTTCAGTCAATGCTGTGATTTCAAGGGAAAAATCGTCTTTCTGGTAATTGCAGAGAACATGCTCACACTTGGGCTGCATTTTTTCACCACAACCTTTAGCTTCCATAATCACTCATTATTTATATTTGCACTAACCCAGTACCTCTGCTGTTTTTTCACCCACCACTATCCTCTCTTCTTTCAAACTCCTCTTCAAAAGGAACCGAAGAAAAAACCCTCCCGAGAACTACAACCATGTAAACATAGTAATAATCACCTTGTCTTACTACTTTTGTCCTTTGCACTTGTTACACTCACTTGTTGTATATTATCTTAAGTTACCCTCTTAACCTTCAGCTGATTCCAAAAGGCAGATGCCTGTGCTTGTACAGAGCCTCATTGATTTACATGGTTCTCTTTAGAGCTGGGACTACTGTGACAGTTACTTTAGCAAAGGCAACATGATCTTCAGAGAGGCCTAAGGGCATTTTTATGAAAAAGAATAAATAAAACAATTATTAATGACGATGAAAGTTTATTATGCTTGAAAGTGCACACTGTGGAGCTGGAAGGTCCTTTAAGAAACGCCTAACCAAGACAACTGAATGGATGAAGACAAGATGTTCACGGCAAGAAACCTTCAGAAAAGGGAAATACAAGACTGAAACTGGTAGGTGGGAAGCACATTTGGACTCCTGGGCTGCTAAGATGCTCTCTGGCTCTGATTGTTTAAGCAATAGTCTGTCGCTGCTGCACAACTGTATTATTATACTACTATTTAAAAGTGAGTTTTCTCACCAGGCATCATTCCAAGCCCTCACATCTGTGACTTTTATCTTGTTGCATGTTTACTTCTAAATTTGAAAAAGGTATTTAACTACAGGTGTTAATTCTTCCCGGGTTTAGCCCCAGGACCACTGTAAAAACAAACCTTTTTAACTTTGAGTAAAGGTGGATATATATTAACAAAGAATACATTTAATGCAGCGCTAGTCCATGTCTTTTTACTGAATAAGGAATAAAGAAAACCATTTCAAATAGACTTACAAAAAATCTTAACACGAAAACATTCCCCCAAATAAATACAGTGTCAAAATCACTGATATTTGCTTGCGAATATAAGGTAAAGAAAGTTATGACAGTCAACATACAAAACATATTAAAAAAGTGTAAAGGACTTCCTGTTGCTTAATGAAGAATTCTTATTCATCAAGATGCACTTACTAGCTTCTTAATTTTTACCTTCATTGTCACAAGAATAATATTTTTTATAAATTTCAGATATGAAAAGACACATTCAAGCCACTGATGGCAATTCCATTGTTTACCTGATGGCCTAAACTGCTGAATTTTGACAAATTTTGAAACAATATTTTATGTTGCTTAGCACTGAATTATCTTATTGAACAGAAAGCTTATCTTCTTCATTTTAGTTTATTTTAAATAAAACCAAAAATTCACAAATCAGAATATAATGGTTTACCTAACGTTAGCTGTGGAGGACTGGGATCAAGAACATACTCCTTTTCAGCATCTTCCTTGCTTTTGTGGCGACTGCTCTTTTTTCCTTATCCCAGTATCTACTACTGCTCTGACCATTTCTTTGTTCACGGGTTTGTAAATGGTCTTGGTATTCCTTGTCCTTGACTTAAAAGGATCTGCTAAAGAAAGATCCTGGAGCTGATGAATGTGTATTATATGATCCTGTAAAGCAACTGCAGAAACTAATACCGTCTGTCGTTTGGAGGGACGGCCCTAAAAAGAAAAAAAAAACCACCCCAACTTTGAATAATTATTGTTATAAATGAATTAAAAACATATATATTATACTAAATTAAAAGAAATTCTGCTCCTAGCCCATATTTCTGACTTGTCAAAGGCTTTTATACACATGCAACTCCCGTACTTGAAGTGTAACATACAATTACCATAATATGAAATTTAAGATTGATGTTTCTGACACATCCTAGTTTTAACTTATAAAAAGTCAAATCTTTAATTTATCATTTATATTAAATAAAACAGCAGTAATTTTAAAGTTTTAATTACTGAGCCCATAATTATTATATGCAATAAACTCATTATGGACTATAAGTGTTTGGCATGCCCAAACATATTTTTACTTCAATATAATTAAAAACAATCCCAAAGGCTAACCATGCCTTCCAAAACACTGAATGTAAACAAGAATATATGATTTTTATATGGGGAATGGGCTTATCTATCTATTCCTCCATTTCTCCACACCCTTCTGCCTTATTTTAAAAGATGAAAGATGTTAAATCATACCTTGTAAAAATCATGATGCTCCATTGATCATCTTTGGCTGATTTTACAAGTCATGTGGCTATACAAACAGATACGCACAAGAACTTGAGTAATACCTCTCCGCAGAAACAGCCTCATCGAAAGCAGAAGAGAAACCTCCAATTTCACTCGTTTTCTCCTAGGCCTAGCACGGGAGACAGCTTAACATGTGCCCCAGGCACAGCACGCTAACTCTGGATCCATAAACCACGAGCTGTGCCCTGCTCCCGCCCACCTCACCTCACCCTCAGTGGACTGCCCGTAACGGACACGCAATAGCCTCAAAACGAATGGCGCTAACCACAAATTTCAAGCTGAACCGAGGAAAAAACACGTCCATAGCAATAAACGCCACTGAACTGTTCTGCCAGAGGAGTTTATTGTACACAAGGAGGCCTGTGATACGTAGAGCGAGGATGCCGACAGCAGCCCCTTTGGGGCTGAAGCTGCTCCGCTGCCACCTCCGCACTCTTGTCGGTACAGCAGGAAAACCCGCAGCTCGGCAGCGAGAGGAGGCTGGGGGGGGGGGGGGGGGGGGGGCAATGACACCCCGAAAGCTGGCTGTGCCAAAATCCAGCCGCGACGTCCCCGGGCGGGATGAGGGCGTCGCGCCCGGCCAGCCGGGCCACCTCACGTCATGCCCGAGCCCGCTCTAGGACTTGCCCCAGCCCCCCACCCGCGGCCTCATCGCTCTTTTTCACCTCTCGCACCTTTTTTACCTCACAGACCTCGCCTGACCGCGGCCCACAGGCCGCCCCGCTCACCCGCCTCCGCGCCTCCCGCAGCAGGGGCCGCGTTGCCGGGCAACGCAGCTCCCCGGCGCGGCGACGGCGGGGGAGGCGACTGCGCAGGCGCGGCGGGCTGGGCGGGAGGGCGCCGAGGGGCGAGTCTGCCCGCTCCTCTCCTCAGGGGGGACCGTGGCCTTCCCTGGCCCGGCAGGGGCGGCTGGTCGTAGGGGCGGCCCCGCGAATGGCTCATTGCTCATTTCCCCCCAGCACCGAAGCTGCACACTTTCCTGTATCTCGTCCTCGCTGGTTAGACTTTCCCCTTCAGATCCTGTGTCTGTGGTGTAACATAGGGGTTGGTAGTGCACGTTAATGGCAGCCCTCCGTGTGCGTTTTCACTTGCAGACTGTTTTTTACCTCTGCGTTTTTCATTTTTGAATGTGCATTTTTAATTTTGGAGCAGTTTCTCACCTGGCGGGTGGTAAGATGAGAGGGAGGCCCTGTCACTATCGTCCATTGAAGGGCTTCCTTCAGCAGCGGCCTTTTAGCAGAGCTCTCCAGCTTCTCCCAGCCCCCAGCAATGGCAGCAGGAGTGCGCAGTCTTTGGCCATTTGCTCGAGTAGCCTCCCTGGTTGGTGACAAAGACTGAGGCACTCACTGTGCTGCTCTGGCGCCAGTTGGCTGTTGACCTCTGATCTGCTGGGGGGTCAGCAGTTCAGTCATGGGTGGCTCTGGCGTAAAAAACACCTTAGGGTGATTATTTTGGTAGTGGTGATTGCACCTCTTCTGAAGCATGGCTGGGTGGGGTGGGGGTTTATATTTCCCCCTCTGTTTAGCAAAGTCAGGGTGGCCCCTTTGGAGTTACTCGCTGGTGGCTTTAAGTTTTAACGGATGCTACATCACTGCCATTCTGGGTGACCAGTATTTTTGGCAATAGAGTCACTATTATTAAAAAATCATTTCTATATGAAGAGAACAGATGAGTGGTATCCATATGGTTCAAACCAAAGATCCATGTCACTTAGTGTCCCATCTTTGTCCATGGCAAAAAGCAGATGGCTCGGCAAGACTGTTAAGACGGAGGTTACTGTAAAGCAGCAGCTCCTTCAGGGACTTCCCAGCCTTCAGAGCGTGGCTTCCTGACCCAGAAGCACTGCCCTGTTTTTCATAAGCACTGACGTGTTTCTTAAAGATCCAGAACTGTGCGAAGGTACTTGTAACACCTAGCAGGAGTGTAGGCTTCCTCTGGCCATTTTCCTCGTTATTCCCACTTGGAGGCCCTTTATTTCCCAAGAGGACAGGTACAGATGCTGCCTCAAGTCCAGGTGTGCCATTTCTTTAATCTTTTGCATTTAAATAGTTGCAGAGCCCTTCTCAGCTGCTACTGACTTGAGACATTTGTTTTCTTGTGGAACTGACATTTTCTGAGCAAAAGCAGTGACGCTGTCTTGAGAGTAATCCTTCAAGCAGTATATAAATGGAGTGATTAATCCACTGGATGCACTTCTTCTCTGTAATTAGAAGTAATTACTTTAAAGTCAAATCTGCAAATGAGAATACCTCTGTGTACTGTAGGGAGAGATGTAAAAAGCAGCTGAAGTGGCTATCTTTAAAATTACATTAAATCACTGATTGTTTCTAAAGACCGGAATAAAAAGGTAAAATAATAGTTTTTAAAGTGAACTTGCAAGTTAGCCTGGCACCAAACCAGACTCAGTAGTACCGTAAAAGGATATTTTATAATATAAACTTTAAAAGATATTTAGTAATAATTTAGTAATAAATTTTAATTAGTAAATAAAGTAGAAACTTGATTCTAAAGTTTAAATGAAAGTGTAAATGCTGTAATATTTGTAAAAATAAACCCACTGAAGTGTAGACAAATCATTAGTATATATCAATTTGAATACAAAGATACCAAAAAATATCTCTTTTGTACCTATTTTGGTTTCACTGTTTTCTCCCTGAACTTGGTTCAGCATTCTTATGTCTTTTTAAGTATTACGTGTGGTTTTTCTTTTTTAGGAATCCCTGACTGAGTTTCTTAAAGTTGTTAATAAGCTTCTTTTAAAATAATGTTTGCAGTCTCTTCTACTTCTGTCATACCTCATTAAGGTGATCCTATACACATGTATGCTTAATTAAGGCTTTTCATTAAAATAAGCCTTTAATCCAAAGGTGCTGGCTCTTAATTGAAACTCAGAGGAGATTAGTGTCGTCTCTTATTTTGGTTTTCACTTTTACTGTACTTCCTACTGCTTCTAAACTAAAATGTCTGTATTAGCCTTAGCTGATACATGGTCAGGAAGAAATTAAAATTCATACTGCAGTCTTCTGGGGAGTAACATGGCTCAGTAATTGCCATTTCTTATTGAGTGCCACCTTTTACTGAGAGCCTCCACTTCAAATGCAAAAGGTTGCTTTAAACACTCCAAGGATATTAACATAATGAACACGCTGCTTGTTTTGAAGGTGACTAATAAGTGACTAATGATACCTGTTTTTATCCATATGTATAATTTTAAAATGTTAATTGTGTGTTTAAATAATGCTGAAATTGTGGATCTGTCTAGGATGGTGGAGTTTTACAGAATTCTTTTAAAGAAGATTTAGGAAAAATGCCACAGGTTAGCAGCACTCATTTGAGGTACCACACGGTCTAGTAAGTTTTAAAGACTTCTTGAAGGAGTAAGACACAGATTCAACAGCTTTTGGTCTGCTAGAACAAGATGCACTATCCAAAGAGCCAATCCATTTTCTTCCTGTAGAGTTGCAGCCAAGCATGGCACTGCTAATTAGCAGAGGCAGATGGCCTGTTGTCGTCAATGGCAGGACAGTAACATTTCAGTGTAGTAAAAATATTAGTATGTTTGAAAGAAGTGTAGTGCTTTTGTGGAGGTTACTTCAAATTGATCAACATTTGAATGGCAGTTTTAAGAGAATGCGTTATAAACATGTATATCGACACGATGAATAAAACCCGTGTTGTAAACAGCAAGAACAGTGAGTGCTGTACTTTTTGTAAGCTACACCTTTTTTAAGCTTATCCCTGGAAGGGTTGTTACGTAGTATTGTTACAGTGATGTTGGGCTGTGTTATTGTCTCCAAACCAAGCTTTGCGGTGCAGACAGTCGGATGGGGAATGATCTTTGATTTTTCTTTTACTGGAAATAAGGACATTTATGTTGCTGAAAGTGTACAAGCCAATAATTCTTCTAAGAATCAGGTGCACTGCTGTTCTAAATGGTGAGAACTGAGTCTGAATGTGTTAGAGAGGAATTCCAGCTTGAAATACTTCTTCTGGCTGAGGAAGGCAGGTTTTGGCAAATCTGCACAAGTGAGCCATGCCTTTGGCTCAGCCAGGAACACCATAGAGCTTTGTAGTTGCCCAACTAAAGTTTTTTTTTAAGAGAACTGAGTCAGACATCCTTAATTACAAAAATATAGCACCTGTTCTTTCTTCTCAGAAGTTTGAAATTGTTTACCTCATTTACTATTTGTTCACTTACATTTTAAATATATGTATTTGATTATATGTATGTGTACACACATGCTATGTGTTTTTCATTGTTGTGCTGTTTGTTTATGCATTTTCTGTCAGTTTCTGCTAACTTTCAGGCATGTGCTTCCAACTCAGCAGAAAGCTGCATAGTTTTAGTTTGTAAGGGTACCAGAGATGTTATTCGGTCTCACTTAAAGCCCTTTCAAGTCAGTGAAAAGGCTGTCACTGGTTTATAGCTGAATTCAAAATCTGTTCTGTTAAGTAAATATTATTTCCTTCTCAGGGAAGAAAAACTTCATTTAAGGAGAAATTTGCATATGTATGTGTTTGGAACAAATAAGATTCCAAGCCAAATGTGATTTCATGCATGACCATTGACTTTTATTACATGTATGTCATTTACTCCAATAATGCACATATTAGTA
Source organism: Opisthocomus hoazin (assembly GCF_030867145.1). Classification (NCBI taxonomy): domain Eukaryota; kingdom Metazoa; phylum Chordata; class Aves; order Opisthocomiformes; family Opisthocomidae; genus Opisthocomus; species Opisthocomus hoazin. The sequence goes on from NC_134417.1 coordinate 84,845,212, forward strand.
AGGATTTGTAGATCTGAAGCGCTTTATATTTGTAAAAACTTTGAAATATTTTATAAGAATGCATTGGAGATTACTTAGGTAATGTTACTGTAAAAAGAGCAAACCCCAAACACCTGCTTTGCAGTATTTCTGTGTAATGGTAGTGTGTAGGTTGTGTAATGCTGTAGATGTGTGAATGTTTGGTTTTGGATGTATCTGTGAAGTGCTGTGTATGTAGTAATCTGTAATTTCCAGTGGGAAATCCATTTAATTATGGAAAGGGTGAATTTTCTACAAATGTGTACTGTAGAGTAGAAGCCTGGAATTCATACCATTGTCAGCATTTAATGCACTGATATTGTTTCTTCCACTCTGTTTGTCTTTGGAGAGGTCTTCATTCCTTGAGGATGAAGTAAAGCTCTGGTTCCATCACTGTGGTCTTCAGAATTAGCACTGAAAACACGGGATTCTTTTCCTGGCTTGATGAAAGTAATTTCTTGTTTGCTGTGTCAAACAAAGCTTGCTATTTGTCACATTGTGGTTTGTGTGTCTTTTAAGAAGCTTTCAACTTTGATCTGAGTCAAGGTACACTCAGTAGCATAGATGACAGAAGTAACAAACCAGTGATGTTCATTGTCATTCATACAAACTCTTTAAGTCAACAAATACTGAGACTTAGATGTAGAAAACCATATTGCTTTTGAGGGGGCTTGTGCATTCTTGTGAGAAAATGCAGACCTTTGCTTTTCTTGTTTCAGACAAAGGTGTGGAACAATTTATTAGTTAAGGATTCAGTTCAGTGTCTGCAATCAAAAGGTGCCTCTTCTAGTCCAGATTCTGGCCCTTGCTTATATTTTCTAGGTAAACAGTTGCATTTAAAAGACATTATAGAGGTGGGCTCAGTAGCACATAAAAGCTGCTTTCTTCAAACTGTCATCACAGAGGTTTTCAGAGCGTGCTTTTAATACTTCCAGCCCTGGCGTTTGTGTCTCTCCCTCTCTCTCTTTTTATGTTAAATGCTATTTGAAACAGGGATGTTTTTTTAAATGCAACTTTCACCTGCTTTTTACCTGATCTGTCTGTAGGGAAATTCACCTTTTGTGTAACAAGACAGAGGGTTAGAGAACTGTTTCACAAATTACTGTTTTAAGAGAATGCAAAAAAGACTGTTATAACAAACAAGTGGTTGTTCTGAATAGTTGCATGATTCTGAAAGTTGTGTCTTGCCACATGTTAAAACTTTCAGGTTTCAGATGCAATTTGATTGTCCGGTCTGACCTTCTAACATTGTGCAAAGATTAGCAAAGTTTAGAGCTTAAACCATTTGTTTAAATCACATCTTTCCGAAATCCATTCAGTTTCCATGTAATAATTTCATAACTTGGGGGAGGTTGTTTGTTCAAGTGGTTATTTATCATGACTGTTACTCTTTATTATATCTCATTTGAATTTGTCTGACATCAGCTTCTAGCCATTTGCTCTTTTTATTCCTTTCTCAGCTAGGCTGAAGAGCTCTTTATTAACTGGTATTTTCTCCTTGAAAAGGTACATTAACAATGTCATCAAGTCATTCCTCAATTTTTGTTGCTAATGTGAATAGACTGGGTTTGTCAGAACCCTCTTGAGACATTCGCCTAGGCCTAGAATATTTTCCTGTCTTTTTTCCACCCTGTGCATTATACAAATTTTAAACTTTAAAAAATTAAGATACCAGAACAATATAGTATTCGGTTTGTTTTTTCATCAGCAACTTATACAAAGCAAAAATATTTCTATTCTTGCTTAGTACTATACATTTCCTGATAGAGCAAAAGCGTATGCAGCAAAAAACATTCTTGACAAGAAAGAGTATTTTTCCATAGTTTTGCTTTTCTCCTCTTGGTATTTTCAGATGAAAATATCCTGTTTCTTACGTGCTGTTTAGATGTCTCATCTTTGCAAAATACATGAAAGAATAGGAGATACAGTAAGCAACTGCAGCTGTGGCACAGCAAAGGTGAAAGGACACTGCTAAAGAGGAACATTTCAATAAAATAATAAAACTTGCAAATACTGATACAAGGAGCTTAAAGGAAATGCTGGTTATGGCTTAGTGTCTGGCACTGAGATAATATAGGTATAATTTGTTACTTGTGAAATATGGTGCTCATGAAAATAATCAATGAGATACAATAATTCATTTCTGTATACTGTGTAGGAAAGACGGATTGGGATGTGGAAGTGGGAGGCTGTTCTATAAATCCCATAGGGTTTTTTTCAGGCAAGAAAAGTGAAGAGTTTATGGGACCATGGGAGGATATCCAGGCTGAATACTGCCTTGAATAGGTGAAGTATGACAGTAAAGAGCACAAAGCAAAGACTGTTTTCTTCTCCAATGGGATTTTAAGGAGTATGTGATAGAGGTAGATGATGTCACTCAATCTCATGTCAAAATGTGAGACACAATACAATATAAACTGAACACCGTCTAAACCTAAGGTTTGTAACACATCTAAAACTTGGCATGCGACTTTCGATGTATTTTAAACAATATCTTTCTATTATTATTTCAAAGCCACATCCCTCTAATACGTGTGTAATTAATCTCAAATAAGTTAGAGGAAATCTGAAGAACGTTTAGAGTTATAGTGATAATGTGCTGGAAATGCATGAGGAGTCACCAGGGCACAAAGGGAACAAACTGAAAGGACAAAGAGCTTGTGCAGACACAAAGTATTTTCGTTGCTTAGAATTTCAGCAGAGCAGATCATAAGAAACTACCTGCCCTAGCATTTGCTATTTACAAACAGCAAGTGTTGCCAAACGCAGTGATGTATATACAGGGTTTTCAACAACCCATGGAATTAAATGACAGTGAAAGTCAGAACATGGGGCATTCATCCAAGGAATGTGAAGGAGCTAAAGAAGTACTAACTGAATTCCTATTAAAACTTAGGTAATTAATCAGCAAAATGTGATACAATAGAGGAATACTGAAGGTAGCCAGCTTCATAGAAAACTGTTTTGGGGGAAATGGTTCTGAGAATGATTCCAGGAATTAGAATGGTGAACCTTTCTTTGGTGTCAGGGAACTTAATTGATAAAATCATTAAAGATAAAAAAACCTATAAAGAACCTGGATGAAGTATAATTCTAAGGAGAAATAACTGTTACTGTTGCAACAGTACATCTTGCTGCTCCAGACTTATATTTTAAAGGTTAACAATGTAATGGAGAAAGTTGGCAATACAAGTACTATGTAGTTTTATCAAAGAGACGAGTTCCACAAAACATACTAGATGAGGTTTTTTAGACAGTAGCTAGTAACACAGCTATAAAAAAAACCTTGATAATTAAGGTGACACAAAGAAAGCCAACGTGGGCAAAAACTAGGTTTGTGATAGAAAGTGAAATATTTCATCAAAAAAATAAATCAGTCAGTGGAATGTCCAGGGTTCATTGTGGATGTGTTTAAATTGCTGTCGCGACAAAGCACATGCCACCGCTTGTTGTGACACAGCGCAGTAAGCAGGTCTCATTCCCTGAGACGCTGTGCAAGCTGTGCTCTGGGCTTCCCTTCCTGCACTGTGCCAGACCGTGGGGGTACAGCAGCCTGGGGCAGGACTGCTGCAGGACACCTCGTGCTGCACCTGGTTGTGAGTCTGTGTTTGGACGAGAGGCCAGAAGTGGTGGCTAACAACATCCCAGTTTGCTGGTGAAACAAAGTAAAGCATTTTATCACTACATTTCTAAGATAAAAACCCAACCAGGAAGGGTCAAGGGGGAAAAGAAGAGTGATTAGAGGCATGTGGGGAGCTTCTTTATGAGTAAATTAACAAAAATGGTCCAGATTTGCAGCTGATGAAAATTGGCAGGGTTCCACTGGAATGAATGGCACTGTGCCAATTTACACCAGCAGAGAATATACCCCAATGCTTTTTGTAACATGATTATAGCAGACACCTACAGTAAAAGACCAATGTAATTACAAAAGCAGGGCTGCGAAGGTTAGGAAGTGCCGGAATTGACACTATGTGCATCTTTAGAGATGCATTCTCTCCTGAGTGTTGGTTAAGATCAGTTTTTACAGTCAATGCAAAGTTGCTTCCTATTTTTTGCTGTAGAATACACATTTTTCCTGTCTTATCCCAGTCTGCTCCAGCCTAGCCCCTTCTTCTGCCTTCTCCCAGTTCCTATTCTATGCTCCATTGACATCAGGGTGTTTTTTTTAACTATTCTGCTTAGGCACCACAGAGCGAAAATGGGAGCAGCTGAGAGCACAGGAGGCAGCTTGAATGCCCATACTGCTGTCAAGATGTGCCTGCTCATCTGCTGTCATGCCCAAATTAGATTTAAGGTGGGGAACTCACCTCTTACCTCTAAGTCTCTGCAGCATACAGCTTAGTGGGAGCTGTAAAATATTTCTGGAAAACAGAGTTAACGCTTAGGTGGTTGGCCTATGCTGAGCTTAAAGCAGACTTGGCTGTGTTGTTAAACTACCTGGGTTGTATTGCCCAGATGTGTATCCACAGCTCTTAGGCTGCAGTGTAAGACTAAAAGCTGTAGCTTTTCTGACCTCAGTCCCTGTGCTTCTTACTCTGCTATTCCCTGGTTGCAGAAAAAGTTGTGTGTAGACTTTTAGGATGAGAATAGAGAACGGTCAGCTGCTGGGGTTAAAATATGGTTGATGCGGTTTTACTTTCAGAGGTCTGGGAGGATGACACATGTTAGCAGTAGAGAGAGGCTTTAAATTTGCCAACTGTGACAAGACTACCTTGAGCATGTGTAGGACATGCCCAAATTTGATCTCTTTTCTGCAATTGTCACACCAAAAATTTCAGTGAAAGGCACAAGTTTTTGAATGAAGATGGAACAGTTTTTCCACTCACGTAGAAAGTTTTTACATAAACTTTCCAGAAAATTTTCTTCCCAAGACAGAAACCTGGCATGGAAAACAGTTGAAGTTTGGCAAGAGTCTAAGCAACTGAAAAGATGTAATGAAGTGGTGTTAAACCACTTAATTATAAATGTAGTTACCAGCTAAATAATTTGCGTAGTGAAGATGTGCTTGATGCAGCTAATTGCACTTCCTGATACTACCTGAAATAAAAGATGAATTAATGAGAGGGAAACACAAAGTTAATGAGAGTTAATAAGATACAAGAAAATGTGCATCTAGATATATCCACACGGGGGAGAGAGAGAGGGAATCCACATTGCTTCTGTAGGGCAAGCTACTGCACAGAGTAATAATTCCTTCTATAATTCATTTTTTCCTTGTAAGATTTCACTTTGTTTTACTGATCACCATTGCTTTGTAAACTCTCATCACAATCATTCTTGCTCATCTTCGTATTTGCCCTTGCCTCCTCACCTTATTATTATTTTTGTTTGTTTGTTTTGGCCTGAGTGGAAAGTCGTTCAGGGGGTCAGCGTGCTCATCTCAGAGAGGAGAGGAGCAGAGGGATACCTTAGGCCCTGGCTATCCCTTTGCTTGGCATTGTGTATGGCTATCATCGCCTTGTGTGCGCGTCCAGCTTGACAGGGTATAATCCATCTTGGAGTGATAGGTGTTACTGAAGAACAATTTCAGCTGAGATCATTAGTATCCGAAATGATCTGTTTCTAGTAATAGTAACTATGGCTGGTATACAAGTTCAGCTAAACACAAGATTTTTGTCTTAGTACTGTATTGCATAATAATAGATCTTTTTAAAGGATTGTTTCTTCTTCTAAAACAGAATTCACTTAATATTTTAGAGACTGGTCACTGGGCTATTGGTGCACTCTGATGCCCTAGTATTTCTAATTTTAAATTAATTTTTTTCCCTATGATTTTTTTAATAGACATTTAAAATTTCTATTTTAAGTGCCTATTAAATGCCTATTTAAATGTCTATATATTTTCTATATTAATTTCTTGTTAAAAGATAGTAAAGTTGCATCTTCATCCTCCCTTTAAAATTTCCTTTTGATCCCGATATTTCTCATTGGAGTTTATCTCAAAGGTGGAAGAACCAGTAAAAGGTTTGTTGTATAGGAAACAGAAATGCTGTTGCTGATAACACCGTAGTGTTGTAGCTATTGTGCCTGTGTGAGGCTTATGTGCCTGAGAGAAAAGAAATTTTTATTCCCAGTGTATCTATTATTATAACAAAAGTTATTAAGACTCTACCTATATCATGTCTCCTGAGTAGAGCTTTGCATATTTTTTTTTTACTGAAGGTTATACTTTGGATTTGGAAGAATGAGTAAAATCAGACATCCTGTCAAAAAAATATGCTACCATTTATGGTAGTCCATATAATTAAAGAAGTAAATCACAATTTAGGTTTAGCCTTTACGCTGTCAATAATGGTGGAATGATAGCTGAGTAGTTCTTGTTGAATGAGATTTTCTCTAATGCTTAAGCCACCAGTAAAACCCCCAGTTAAGTCCTTCATAGGAAACTTGAGAATTGACTGATGGGAGTCACATGGTTAAATCAGTGCTTGTTATTCATAATTTATTCAATGGTTGATGGAAAAAAATTGTCCAATTATTTGACAAATACTGCTTGGCAAGATGATTTACAGAGAATAATGCAAGTATTTGTTGAAGAATTTAAAGTGACAAAAAATGCCAAAATTACGGCCTTTATTCTCAGTGCAGTGATTAGAGCTGATTGAATGATATTCAGACAGTTTGACTAATTTTGAATAGTCCTTACACAGGCAATATTCCCATTGACTTCAGCTGGAATTTTGCCAGAGTAAGGACTACAGGACTGGGCCTTTGAGTGTAAATGTCTTGAAAGGGTCCCTTTATAAAGCAGCAGCTTAAATTCTGAACTGCAATGAAAACCCATTTTCGCTTTCCTCTGTTACTTTGCCTGTTCTGTGGAATTACTCTGTATGAATGTTAATCCCATTCCCTCTTTATCAGTAGAGGGTGCTATGGGAGTTTTGTGCTCTCCAGTAGCCTTTTGTTTATGCATGGTTCAATCTAATTTAAGTTGAACTGACCATTTCAATGGGAGTCAAGTGTGTATTTAAATGGTGTGTGGGAGAGCCATAATTTAATGGCAAACCATTTCCTTAATTGATTCAAGTTAAAGAAGGGAGACATTTTAAAGTGGATAGTTTCAGATTCCTGGCCTCTACCCCCACACCCTCCTAAATGGGTCACTGAACGTGGCCTTATACTCTTACATGATAATTGATAGCATTTTCATGTGTTTTTCAAAGGCAGGTTCAGTATTCCAAGTTACCAGAAATGTATAATGAACTAATATTTTTGAAGATAAAATTCAGTGACTTATTAAAGTTCACGATTTTTTTACATATTAGTAGGACTTTAACACAAAAAGGTGTTTACAAATCCCTGACATGGAAATACTCAAAAGTGGAAGAATGGGTTTTGGTAAGCCAGTATATCATATGCTTTGTTACAAGAGTGTTAGGGTTGTAAAGTCAAGTGTAGAGAAAACAGAAAATACATAGGCAATCTTAATTCTGGTAATTTTTCTGATTGTTCATCCACATCCTGACAGGGATATTAAATTACATGATTGCATAGCTACTTTTTTCTATGAGATGTCTGCACCTTTAACATATACAATAGACACCACTGAATAGGAGCTTTATGAAATGTTTCTTTTTATCTGAATTGCTCAGTGTATGCCACTGAGTTATTTGCTGCACATCATTCCGTCCAGCGTTGAATGCATGAGATTATCGACTTCCTCAAGTACCTTTCTAAAGTGGTACTGTAAGAGGGTAGCTTATTAATCCTTTGATTAATCACTGTTCAATGTATTTTTGCTATTTAAGACACAAGGACAGAAAAAATTGTGAAATGCAAGATAAAAATGATCACTAATTTTATCAATCCAATTTGAGGTGCCTTAAACCTGACACGTTTCAGAATACTTTGCACTTCTTGTAGCAAAAGCAGATGTGCAGCTGACTCCAGCTGCAGTACTGAATTCTCAGCCCTTTCATAAATCAGATTCTGTGATCTCAGAAAATCTGGATTTTCAGAATGTAAGGGCCAGTCAGAGTTCAGCAGGGTGATCTTTTCAACATCATGTAGGCTGTGGTCAAAGCTGAGCAGACTCAGTAGCTGAGGATGACATTTTTTAACCTTAAGACCATGATTTTTCCTTTCCTCATGCACTGCCTGTCTTTTAACTCCTGCTGTAAATGAAAGAGGATCTTAAAGATGGCAGTCTCCTTGGCTGTATAGCTGTGACGCGTTCCAAGACTATTGTCCTCTTAGTACACTGAATGAAATGGCTCCATGTGGGTGAACATCTTATGGTTAAAAACTGTTGAGGTAAAGTTATGGAGGGATGCCAGAGTGTCGGGTTGTTTTTTTATTGGTTTTTTTTTTTGTTTTTTTTTTTACAGCCTTAATATTTATAGTGTCATTCTGTGGAGGGAAATAAAACTTCAAAATTGTTGGAAAAGTTGTTGTAAAGCTGCACCTAGAAACGTACTGATTGCCTGAGACACTGGCAAGGCCAGAATCCTTGGATGCACTGGACAGTCTGCTGCCATTTGTTGTTCTTCGTTATGTGGCCCAGCTTCTGCTGTGCACTTTGTAACCGAGCTGCTTTCTCCAATCATCCCCAAACTTTTCTGCCTCTTACTCATTCCACTGTGATAATTTGCAATATTCCCTTCTAACCTAACCGAGGAGAGGAAGGATAACAGTAGGAGGCAATAAAAAGCACAGGAGGGAGAAAATTTACTGCTTTCATTCCTAGGCAGTGGACCTGGTGGCTGCACACAGGCAGAAAGACTTGCAAAGCTCTGCCAGGAATAGGACCTATGATTCGGGAGGATGTGGCACGCAGGCTCCAGCTGGCCCAGCAGGTTGAAGAGGGTGGAGCTTGCTTCTTCTTATCTGCTATACAGTGAAAATTTCAGCTCAGTCTGTGTGGGCAGATCTCTCTGAGAGAGCCTCGTTTAAGAGCACTGTCCTCTGCAGACAGTGTGTTCTCTACTGTAAACCATAGTCTTCTGGCAGTGAGAACATTTTGTTTATTACTTCTGTGGTGCCTCCTAACTCCCTTAGAAATACATATTTTGAATTACTACAGCCCTTGTTAGTTCTGCTCCACACGCAAATTTGGTCTCCTCGCCATCATCAGAAGCCTTTTTGTATTTGGATTTTTTTAAAATAGCAGTTTGAAATCCAAAGGTGACTCCTATATTGTTTGAGACTACTGCTAGAACAGGTGTAAGATGATGCATTCCCCAAAAATGCTTGTAATAATAAATGCTGGGTTTCTAAATTGAAGACTATCCATCTTTTTTGGTTGACACTGTAACATATCAGTGTGTTTCACTTCCAGTTGTATTTAGCTGGAAATGTTACTTTTTGCTCATTTTCACAGTTGTATTCTTAGTGCTTCCAATAAGAGAATTTTCTTGTAGGTCAAGTTAGTGTCATCTTGCTTACTGGTCTCTATTATGTGGTCTTCCTTCACAGCTACTAAGGAATAAGGACATTATTGTTAAGGATATTATTACTGCAACATGGCTTTTAAGTACAGAAATGCAGAATTTCTGTATTTAGGTAGGTAGTTAGGCAAAGTGATGTAATATTCTTCTTAAATCTAGTGCTAGAGGAAAAGTTTTGGCTTATTGTTTCTTTGATTATGTTCAGTGAATTGGAAGAGACTTTTAATAATGATCTGTACTAGACTTTTTAATAGTGATCTGTACTAGAGCAAAACAGGTGCAGAGAAAGTGAGTAAAAGAATTGAACCTTAGATTTCCTAGGAAATCTCTTACCCCATTAGATCGTTCATCCTGAAGGTAATGGTAAAATGCAGTCAGTGACCAAGCCTATCATTGACTGGGTAGAAAACAAAACAGTTCAAATCATGTCTGTATCCGTACTTCAGTTGTGGAAGAAAGAGTGGTTGGATTTGGTTATGCTAAAACTCTTATTTTCTTAGGGCCTGACTTGTGCTTTTAGTTTGCTTAAAAGTGACATTTCCTATGTAATGAGTGCATTGTCACTCAGGGCCTTATCTGAAAAAATGCTTGAGCATGTGCTTAACTTCTAGCCTGTGAGCCAGCATGTTCATTTAACATATACTTAAGCATCTGAATGTAGGTAAGATTCACTTCCAGGTCTGACCCTGGGGCATCATGAAAGGTTACCTGCAATGAGAGTGAGTTAGGGAGGTCAGTGTCTGACTTACACTGCTTGCATAGTCTTTGCTAGGAGCTTTCGGTGGTGGGCTGTGACAGTTTATTCAGTGTTACATCTTTAGAGATGACCCAACTGACGCTTGCAGGCATCCCAAGTAATTTTATTATTCAAATATTGTATATGTTTTTCTATTTCCGAAGTCTGAATGAAACCTCAGTTTCTCAAATTATTTTTTTAATTGGTAATTCTAAGAGGAAGTGTTATTTATAGCTATATATTTTCAGATATGTGACAACTTTTTGTTGATAAGGCCCATGAAATTTTTTACAAATAAAGGACTGGTCCCTGCACCAGTTGAGGCAATGTTATCTTGTAATTTGCTTTTGTATACCAAGACCATTTTATAGGCCATTTTTCTTATGCTGATTGAGAAAGTTAAGTGAAAGTGGGGATTTTTTCATTGCTTGTAAATATTAGGATGTGTATGTGTTTTTACTGCTGCTATAATTCTCTTTAAGAGTTGCTGAGCAATGAAACATAGGCAGTCAGGAGGAATAAACTGGTAACAATGTACTTGCTCATCAGGAGCAGCTTTCTTGCAAAGTTCTGTAGCATAGAAAATGTTTTGTTTTATTAATTTTTACTGTTGTAAAAGCCTCTTTAACCTGCATTTCTGCAAGTTGCAATAAGGAAGCCAACAATTTTCCCATATGCTTTCCTAGTTTGTTCATATCACTTGCACAGTTATTGACACTAAACTTGAAACTGCTCCATCCTTTCCTTTATTTTAATTATTGCTAAGCTCTTCTGCTGTGCTGTGTGTTCTTATTTTATGCTATATCCAGTGGCAGCAGAAAATCTCCTCATATTGATCCTTGTGGTGACCTGCTAATCATTTCCCTTTGCCCTACACTTTTCCGTTCACAAAGGCCTTCTTTCTTTGATATCCTCCCAGTCCAATAAACAGCTCCTTCCCAGTGCTGGGGAAGTTTAAATTTTACATTAGGGTATAAAAAGGCCTTCTGAAATCTCAGGTAAATTATATCCAAATCTGTTTAATATCAATGTTTATCAGATCCACACTGGATTGGGTCATCTGTTTTTCCCATTCTGTGTCTCAGTTATTTCTGATTGCATCCCTCTGATTTTGTTTCTTTTTTAGCCCATGAGTAAATAAGATCCCCTAATTTCAAGGATTTTGATTTTTTTCATGGTATATTCTTGTGTTTAAAGCATTCAAGCATTCTTTCCAAGAAGGATGGGAGAAGGAGGCACTACAGAAAGAAAAACTTCCATGAATGAAGGAGCTGGAAGAATGAAAGAAGAAAAGAGAAAGCAGAGCAGTCTCTCGTTATTGATCTCCCACACAGGTATGGTTTATAATTAGAAGTCAGAGCTCCATGTGGAAGGAATCTATTTGTTTCTTCATTCCATTATAAATGCAATGTAATATCCTTTTGCCAGGGAAGTGTACGGTATCTAAAGTATATTTGTAAGGTATTTATTAGGTGTCAGTGCGTCTGGATTTTGGCTTGAACACCAAAGAATATTTTGTTTGTGATGATCCAAAACTGGTAGGAGGGTAGATCTGTCCACTCTGAGTCACTTAGATAATACAACAAAATCAAAAGGCCTGGATATTCAGAGGACAGAGGACTTACATCATGAGTTGGAAAAGTCTAAAAATGGGTGCTCACCTTCTGATTAATCTTTATGAATAAACACTTTGCAAATAAGATAAAACAAATTGGAAAAACAATTTAGAAAAACAAACTGGAAAACATGTGTAAGACTTTTCTTCATACAGTTTAGTTTGTTCACTAATTACCTTGCCAGCTTCTGTCAGGAGGAACCAGGCAAAAGAAGGCTCCTTGCGTACCTATGCTAGACATATGCTAGTGTTATTATTCATTATTTTGGAATAAAGCCTTATAAAGAACTGGGACTTAAAATTCCAAATCCCACCGATCTGCTGTTTCATTGATGCTAAAGGCAGATTGACTGGGAACTACCAATACATGTCCCCATTCAATAAACAGTGCAGGAAATTCCAGTTTCTCCTGCTTATGGTCTTACTCTAAAGGCTACCTGAGGTCATTATGTATTGCATTATCTCCCACTGCTTTTATCCTGGGAATTCCAGGAAGTAATTTTTCTCATGATATAATAGCCTTTGGTCGACAGCTTGTATTGTTTTTAGGAAAAGTAGATAACGGCCAGTACCAACAACATTGTCCTGGGAGTATGGGTAGTAAATCCCTCCCAGGAAGTCTGGCAAATACTTGGGTATTTAGCATGAGTATTTGAGCTAACTTCATTGAAGGGTAGTTTGTGTATAGCTTTGTGCATAGCAGTGACAGTGGTGTAGATACTGTGCCAAAGTACATAAAATTTGAGTAGATGTTTGCCAGCACAAACTCCACTCATTTAATTACTGACTACATTTGTCCAATGTGCAAAAGTGTGGTGGAGAGAATTGTCCACGGTACACTACCAGTTCCTTTACTATTCTTGAATGTCAATCAAGGACAGCTGACACTTTGTCATTGTGAATAGTATTTCATAGTGCTGATGTTGTCAGGTTGCTGCTTAATTCCTCCTGTGTCGCCTTAACCTTATCATAGTGCTGGCTGAATAAATACACACCCTTTCTTTGTAAGCGTTTTTAGAGCAGTCAGAGAATTTTCTTGTATTTCAGTTTTTCTGTCTGTAGTTACCTACGATCATTCTTTGAAGAGCCTGTTGGGGTCACATTTATATCATCCACGTAAGTGAAAGAACATAGGTGAGAGTGAAGTTCAGAAGCATGGAGTTTTTTTGATCTTCACTTTCCCTTGTTCAACTGCATTTAACAAACCAAACCAATTCAGCTTCTGTTATCTTTTTATTTGGTGCTTGGAGAACCGTTGAGAATTACTTTTCTGGAGACTGATGTCTGTTGTTCAGTCTCAGCTGAACGAGTAATATTGGCACAGAGAGGGGAAGCAAATGCTGTGGGTTACACTGTACTGCCCCTTCCCTCTTCCTCCAAGGCTGTGTGTTAAAACCAGCAGCCCTGGAGAGGCATGGTATGGATCTGGGCATGGAGATCCATGATTCACGCAGCCTAACCTCTGCTTATTTGATGCCTTCTGTTGCCTGAGAATCCTTGAAAGCCTAAAGGCAACAAGCAGCAAGAGTTAGGATTCGGGTGGAGTTTGGGCTGTAGGAATCTGGACCAGGAGATATTGAGATGAAGTGTGACCACAAGTGTGTTTCCTAGAAGTACTGATGTGAATAATCAGAGAAGGGAGCTGGTTTTTGTTAATGACTGTAGAGACGTAAAATACTTGAATACTAGGGCCGTAACAGCACCTTGCAGCATCTTGTGATGTACTTTGGATTGGAATGGCCAGCTTAGAAGCGACAAGGTCTGTATTCCTTCAGACCTGGGGATCTCAGAGGTATGTCATTAACACAGTCTGTTCTTTCTCAGATTTTTGCCACTACGTTCCTGTTTATCTGCCATAATGAAACTCTTAAATGAATTAAATTCATTGGAAGCCACCTCTGAAAAAACAGCGATTTTTCTTGAGTATCTACCTCTTAAGACTGCAGTAGTGGGATAAAGCTTTTTTAAGTTTTCATTGGGAAGTGGAAAAATTTTTGCAGTACAAGTGAGCTAAGGAACAGTGTTTCTAGGTAGTAACATTCTTAAATAAAATACAGAAATATTTTTGATGTCTTTGCACCTTCGGATGTATTTGGCTTGGGTAGTGATGGTATCCTATATCCAAACCATAAGCAATGACATGGTGTTACATAATGTTATGTTTTGTTAGCAGCCCTAAGACTTTTCTTTTCTGGGAAGAAATTTCCCTGACTACATTCCCACAAGAAGTATGTTTTAATACAGATCTCCCTGCTCCTTTTTTTCTTCTGTTCAAAGAAAATGTCAGCTCTCTTTACAATTGGCCAGGAAGCATTTTTAAGAGGTTAAGTGATACTACAAATATTCCTTAATTGAGTTTAGATGCATTCCATGCATTTTTACAGCAGCATCAAAGAAAACATCTTTCCAAAGATAAGCAGCTTCTTCTTGTATTTCAAAAAATCATCACGTATTTTCGTCAAGCTTTCAGGAACGAAAGCTACTGGACTGCAGTGTTGTCATAATAAAAAAGAAAGGTGCACACAGAGGTACTGTGATCCAAAGGTGACAAGTGCTGAAGAAATAGCGTGTGAAGACGTCTTTCTAGCTGACAGCATCCGTCTCCATCAGTTATTGCTCTTGTACTGGTTCAGATATGTTTGATCAACTTTCAGATGATTATCCTGGCAGGAGCAGGTGAAAGCAGTCATGATACTTTGATTCAAAGTACAAGGCAGTCTGAAGGAACCTTTCATTAGCAGTTGATACTCAGTTGACAGTGAGATTCATATGAGGAAGTCAGGATAAAAACAGTTTTCCCTTTCCCTCCTTTATAAGAGAGGTTTGGTCAGAGTACTCTGAGTGTAGCGAACTTCTCCATACTGACTTGTGCACAAACGCATCTGGTATTCAGACTTAACACTGCAAGATATGAGTATAGAGGGGAAGCCTTCTGTGCTTTTTGTTTGTTTGCATCTCATATTTTCAATTAAGTGACATGGCTATTCTTTCACTCGGGTTTAATTTTTAAAAGCAACTTTGAAACACAGCTATTCCTGTGACAAAACGAATGTAATTGTCTGTGTGCAATTTTAAAGCACTCCAGTTTCAAGCAGCTCAAACTAAAACCCAAACTAAACCTTCCCAACAAGAAGTTGATTATATTGGTAGCAATAACTTTATCCAATTAAATCAATATTTTTTTCCCTTTGTAAATAATTTTGTGGATTGATTACAATTTCTGTGTGTGTATTTCTTTTTCATAAGTATTCACCAAATTGTTCATGGCAATTTAATTTCATTTTGCGGCGGCTTCTGGGCTATTTCCCTGATATATCTTTGTTCTTCACTGTATACATTGGGGTTGGTTACTTAGTACACATGATAATGGTTTTGTTTTCTGAATAGATTACACAGAGCTGTTGATGCACACCCCAAGATGTTCACATCAAGTAGGAGTCTTTGAAACATTCTCCATTCATACAAATGAAAATGAGTTCAGGTGAATATGCATGAATGATGAGTAAAGAGATTAGCAACCTAGTTAGTCTGGATAGTTTTTAGAATATGAACACTTCTTTTTTTCTGTATTTAACCAGCTCTAGTGTTAAACAATTTAATTTTATTGAAGACCAAGTTTTAAATTCTTGTCAGCACTGAAGCAGGTGAGGTCATGCCAGTAACTCCAGTGGGGTTATAGTTTGACTGTATGTTTCATTTAAAAACTCTTGGAATTTGCTTTTTTTTTTTTTTCTCCCATTCAAAGCCACTTTAAACAAACAGAAAGGAATAAAGGCTCCGTAACATAAATGAAAATCAGACCAGTGGTGTATTTTCGTATCTCTAATATCCATGCCTCTTTTCAGCATTCATCTAACCTCTTTGTCTCATGTTATAATTTCATGCACCTTCCATTTCTTTTACCTGACATCCTAATGTATGTGTCTTAATCTGTGTCAATCTCTTCATCACCTCTGATACTTTACAATATTATTTGACCCTAAACTTCGAATGACATAACTTTACTTAATCAGATGGTTCTGTTTAGGTGGCTACTAATGTTAGCTGCTGACTATACACATTGCGAAAGAAGTGCCTTTTGTATTATACCACTTTACATTTTACTTTTGCATTTTATCAAACATTTATATTTTGTCACTATTATAAACTATTAAAAATTCTCTCCTCTGCTACAAGAAAATATGATTTTTAAAAGTAAATAGATGCTTATGCAGGCTTTAATGGTTGTAATTTTTGTACTCCCACCTCCCATTTTCCTCAAAGAGACAAACTCTTCAGTTGTTCTTTATCTTCCCTGAACCATGAATTGTCAAGAGTGAGGTAAGATTGAACCATGTTGATGCATTGGTGAAGGGTGGTTGGACAAGCTGAGCTGTGAAATAGAGTAGAGAGGGTACAAATGGTGACCAAAATCATAATTTCAATTTTTTACTGTGCCACATTTACACAGTGGCATCAAAATTGGATTAGCCTCTCACCTGAATAAAAAATAATGAGATATTAAAATAAAATTCTGTTTAGATGTATTCTACAGGACTTCTGTTTATCTATATAAAACCTAGGGACTCATACGAATAATTTACATTTTCTGCAATACCTACTCAGTGTTTCCTGCAGTTGAACAAGACCTACCATGAATCAATGTTTAATTATTTATAATATTCTAAAGGGGTTCCACACCTTATTCTGGATGCTTTGGCATAATACTCTTCAATAAGCATGTGAAAGTAGAGTTCTCTTCTGGTATCAAAAAATAGTTACAGTGAGCACAATTAACTAAAATGTGCTTCTACAGACAACACCCTCAACAAAGTATTCCTTTAGAGACAAAATCTTCAGGAGCTGAAAGGCCTCAGGACCTTTGTGGCTGTTGTTCTGGGCTTGTACACTCAGATTTGCAGCAAACATCTGATTGAGAGCCCTGATATCTTTAAAGTTTATTATCTTTGTTGTCCATTTTTATGGTCTGTGTTTATTGCACTTGCAAATACCTCTCCTGTGTCCTGACAAACTCCTTTAGCAAAAAGAAATGTACAAGGAGAAGCCTTGAGTCATTTGGTTTTTATTTGCTGTAATAATGAGCTGCACTGTTGACTTTCCATTGTTTTTTGGTGAGGAAACTGTTCTAATATATCTTATGTTGCTTTGTTATAGTGTGATGCTCAGTTCAACTGTTGTAAATTAAACATACAGCATTTGCCTTGTACAGGATACCTGGTTCTTGATGGAATGTGTGTGAATAAATGGATAATGTTTCCCCTAATTCTTATCAGTGTTCTCTTGATTCTGATCTAGTTTGACTGCACTGGCAATGGTCTTGAAAACAAGGGAAAGCTTCTTAAAAATAGGAATAATTTGTGCGACACATTTTGTGAGGATATTTTGAATATGAAGTGGGTTTTGACACAAGGTGCACACTGAAAGTGGAAACTTTGAAATTCTGACCCATACTATCCCACCAAATGCCTAATTCCCTATTACGTCACAAGGTTTGGCTGTCTTTATTTTTTTTTTTGACAGTGGCACGTTAGAGAACAGCTTAGACTCTTTGATCCATAAAATGTCCATATTCACCTGCAGTGTTAAATGGAGAAGGAATATAAAGCCCAAAGGCAACCAAAAATACATCAATAAAACTTCCAGGCACTATAACAACTGAAAAAGTGGGGGTCTTTTCAGAGAAGCAGCATTTTTCATTCCCAAAACAGATTTACTGGTCAGCTTGTGAGTGTAGCATTTCAGATGAAACTGAAGCCGCATACAGCAAGATGCATCACAGATTTGGGGCATCTTGGCTGTAAGAGGGATTTTCCTTGTGGTGACATCCCCTGCAGTGCAGAGGCCTGCCCAGTTTCAACTGTCTTTAAGTAATGGTGAGACGTTACAGTGATAGCACAGACAAAGAAGATTCTTGCACTAGAAAGTTCGTAGCAAACGGCTGTTTTCCTTCACCTGTGTTTACTTCTATGGCCTGCACAGCTGATCATTATAAGTTAAAACCCAATAAAACATACACCTCCTCTTCAGGTTGTCCTGTTTCTCAGCATGACATCCAACACTTCAATGCCACCGGGAGAGGTCACATTTGGAAAATGCCCAGTTGTTCCCATGCCTTTGGGATGGTTATGTGCTGTAGAATTCTTGAAGTTTAACCTGATTTTTTGCTTTATTTTAGCACGTCTATTTTCCTTCACTGAGGTTGACTCCAAGGAATTTTTTTTGGCCTTCCTCTGAGAAAGGAGGATACCCGAGGCTTTTCTTGCAGTTTATACACATGAACATGTGAAGAGAGATCAGGCAGAAAATTTAAATGCCACCACTTGCATAGTCTAAAATTGTAAATCCCTACAAAGTAAGGCTAATTAAAGTCCCTGTCTTCACTAACTGACTATTCATACTTTGTCATACTCCAAAAACACCTGGTACGTGGGGTATTAGTGAGTGCCTGCATTACCAGATATCTGGCATCAAGTAACCAATCAAGATGTCCAAATTTCTGTGATTCATTGGAGCTGTTTGTATTTTTGCAGCTGGACTAGGCATTCCTCTGCTCTGGGAAAACAGGGAGGGAAGTACACCACACCTCCAAATCCCGTTTACTTTCTCCTTTCCCACAGGAGAGAATCACTTTGTTGAGAGACAAGGTGGTTAGATGTTAATTGCAATTTAATTACTCCTCATGTATACCTTTGCAGCTGAAGGCAAAGGCAGCCTCTCAGTTACTATCTGCATGGTTTCAAAAATAGACCAGTGACGCTTTCAAAAGAGGTCTGTAAAATTGAGGTACACTTTTTACATATACAGTCAAGCAGGTCCCCAGTCTTGCTTTCACAAATGCCAAGGGGCAGCATGCCTTTTTGGGGGGGAAGATGTTATCTCTCTGATTAAAATGATAAGATTTCTGAAACCAAGCTAGATATTTTAATCAACTAACACAATAGTAGTGAAAACATTACTAGTTTTATTTATTATTCCTACGATGTTGACACATAGGATGAGATCTTCATTCCTACAGATGCTATACAAACATGAAATAAATAGACAGCCTCCCTCCAAAAGAACTTAAAATCTTAAATATTCTCTTAAGGGGTAGATTTTTAGATAAACCTCTGATAATCTAACCTATTCTATGGTCATGCCTGTTTAAAAAATAGTATAGTTATTAGGCTGATAAAGACTGCCTTTTAACATGTCATTATTGTGCCATTAACTTGAAAATACCATTATTGTAATATGATTTTTATTGTTACAATTAAAGATTGGCTTGATTTTACAGGATTGGGTGTAACTGCGTTTTATAGAAGCCTCTATAGTGAAGTTCAAATGTTTATCTGAATTCAAAAGCGCATGTGTCTGTCTAAGATTGTAGTTTACTCAGTATACCTAGTACAGAGGTGGGGTGAAAATATGTGTAACAAAGTAAATGTTAGAACCAGCATTTTCTGGGGAAGATTGATGTGTGGTAGATACGGCAGAAGACTGAGTTTCGGGAATCAAGTGCTGCTTTTCTTGTTGTTGTTTTCATTGTAAAATGTTTTAAATTCTTGTGTGAAAAGGCCTATGTAAATGCTCAGTATTGGCTTGTTCCCATTTCTTCCACTACCTCTTTGTTTAACCAGGGACTAATAATCACTTAGCTTTTGTATGGCTGAGTTTACTCATGAATGTATTCACTATAAGTGTTTTGTCAGAGGTGTTTTTAAGTTCCATTTCTTTTTGAATCTGAAGATAAAGTAAGACTTTATTTTTATAGCTAATTCCTGAAGCAACACTGACATACTAAGTAAAACAGTACACAATTTTTATAGTGTCTTCTATTAAAAATACTTAGCCCTGAATGTGTTTTACAGACATATATTTGTCCCTTTAAAGAAGGAGAAAGATGTATGCTACTAGAATTTTTGAAATACAAGAAGAGCTGTTGGTAACACAGTTGGTGCATTTACCAACAGTGTTCCACAAGGCTCTGAAGCCTGTGGTCTCCTCATTTTAAACTGCAAAACACAAAATTTAACCTCGGACACCCTATGGGATAGTTTGGCACTACCTGAACAAAGACCTCAGGGAAAGTGACAAGAATAATACTTTGCAGTTACAATGCCTTTTCACTGGAATAGCTCTCTTAGTGCATTTTGCAGATGGGGAAATTGAAATACAGAGGAAAGGTGGGGCTCCAGTGCAATGAGACACTAAAGCACATCTTCGTTATGAATGATTGTTCTTTAACTTAAAATTAAGCACGTTATGCTATTCTGGGGCTGAATTGCTTGTTTAAGGTCGTACAGCAGACATTTCCAGCATGAAGACTTGCTACTCCGCTCTTCTACATTGTGGATCAACAGCAGAAATGAGAAAGTGCAATCTCTAGAAAAGAATAAACCTGACTAGCAGGTGGTTAAAATTTTTACAGAATATGACATTTTCCATCTTTGCTAGCATTAAACAACCAAGAGATGCTGATAGTCATGGAAGAAAATATACTATGAGAAAAAAATGCAGTTAAGGGCTATTCCATGTGCAATTCAAGGCTATATGTGCATTGAAGAAAGACTCTTGAACTCTCCTGAGAAGACTAAAGTTTTTAGTGATAGTATGACATTGAGAGAGGATGTGGTTATTGTGCTCTTTGACATTGATCTTCACTAATGCGAAGTACAGTTTTGTGCATGCAGCTGTATGTAATAAATATGTGCATTTGCAATAGAATTCCTGCAGAATGACAACTTTTGTTATAAAAAAAAGTATATAGTGTTCAACAGAAAATTTAGCAATAACATGTTTTTTCTGCTTTTATAAAGAAGATGTAAGTGGTTCAGTGCAGTGTGTTTGTACAGCAAAGATATTTTATTGATATCAGGTTGCCCCAAAGTCCAGCTTTGGGCTTTGGAAGGGACTGAATTGTTTCTGGAGGCGGGTTTTTTTTTGTGGGTTTTTTTGACAGGATTAAAGAATGTAGAAGACTATTTGTATTAAACAGATTAAGCTGTTAGTAAACATGTCCCCTTTAAATTAAGTGGTGGTGAAGACAAAGAAAGTGCTTTGTTGTTGTCAGCTGGATTTGTCTGAAGTCAAATGGGCAAACAAGTTAAACATCAGGCCTCTTTAAATCCCTAATGGCTGTGCAGATTAAATCTCAAAAGGTCTGTAAAATGAGTAAAAAAATTAAATTGCTTTACTTCCCCTCGTTTACTTTGGCTAAAGCATTTTTCTTCTTCCTTTTCTTTTTTCTTGTTATCCAGCTTTAGAGAACTTTGTTTTCAAACTGCATTAGCATACAGACAAATATTAAACAAGAATTTCACTTCTCTGCAGTCGTCTTGTCACTTGTGATGAATACATCCTTGCTCGGTAAGTGCTGGTGACACATCATTGTGGCAGCTTCTGCCTCTCAACAGAAGGATAATTAATCTTGCTATCAACACTCCTAAACAGGGGTAGTTAGTTTGAAGTTTTATTCGGTAGAGCTGCTTTGTGTGGGGTGGGATTCCTTCATTTGAAATGGCTGCCTGTGAATCATGGCCTTCCTGTGATTAGCTTTTCTTTAATGCCGGGGGTGTTGATCTGTGTGGGAACAATGAAATGAGCAGGCTTTGTGCTGGTCTGACCTGGCACTTTTATGCCTTAAAGTGGGTGGTTGCAGCATGCGATTCAGAAGAGATACCAAGAGCTAAGGTGGCCTCATAGGAGTGTGGAAGGTGTTGTCCTGTGGTTTCTTCTTGCATCGTATTGACTACAGTGGGAATTTGGGTGGTTTGGTTTTGGACAGAAAGATCTGGGGTGTACACATTGCTTATACATCCCAGCTATGAGTGTGAAAACATTTTCCATGCGCATCCAACAGCTGTCAGCATCAGAAGTATTAGAAGGGGGACAGACTGCTAGCTAGCTAAGCATTTAAGACTGAGTATTCACAACTTTTCCCCCCATGAATTTCATCGCTCCAGCAGCTCTGTGATGATGAAAATCAACCAACAGAGTGTTTGCTCCGACTGGATTTTCATTCAGTTTATTAATGATAAAGAAGCCCAACTTCATGCATATTTCACAAATGCCGTGGGGCAGCATGGGGAGTGTTGATTGAAGGTCACAGAGGTGCTGTCTGTGGTGTCCTGGCTAAATTCCAGTTGGCTAATTACAATCTGCCTTCCTAAAACTCCCTTGTAGTTTCGTTATTTAGATCATTAGCTCCTTATATTTTGTTCCAAACTCTTAGGAGCATGGCTTTATTTTTGTTAAAGAGCTTTCACTGTGGAGCGTGTTGGTTCATCAGAAGGCTAATGGTGAAGCCAACTTTCTGCCTCTTTGAATGCAGTATCAATGACATAGATATGGGATTTAAGTGGGAATACATCTAGCTCCAGTAAAAAGCAACTGAGGCAAGTTTTACAATGTCACGTCTCACTCTGTGGCTGCCATTTGCTAGAATCTGATGACACACATATGGAAAGATGTGTCTTTTTGCTGTTTTCTTCCAGTTATCTAAACACACCATTTGACATGATTTTTCCCCCTACTCTTTCATTTCTGAATTGCGTGCTACTTACTCCTGCTTGCCTGATACTTTCTACCCTGCTGGCAAGAATCCTTATTTTGCAAAGGTCCGTTGAACCAACTGAGTCAGATGGGCAATCTCTTTTTGCAGCTTGTCTCATACCAGTTGCTTTTCCCAAAGGTTAGTGAGCTATCTGTGGCCCTTCTAA
Organism: Opisthocomus hoazin; assembly: GCF_030867145.1. NCBI lineage: Eukaryota > Metazoa > Chordata > Aves > Opisthocomiformes > Opisthocomidae > Opisthocomus > Opisthocomus hoazin. The sequence continues at coordinate 84,867,670 of NC_134417.1, forward strand.
AGAGATCATGCTGGGAAACACATATGAATATATTTTCTATTTGGTGGTGCAAAATACGATTGCCCACCACTCCAGACAAACCTCTGTTTGGCCAGGTCTCTCAAAGCTCTCTAAAGGAGAAAGATGGATTCTGTACCCAGTTCTGGACTCAAGCAATTGTGTTGCAGCTTGCAGAGCTGATTCATAGGTAGGTGGCATTTGGTGTCTGCAGAGTTGTTTTCACACTTAACGGGGGTCACACGTCAATGTTGGTGTCTAGTAGTAACAGACTGAGGTCAGATTTGGCTGTGGTCTGTACTGACTTTACTCCTATACTCCACTCATGATTTTTGGTTGCTAAAGGTCCTCTGTAAACACTGATGGAGGAGAAGCAGTGAAGCAGCTATTTAGAAAAGGGTTCAAATGCAGTTGAAATAATTGGCTCTAGAGATTAGGTCCGTGCTCTTAATTGAAAAAGGGAAGGAAAATGATTTATCAATTATTCAAGATGTTTTCTTTGTACAAAACATTGAGGTTTTTTGTAAGTATACATGTCTCAATACAGTGTTTTTATTGAACTATTACATGTAATTAGAAACCAAAGGTAAATGGTGTCTCGGTGAGTCAAGAAAGGCATGGAGGAGCTGAGTGGTGTCTGTAGCTTTCGGAGCACTGTCAGTTCCCTGCGAAGCCTATCTAAGAGTGATTAGCTCTTTACTCACACTTACTTCAACTTGTTTCTAACTAATGATGATTTACCATTTTGCTAAATGTTAAGCAGCATTTGTTTGACAGAGCGCAAAGTGCAGGCTTGGAGAAAAGCAGGTAAAGATTCACTACAAAAGGCCTATCAAAATACTTCAAAAATATACTGTCATAGTGTTAAACAATTTATTAGTAAGTCTATTAATACCCAAGGACATTTTTGTGTGTGTGTCTTGAGGTTCTGTTAAAAACATCAGTGTTTAAGATGCTATCCACACAGGCTTAATGCTAGGGAAAGCAATCCCATTAAATTGGACCTCATAAATATTTCATGAGGTCCAATTTAAAATTAATCTTGGCATGAAGCCAAACCAGGCAGTATATTTGCTACTGTATTAAAAAGAAGCAGCAGATGAGGTATTTTTCCACAATAGTAATCTGACTGGATTTCTGCACAATCCTAACAATATTGTTAATAATACAGCTGTTAGTTTTGGCAGAAGAAATGCACTTCTTTCATCACCCGTTCATGCAAGTATCATACTGCAACTAGTGTATTTTAAATGTCATCATTCTAGAAAATGATTTTTTTTTCTTGGTGATGAAATCTCTGTTTTCTGAAAAATATTACTTGAAAGGAAATAAATAGTCAGATCTATAACTTAAAAGTGAGAGTGTAGGTTTCTTTAGGAAAGGGCTATGAAGTAGTCAGTCTTCAGAAGGTATTTAGACAGGTAGGAGGTTTTCAGTGTGATTTGAGTCTGAAGTACCTGAGTCAACTGGGAAATGAAGTTCAGGTTTTTAAACTGTTTTGATAGGATTGTGAAGTTTACTTCTGGTCACAGTGCTAGTAGGCAAATGGGAAGAACAGCGATTTGACAGCAGTTGAGACTCAGTAAAAATATATCCCTAAGTCTGATCAAAATCTTCTAGGAAAGCCTTTATATATTTTTCAGAGACAATGTGTCCTGATTTAATGCCTCTCTGAGTCAGTCGGGGTTTTAATCGGTGGATACAGAATCAGAACGCATATTATGTAGGCAGAGAAAGGGCAACTCATTTACTTTGCTCATTTAGGAGATCAGATGGTTCTGGAGGACTGCCTGATGAGAAAAGAATTCAGGCAGCAAAAAAAATCATTGCAAAAAGCAAAAGTCTCCTACTCCTGGCAATAAGCATCAGATGAGGTCTCTAAATTGCTCATTTTTGACAAGAATATCAGGAGATTCTTTTCTGTCTTTCACTTACTGCTTGTTCTCCTAATCTGTGGCCAAATTCCAGTCTCTAGAATTTCCATTATATATTTGAAAAACAAAACTATGTGTATGAGCAAAGGGAACAAATAATAAATACAATGGCAATATAGGAGCTTGAGTAACAGTTTGTGTTGTATGGCTTTAAAACTGGTTTGAGGATGAAGAAGAAAGCCTTTTATGCTGGAATAATTTCTGGGAGACACTGGTAAGGAACAAGATTACAGGGTGTTTAGAGATGTGTGTTTCAATAAGGAGCAATCACCATTCATATGCATACGTTTCATTTAAATGCATTATATACACTAGCAGATTGGGAGGCAATCCTGAGACATTGAACATAATTTATTTGGATTTGAAGAAAGCCTTTGCTTTTGTGCCTTACAATGGATTTGCTTTACTAAGTCAGGAGACACAGTGGAAGCAATTTCAAATGGACTTGCATTTAGCTGAGGAAAGGGGAAGAGCAAGAATATCGATGTGGAAGTGGACAAAGGTAATATGCAGGAAATGGGATGGGGTTCAGCTCACCTCACTTGCTGCGTGAAATTCTTGTTCAGGAGTAGCAGCGTGAAAGGGGAAGGGGAGGCTTCCTAAGATAGCAACTTGTGTCTCCTGTCTTAGAGGTGCATTACGTCCTCTTGTGAAGGTGCTGCTCTACACCATTTACTACAGATGGAGCCTAGAGACCTACCTTAGACTAGATGCCTCATCTGAAATTAGAATAGGTGAATCCCAAATTTGTTATTTCCTGTGTGTGTTAATTGTCTCTCTTCTTGATTGCAACCAGTGAGAGACCTAAGGGTCCATTTAATTCATCTGGACTCTTCTCTAGTGGGTTTTGGGCTGGGCCCTCTAGCCGTATTGGTGGAAGGGAAGGAAATGAAATGCCTCCTGTCAAGGAAAGGTGACCTTGGTCAAACACTATGTACATGGGCAATACTGGATAGGTTATGCAGGGAAGGAGCGAATAGCTCTGGCAGCCAGCAGGGATTCGCTGAGGATGGGTCACCTCCAAGCTGATAGTAAGAGCTAGTCACAGCTCAGCAGCGGGGTGTGTCAAATGCTTCAGTTACACATAACAGTCTTCAAAATCTGCATTTAAAAGAGTGTGTGAGATATGAATAAAAGGGAAGGTAAGAAGCTAGAGAGGCTTGATCCTTCCAAAGAGAAGCTTGTCAGTATGGAGAAGTAAACGATGCAGACTTTAGAGAAGTAGAGATTTCATTAGTTCAGAGAACTCTACCCATAATATTGTTTAGCAAAATTTGGTCAAAAACGGAGTCTTATTTAGCTTTCATTTTACTTTCCAGAGTTACAGAATGACTATGGAGTCTGTGTAGTTCAACATCTCCAGCTCAAAGCAGGGTCATCTAGAGCAAGATACTCAGGGCCATGTCCAGTTGGGTTTTGAATATATCCAAGAATGGAGAGTCAACAGCCTCTTTGGGCAACCTGCTCCAGTGTTCAGTCACCCTTAAAGCATAAAATTTTTTTCTTATGTTTAAATGGAATTCCTTGTATTTTGCTTTGAACCATTGTCTCTTGTCCTTTCCCTGGATATCACTGTCTGGCTCTGTCTTGTGGATACTGTCTCATCAAGTATTTATATACATTGATAAGATCCCTCTGAGCCTGCTCTTCTCCAGGCTGAATAATCCCAGTTCTCTTTGTATGACAGATGGTCCAATATCTTAGTCATCTTTGTGGCCCTTTGCTGGACTCACTCCTGCATGTCCGTGTCTCATAGTGGGGAGCCCAGCACTACAGCTAGCACTCCAGATCTGCCCTCACCAGTGCTGGGTACAGGGAAAGAATCGCCTACCTCAGCCTGCTAGCAGTGCTCTTCCTAGTGCAGCTCAGGATGCTGTTGGCCTTTGCTGCAAGGGTGCATTGCTGGATCTTGTTAAACTTGGTGTCCACCAGGACCTCCCGGGTCCTTTTCTGCTGCTTTCCAGTTGGTCAGCCAGGCTATAATGAGATTATTCCTCCCAGGGGACAGGAGTTCGTGTTTCCCTCTGTTGAACTCCATGAAAGTCCTCTTTGCCCGTTTCTCCAGCATTTGGAGGCCCCTCTGAATGACAGTACAACCATCTGGTCTATTAAACACTCCTCCCAGTTTTGTATTATCTGTAAACTTGCTGAGGGTGTACTGTGTCCCATCTTCCAGTTAATTAATGAAGATGATAAACAGTATCGGCCCCAGCGTCCATCCCTGGGGTACACCACTGGTGATTGGCCTCTAGCTGGATTTCGTGCCAGTAATCACAACCATTTGAGCCCAGCAGTTCAGCAAGTTTTCAGTTCATCTCACAGTTTACTTTTCTAGCCTGTACGTCATCAGTTTCTCTGTGGGAGACACCACTGAAAGCCATACTGCAGTCTGGATGAACATCATCCACTGCTCTCCTCCCCTGCTGTCCTTCCGCCCACCAAGCCAGTTATATCATGGTAGAAGGCTATCATGTTGGTCAGTCATTTCTTCTTCATAAATGTGTGCTGGCTAATCCAAATCACTTTCTTGACCTTCAGATGTGTGGAAATGGTTTCCAGAATTATTTGCTCCATCACATTCCCTGGAATTGAGGTGAGGCTTCAAATGATGCAAAATAAAATAAAACAATAATTACTTTGATTAATTTGATTTTGACTTGAAAATGATCCTCCACAGGTTAATATTGCTAGATCCAGATAAAAGATGAAATAAAATAATTGGGAGGGAAGATTAAAGGGCAAGAGAGGGTGTATAAAAGCTGGAAGGTCAGTGAGAGAGGTCAAGAATTCAAATTCTGAGATTCTGCTGCCAAGATCTTTGGCTTCCTAGGGCTTGAGGTCGTTCCAGAACTAAACAGCAGGCAACTACTAATGTCATCTGCTGGAAAAGGGAGCTTGCAGTAATGGGCCTGTTTTCCCACAGTATTTTTCATCCACTAATCTTGATGAAGATGGCTGTTTTGGAAATAGTCACATTCTGAGGGAAAAGCCATTATTACGCATCAGCTCCTTGGAAAACAATAACACAAATGGAAGCTTCTGATGATGGAAGATCAGTTTATTGTATGTACATCTTTATATGCTGGAGTACATACAAGGCCATGGTAGTGCCATTGTCATGAGTCTCGTCATTGCTTTTAGCATTGTTCACTGCCCAGTCCAGATGCTGTTAACAATACCTTTCTCTAGATACCAGATTTAAATACCCAAATATAAGAAGCTAGGTTGTCTGTCTGTGGATAATCAGCTGTTTTCATCTGCTTTTTCTTGCTCCTTTCTTGCTCATATCCTCTCAACAAAAAGTGACCCTGTTTTCTTCTTGGCCCAGGATGTAAATTCTTATCCAATAAACACCTTCTTTCTTCAGTTATGCCAAAGAATTGAGAGCTTGCAATGATTAAGAGTGAAGGGGAGAGCTCATGTTTTATCAAAGAAAGGATATATTGAATGATGGTAAAAAGGTAACTTAGATGGATATATATAAGAAGGAAGAGAAATAAATGAAATAAAGCATCATAGTATAAATTTGGTTTAATAAAAGGAAAATCTGCTGTAATCTAGAAGCTCACCCACTCAAAATGACAAAGGGGGTGGAAAGTCTGGAGTCTGCTAGTCAACAACAGGATGACTGTGATTCACCAAAGCGACTGCAGAAAAGGCAAACAAAGTCTCAGCACAGTGTTCCCAGTAGTGAGAAAGAGTATTAATGTCATCACAAAAAGCATTGTTAAAGCCTAGCATTGTTTAGCCTAGCAAATGCTGTGCTGTAAGTGTATATGGCTTCTCTCTGTAAACCTATCAAGGGAGGAAAAACACCAGTGCTACTGAAGCTAGAAGATAACGTTGGCATTAAAACAAATGGGTTTAATCGTACATGAGTAAGGCTGACAATATGAACAACGTTTGTAAGTATCAGAAAGAGCCGTTATAGTTCTGGAGCCACCTCCTGTTAGAAACCATGGGGAGCTAAAAATTTAAAAAGCTTAATGGTGGAGTCTGCTCAGTTTATAAAAGAGTATAATGCAGTAGTCTTTGACAGCTCACACTGTGTCCCAAGAGCTTTCTTCTAGTAAATGTACTGCTAAAATCATGAGAGGTGGGATTCAGTTGCCTGACCACAGGTGTCTAGTGCCTCTTGAAATACCTTAGGATATCATGGCTGGCCTTCACCTACCACTTCTGAAGGCTGTAGGTCTCTCAAATCTTGCATCACAGCTGATGGGTGTCAGGTGGATGCTTCGGAGTCTCTGTGATACCTCAGGTGGCGTTAGACGCCTGTGTCTGGGCAACTGAATCAAGCCCTGAAAGGCAACAGAGAAGTTAGGAAAGTTAAACTCAGCTTTGCTTATCTCTGGTTTGTAGTGGTAGTGAAATACCAGCACATTATGCTGATACAGTGTGCTTTTGCATCAGCTCATTAACTCTGAGTTGTGTTTAAGTTTTTTTTTTTTTTATGAACTCATTAGAAGTGAAGGAATTAAAACTATATGAAGCATAGTTTGTGAGTTATGTAAAGAAATATCTCTTCCTGCCGAATACTAAACTATGCTGTAGAGGACAATATTGAAGCAGCCAACAGAAAATTCTGTACAACACAAACATTTTTTTATCTCTATCAGGAGTCTATACTGTCCCCTTGCCTTCTGCAATTCTTTCTTCGGTAACCAGTGTTCATTCACATTTTAAATTGATGGGTAAAGAGTGTTGCCTCCAGTCTTACTTAAATGTGTCAGCTTCCTGAGATGCCATTATACGTCTTTTGTAATAGCAATACAGAATAAGCCCGTTTTAGATCTCTGGTACCAATTAATGTTTGTCTTAAATTAATAAAATATAAGATGACTCCAAAGCCTACAGAAAGGAATAAAATTAGTTGAAAGTTATATTGATTTAGTGAGATTTAAAACAAGCTGCGCATATGGAAGTAGGATTAATTAGTTTTTATTGACTGCAACACAAATGCAGAAAATTGTCCAAGAAGAGGTAGAGGTGCCCTTAGAAGTGGGACTGGATGATATTTAGTGAAACTCTGGAGTTGATAATAGATAAATTTGGCACTCTATGAAAGTGGATCAGCATTCCATTCAAGTTGTCATGCTCCCCTTTCAAAAGTAGACTTTTATCTCTTGCCTTCAGAAGGAAAGCATGTGATTTTTGCAACCAGGTGTTTCTGACCATATGCCAATATTATTAATATCAACACATTAATAATATTATTAGACGATTATCCACTGTGCATAAGGACCTACATAGCATTTGCAATTTTGTATGTTAATGAGCTCTGGGGATAAGATGGAAGTTGAAGTAGATTTGTATCTCTACAATAGCACGCAGTGTCCTGACAGCATGCTACTGTTTCTGCATTATATAGGGTAAGATTTATACCAGACTACCAGCACACAAAGTTGAAAGCGTTATCTTTGGCTATAGATTTTATAGGGGAATTTTTTGAATAGAAGGAACTTGTTGATACTAGATAAGATTTTCTGTGGAAATTATGGAGCTGCAACTCAGGTATTCCACTTGTAAGCTACACCTGGAAAAGGACAAAGCATTTGACTGAGTGGAATGGTGATGTCTACTTGTGATAGTTCAAGAATGTGTATGAGATACAGGTGATGTACCCTATAGTATCAGAGCTTTCTTTTTGGCAGTGATTTAGTTTCAGTTCTGGCAATGCTTTACGGTTGCTCCTATTCGTTCTGTCTTTGCAGTTTCAGGGACGAGGCCATTGCAGAATTATGGGGTTTATGGCTCAGCTAATTCAACTCTACTGTAGTGATTTAGATATTTAATGCAATCATGAACCAAAGATATTTTAGATTTTCCATGGCACATTTAGGCTCAGCCAGCATTTTAATTTTGACTCACTTTATGGTGTGGGATTTTCTCTGTCTTGGAAATCTGTTATTTTGTTTCCCTCCTCTTCCCACTTTAAAATAAACCAACAAGCCACGTTGCCTTTAGACTGATTTCCTCTGCAGATATATTTTTAAATTGACCGATGTTACCCTATTATTCCTTAACTTAGTCTCCTTTGTTTCCTTTTACAGTTAGATGGCTCTAATGTGTTTTGAGGTATTTACATTTCCGTATGTGATCTTATTAATTTTTTAGAATAAATATTGGGATATGTCTTAAGACACAAAGAATGTAATTTAAATACCTTCTAGAACACATTTTTTATTTAAATAAATTAATAAATAAAAGTTCTCATGTGCAAAATCCATCGTTCTCTTTAGGCTGAATGAACATGGAATGTTAAAACATAACGGTAGGAAAAGCCAATTTTGACCCATGTTTTGCAGATAGATGGAATCTACAATGTGATTACATTTAGGCTTAGTAGAACACAAACCCTTGCTTGCATAGGCAGGCTTAGGTTACAACAGAGGAGCTGTTTCTTAGCCTAATTTTCTTTTTTTTTTATGTAGTAGAGATAAATGTGTATTCCCAAGTGGAGTGAAGTGTCTTTTGAGCTCTCTCTGGAATCTCAGAATTGAAATTACGTTGTTCTTCTGGTGTAAATGGATATAGACAGGTAATACAAGGCCAGGTGAATTGTATCAAGGAGGCATTTTTATTAATCTGGCCTGCTTACAAAATGCTTTTAGTCTGGATGGCAATCAAAGCGCTGAGATTTGAACTAATGTCAAACCCTTAGGACAACTTCTTAGTATTACCACATAGCATGATGCTTGCAGAAAGCTAAAGAAATCTAGCAAGTATCATGTGTTCAATGAGTTTGGCATACCTAAAGCATTCTTTTGGTTCCCCGAGACTAAATTGCAGGGGAGAATGAGGTGTTCATTTTTACAAAGATGAGTGGCTAGAATTCTCAATTCTGATAAAGGATTATATATGAAAGTAAATTTTAAATGTATCTGTTTTTAAATGTTGCAGGGAATATGAGGGTCTCCATACAAGTGCTTAGAGGTAGGATTGATTATTTCATAGGTATGTTTTTATTCCAAAGATCAAGATTTCTTGAAACAGGACTTTGTGATTTATCCTGTTTAAGACCACATCAACCCTAGATACTTTCCCAAACATCAGCAGCATGTTATGGGTAAGACGAGAGATACCCATGATTTTATACACTCATGCTGACCCAAATGGCTTGTATTTCTAGTAATGGTGAAGTTCTTATTCCATAGACGAAGAAGGAGAGGGAGAGAATTTGATAAATAATTGAGTTTGTTCCAAACAAATTGGGTGGCACAAAGTAAGGAATATACGTGAAATTTGGTGAAGGCGGTGGATTTGCTAGAGCTACGGAGTGTAGGAGGCGATGAAAGTAGAGATGTGACTTTGAAAGAAAGCTTTGAAAGAAAGAAGAAGAAACACGGATGTGGGAGATTTGAGGAGACATACTGAAAGAGAGGAGCCATAGGGAGCCGAGTTTCAAGTGCAACTGTGCTGGAAGGGTTGAGAGTGAGAATGTGTTATGGAAAATGGGAAACAAAGTTGAATCTTAGCAGTGAAGGTGACAATACAGGACATAGCTGGAGGTGTAGAAAGTGGAGAAGCTTCAGGGTCTAGATATGAGGGCTCCACAAGGGAAAACGATGGGGATTTCAGCAGTAAAAAGGCTGGTGTCATCAAACAAGTGATAAGGAAAATAAATGTGATGTTATTCATACTGGGTCATATTCTCTTTGAGTTAAATGGCCTTTGCCAAAGAGAGTTTACCTACTGAGGTGCACTACTAAGTGATCTTGAGGATTAATGATATTATAAAGCTATAGACATCTTAGGTATATCAGGATCTGTAGAAGGTGGAGAGACAAGCCTTTAGGGTATGACAGAGGAGGTCGCTGAAGAGACTGAGAAAGTTAATTAGCCTAAAGGAAATTTGTCTGAGAGAAAATCAAATGAAAAGCTTCAGAAAGCAAACCGAGAAATGTTGCTATTTTTTATCAGTTCTGCCTCTCCTAAAGATTTGTAAGAGACATTTATTGCACCCAGCTGTTGCTACTATGCTAGTGGACTACAAATATAGGAGCAGAAAGACTGGTGTTTAGAACAGATGAAATTGCCTCCTGAGAAAAATGGGTGGCAGTCTGCACTTTGAATTTTGTTTTTAAAAATTGATTAAATCAATTTAGATCTTCCATTAAAGCAGAAACAAGTTGAATCCTAATCTTATTTTATCAATGCGCTAGGATTTTAGAAAAAAAATTGATTTTACCTCAGGTCTATTTTGATGAATCAGGATGTGTTTTGAGAAACCTGATATCTAGGCAAACAGTGCTGCATTTTTGTTTTGTTTTACAAAGTGTATTTTTTGCTGGTAGGTATGTTGAAATAGACTTGAAATTTAATCTACACCACCACATTTCAGGAAATGACCTAGCATAAAGTCCACAGTCTGTATTCTTCTCTGCATTTTGTAAATGGGAAATCACTGACTTGGATTTCTTGTGAAAAGAATGTATGGATTTCTTAAAAGTAGCTAGAGAGTAAAGGTACTTAAAAGAAGTGTGGGTGTCCAGTATCTTTTGGGTTCTCAAGAAATTTTTTTAGACTCTTGCACAGGTTTCATTTACATTGCTCTTTCTCAGCATCAAAAAGAGGACTGGGAGAAAGCTGGTGACTTTTGGGGGACTTCAGCATATTACCTTGCTTCTATAGTAACATTGACTTAAATCAACTGATTTACTCCACTTTGAAACTAAGTAAGCCTTACTCAGCCTTATTGCACGTATTTATCAGCACAGTTCTGTTTTAAAACGTTATTGGCTGTAGCAATTATAGTCTTTATAATTTATGATATTATAAGTTCTTTTTTGCCTGGAGCTCTGTAATTTATTTATGTGTGTTTTTATTTGCGTAACATATTTATTACTTATGAAAGACACTTCAGTGGTAGTGCTGAAGAGCAGTAACATGGAATACATGCACAGAAGAGTGGTTTTAAGGTATGTGCCTTCTTTGAGGTCATCTTGTGTAGCTGGTAGTTCCTGGCAGCATCCAGAAAAGTCTCATTCCTTTCTTCTAACTCAGTCTATTCCCATTTCGGCAAACTGCTACATAAATGGCAAGTTTTCAGCATGCTCTCTGTGTGTATATTTAGCATTTTGACTTCTGTTGATACCAGTAGGACTATATGACTCAATTTCTGTCCATCCATTCAGAAATACATATCCAAGAAAATGGCGCCATTTAGGAATGCAAGTTTGGAATTGGTGAACCGACTCACTTCCTAAAAGTTCCATTTGCTGCTTTATGAACATTGCAGGGCTGAGTAATATGGAGCTGTAAATCTTGAAAATGATACCAGTGAATGTTGACTCATTGCTTAATGCCTCCAGACTCCTGACTTGATTGTATATTTGTGAGGAACACTGCACCTTCTTGCTTAATCTTTCTGACTTAGCAGATCCTCAGTGCAGTGTCTAGATTCCATAAGCTGTTGGTGCTCCGTGAAATTTATCTTCTATTAGCCAACTAGACCAGCATTAAGCACTGAAGAAGCAAAACAAAGGTGGTCATTTTGGTTTGAAGAAGTTAAGTGCTATAAATGTGAAAGTTAGTAATTGAATGTAGTAAAATTGCTCCCAGAAACCTAACTGGTTTCTGCAGACTTGCAGTATAAGTCTACGTATAATGTGAAATTCATGTGAGTCTGCTCCCAGTTTTTTAGGATCTGTTCCTTGCATTAAGAGTACTTCCAATGTGTATGTGCAGTTGCAGGGAAATCAGCAGAAACACTAAAATGGGTAATAGTCCTCAGGTTGAGCCGCTGCTTATAATTGGAGTAGTGGATAGATCTCAATGCAAACAAAAGCTTGTCAGTACACAAGATTGTGGCTTCCGTGGACACATCATCATAATGAAAATCTTACACTCACTCTGTATCTTAAATTCAGATGGAATATCAGGAGTTCTCAAAATGTGATCGATAAGCTAGCCTTAAAATATGACATATTGAAATACAACATAGTGTCTTGCTTTTAAAAATGAATGGGATCAATACAGTTTGTTTAGATGTCTACAATCATGGAATTGATTAATCTTTAATTCTGAAAGGTAAGTGAAGGTGCCTGAAACATTGGATATAATAATACATTAAGACGATCACTATAAACGCAGTGAACCCTATGCCCTAGAGATGCCAGGAAGGAACGTGTTTTTCATAGGCAATGCTTGTTGCTCTGGACGCAGTTTTTTTTCTACAGGTCGTACATCCAGCATGACATATTAATGTCACTAGTATTGCTGATTGTGTAGTATTCAAGCATGATTTTTGCTTTGGTTCAGCAAGATGGCATGTCATGGGCTTCTATACTCATGCGTGACTTGCAGATAGAGAACTAAACAATAGTTAAAGCTCAGAGTGAAAGTGTTTGCATCATGTTTTGGCACTATAACTTTAGGTGGTTGCTTGCTTAGACTGTGGCGGCTGGGTTAGAGGGTTCTGCAAAGAAGTTGACATTGCAAAAAAATATGCTTGACTTAAGCAGAGTGCTTTAGAGGCAGTTTAACCAACTCCATGCCAATCAATGGAAGAGTTGTACAGTATTTAGCAGAAATTTTTTTTCTTTTTTTTTTTCCTTCCCAGTCAGTGTGATCACAGCTGTTAGGAGACCCTAGGCCAACTCTGTCAGAGTGTACTGAGAAGTTATCACTATTGAACATGGACTTCGGTGTCAGACAGAGTAATGCGTTATAGAATATTGTACTCAATGCTGCTCCTGTCAGGGAAGGAGGTGGTCCCACTTTGCAAATAAAACTTGCCTCGACTGTAAATGTTTATGGAACACTTTCTTCCTACAGTGAGTATTATATATTCAATTATAGGTGGTACAAGATGATTTGTACCACTCTGAAAGAAAGCTGGATAAAAACAACCAGCTAATGTTAGTAATAAATGTGATGTCCCAGCAATGTATGTCTCTGGTGCAACCTTAATAATCCTTCCATTGCCTTCTGAATGTAGATTTGTTTTGAAAAATGTTATTTTGAGAGAGTCAGAGCAATTTGTGTATTTAGGTTAGAGTGAATATGTTTTGCTGAAGAAACTACCATGAAGAAGAATTGTGCTTCATTGTGCCCAGTGACAGGACAAGGGGCAATGGGCACAAACTGAGGCACAGGAAGTTCCGTCTGAACATGAGGAAGAACTTCTTCCCTCTGAGGGTGACGGAGCACTGGAACAGGCTGCCCAGGGAGGTTGTGGAGTCTCCTTCTCTGGAGATATTCAAGACCCGCCTGGACAAGGCCCTGTGCAGCCTGCTCTAGGTGACCCTGCTTCGGCAGGAGGGTTGGACTAGATGACCCACAGAGGTCCCTTCCAACCCCTACCATTCTGTGATTCTGTGATTCTGTGATTATACAGCTATGCCTTATACACTTTACAGTACCCATGCCAAGATTTGAGAGCTTATTTGCTAATTGCAGATGAATATGTCACTTAATTAATTAGGTGCTACACACCCTGAATTGTATGTATCTATCATACCCATTTAATTTATAGTGATACATTTGTCTGGATAGTTTATTGCCCATGAAGGGAGGCAAATCACGCTGTTTATTTAAGGCATCTTATTTAGGTGTGATTTAGCTCACCAGAAGTTAGGAACTTCAGTTTCCCCTGTTGTTAGGGGACAGTAGCAGGTATCTCCAGAGGGTGAGTCAAAACTTGTACATCTGGACACATGAATACACTCCTTCTTGTGAGCAATAGTGATGAAATGAAAGAGTTTATCTTAAGAAACAGGTTCAGTACTAATCACTAGGCATTCTCATGAGGTGCCATAACCTTGGATTCAATTCTTCCGCATCCTAGTCCTTTTATGTGTCCATGGAGGCACGTGAGCTCATCCTCTCTGCATCCAGCTCTGATTAGCAATGTGACTGTCCTCTGTCCTACAAGGTGACAGTCATCTGTATCTTGAAAATCTGATTCTTGACTGCTGAGGTTTGATTGTCATTTTATAAGCTCTTTGGGACAATGTATAGTTTGCTTATTTTCTCTCCTGTGACATTATCTGCATGCTGTAGAAAAACATGAATCATCTTTAGGAATGACCATAACTGGAGCATAGAAATGATTTGGTATGTATGGAGCTAGGTATAAGATTAAATATATGGTAAAGGACATTGCAAAGACAAAGTGATGCACATAGTGTTACTGTTTTTAATATAAACCTTTTAAGAGTTAGCAATTTATCAAGGAAACGGACAGAATCTTAACCTTTGTTTGTATGAAATGTCTATGATCATAAGCATTTTTAAATTACAATTTTTGCTGAGCTTTGGAGAGGAATATCACTTACAAAGTATTCTCCCAAATAAAAGTAAAACCAGACAAACAATAGCTATATATGAAGGAAAAGTATCAGTATACAGTCTGTTACTGTAACTTTTTAAAGTTTACTAAGGGTGCTTATAGTGTGGTTGTCAGACTATATTTGCTGCCCAGTGACATATAAATAAGTAACAAAACATGTCAATACATCTGAGAGATCTTAATATTGTTAAAGAATTGATTTACTAAATAGATAATTTGATGGATTTAATTAATAATATGCTGTAGTGTGGAGTTCTGTCACAGTGACCCTAAGGTCAAGACCTGTAGTTTATGGACTATTAATTAGCCATTAAGTCATTCGCTCATCTGACCTGCAAATCTATCAGGCTGATGGATAGCAGAGACCTTTATGTTCCTAATAGGTATTCTATTTAACTTTCTAAATTTTCAAGCAAAGTTTGATCACTGAGTAAAATGAAGTGAGAAGAGAGCTTAACAATTTTTTTAAGGCTATTTCATCACCTTTCACTTGAAAGCAGATATTAACTTGAAGAATACCATTGCTGTCTTCACTGTTCTCCCAGGACTACTGACTGAACAGTGCAACTAGTACCTTAATTTCTTTTCTTTAAAAAGAGGAAATCAAAAAGATTTTTACGGATCTTTTGAATGTGTAATATCAGGCATAAATTTTAATTGAACTTCATTTACTAAGTGGTGCATTACCTCATCCTTTGGTTTTAACAATGGATTTTCTATAAATCTTCATATGGTTAAACATGATAAACTGCTCAACATATCACGGAACATGGCAGTGCTTATTAGCACTTGAGAAGTTATTGATTGCTTATCTTGATTAATCTTTTATGGGTCTCTGTAGTATTAATTCCACAGAAAAGACTTTGGAAGTTCTGTAGCATTAGTCTCCTCATTCATACATTCGCCTTCAATTACATGGATTTCTGTGACTGGTCTTGCTAGATTAATTATAACCTCTGTGTCACCAGATCTTGCTTTCAGTTTATCAAGAATTAGAATTTTAATGAAAAATACATTTTTAAAAGATTCTAAGAAAGAGTGGCATTAATGAGACGAGATGTTTCCTGCAATTTGGTAGAAAGAAGAAATTCTTGCGTTTCTGGCATAAGGAGGAGAAGGAAGTATCAATTTTAGAGGCACAGTTTATGATGTATGCATTTTGCCAGATATTCAGCTGCTTCATTTCAGATACAGCCTGGGAAGTTTCCTCTCATATTTTAACTTAATGACAAAGCTTTTCTATAACAAGCAGTATTGGCTTTATCGTAAAGAAGGGGAAGACTGCAGCTTGCTCCCAGATTTATCTGGGGGAACGTAGGCACAGACAGAAGACCTGCTAGATAAATACTGACTGTGTCCTTGAGGGTGGGTTTCCCATGTCCCAGAGAAGTATCTGCTCTACTCAGCTATAGGCTGTTTTAGAATCTCTTGCATCTAATTTTTTAAATAGAGTTCTTAATATCTTTGCATCTTCTTTCTGGTGTAGAGTTAAAATAGATTCCATGATTCAAATTTTCATAATTTCTTTGGTTTTGGACAGTCTGAAAGTCAGAGAGCGTAATATATACAGAGTCGCTTGTAGGCGTAAGGACTTGGTAACCAGAGGTCACTCTAACCAAAATATCCTGACCACAGATTTGAGAAACTTTTTCAAGCTGCAAAATCTGAGAAATTAATATTCCAGTTTTAATTTGATAGAAAGTCATTGTTTCATGGTCAACTATTGATGAATACTTGGGTGCTGTGTGGATGCCATCACCATCCCAGTGTGTTCTTGGTCTCAGTCTCTGCTCTCCCCCTACTTTTGTTTTGCAGTCACTCTAAATACGCATTTAATGAGTACTGGGATTCAGGGAGGAGGGGAAGAGAATGTTTGTAGCCGCTCAGTGCCCGGCCGGGACTGTCACATGGTGGCATTATGGACTTAGCATTTACTACCTTTTGTGTAAAGGCATTAAAGAAATCTACATCTAGCATATGTATATATTGAACTCTTAGTGGATTATACAGTTATGGAAGAGTCCTAATCTGATGCTGTGAAACAACAACAGGAGGATGTGGAAGTTTCCAGTGATTTACAGTGGGGCTGATCTTGCTCCAGTTCAGAAGAATGGAAAAACTGTTACTGTCTGGAATGGACAGGGGTCAAACTGGTGTCGCTGCAGCAGCACTTGTGATGATCTCACTTTCTTACAGATCTAAACCATTGGCAAGAGCAACAGACCTCTGAAATAAACAAACAAAACCCCCATAGCAATAAAAAGCTAGCTTTATTCTGATGTTAACATCATATTGAAAGAGTAATGAGTCATCTACCTTATTAACAATGGGCAGATTTTCAATACCAGCATATTTTATTGTCATCAATCCCTGTTGCATGTGTAGGAGCTGGAGTACA
Organism: Opisthocomus hoazin; assembly: GCF_030867145.1. NCBI lineage: Eukaryota > Metazoa > Chordata > Aves > Opisthocomiformes > Opisthocomidae > Opisthocomus > Opisthocomus hoazin. The sequence goes on from NC_134417.1 coordinate 84,884,294, forward strand.
GCCAAAAGGAGAGGAGGAGTAGAAAGGACCCTTGGTTTCATAGGTTAAAATGGGAGGGGTAAAAAAGAAAGCAAACGAGCTCAATTCCTGTTTCTATTTAAGTTGAAACAAAAACATCTTTTGACCTTGAAAAGGCCAGTATATCACCCTGCATCAGGAGTTTTCTGTTTTCTGTCACATGCTTTTATATCCAATGCTAGCTGTTGAGAGCTCTGTCATCTTCATAGATGTGCTGTAAGGGACTTAACTAATCCTGGTAAAGGACTTCACATGGAACATGCTGTGAGAGTGCAGATCATGGACAATATTGATGACTTACTGAGTATGCATGGACATCTGTAAAGGAATCGCTCATGTCTGCATTGTATTCCCAGGAATATTTTGTATTACATGGCAGTTCTGAAAGCTGTTGATCGTTAACTGTTGAATATTAACAAAGTTATTACATAGGCAGACCAAGTCACTCCTTCCAGATACACTGAACAAAGAAATGGACCTAAGGTGACTTCCTGGCCCTAGGAGTTTTATCAGTCGCATCATGAGGACAATGATCTCACTGCACAAATCTCTCAAATTTTGTGTAGTGTCAGAAAGGGCTTAAATGCAGATATTTTACTGTATGAGGATGTGCAGGCCGCACAGATAGGTAGCAAGCTGGTATGAAATTCTTAGTGAGTTGGCATAAAATAGGATTTATACTTCGGCTGTAGACTAAATGGATACATTATCTGAAAGATCCCTACAGGGGAAAAAAAGTGGGCCATGACTCTAGTCTAGCCTGAGGGTCATGGCAGCAGCTGCAGAGCAATTGTTCTTTGTGTCACGCAAAGTGTTCTCTTGTTTCCACATGGATCTCTACAGAGGCAGAAAGGTTCTGTTGTCTAGTAGTATAAGGGAAGTTATTCCAGTCATTTTCAAAGGGTAAACAAATTATTTTCCTTATTAAGCTATACTGTCAATTCAAAACAAAAACTCAATCTGAAAGAATCCTCAAGTTTGTTTAACCTATTTTGAAAAAGCAGATCAGAGAAAGGTCTTTTAGACACAAAATGGTCGTGTTATGTCTCTAAATTAGTCTCAATATCAAGATTATGTGAGAAGGGTTGCATTTTTCAAGTTGGCTTTCTGAACTTCCTAAGCAAATTTAATAAATAGGTAGCTAAAGTGAAGAGCTGCTAATACTAGGCATGTCTGTATGTGGAATTTGCACAGGGAAAAGTTTAGTTTAAAATTTAGTGAGTTGGTTTAAAATTTTTCTCCTTATCTGTACAATGTTTGTAGGTAAGAGCCTTTGGCTTTGGCTGAGACAAAAATGTGCACATGCAACACCAGTGTGTTTCTTGAAGGTGCTGCCCTTGTGCTGGACAACACTTGTGCTCTCTCACAGCCTTTTAACATCTGTGTGATCAGAACATCTGCGGCATATACTGCAGCATATACCAGTCATCCTCTACCTGCTGGTGCAGGGTCCTTTTAAAGTCAGCTAGGGAAGTCATGTGAAATATGTTGCAATTTTTGCTGTTTGAGGACCTTTGCAGTTAGATGGTTTTACTATGCTGCAATGTGTTTTTTACTTTAATGAAAGATGCTTTTACTTGAAAAAATAATTTTTGTAGGAAAGCTTTTTTGCTCAAAATCATGCTACACAACGTCAGAAAGGAACATGTTGAAAATTAATTTTCACTTACAATCTCTTCACTTAAAGGGTAACCCATAATTCTCATAATACTCACTTGAACTTAATGTTTTCCTGTCTTCTAATGGACAGTAATTGAGAGGGATCCATCATCTAAATTATACTCTCGTGCAGAGAATCACTTAGAAAAATGGTGCTATAAACTGGAATCTCTATGGTAAAAATCAATCCCTGGAAGCTGGTTAGTTTTAAGGAAAGATACTACCTATCTGATAGACTTATATGTAGCTGTATTGTGTTTATATTAATTTGCATATAGAGTTTAAGTAGATCAGTTTTCTAATATGAAGTAAAATGATGACCCTCATGCGCAATTTTTTTTTTGTTTCCACGTACTTCCATGGAAGACTGTGTCTTCTTCACTGCCATAACTGGGTACAGTTTGCAAGATTTTAAGGACATCCTTACAAAATTAATTAACAAGTCGATTTTTTTTCTGCTGAGGGTTTCAAGAAGGGTCCAGGAAGTCCTTTCTTATTCACATTGGGTCCATAACTTATTCTAGGTGACTGCCTTTTATTAAGTTGTGGGAAAATCCTAGGAAATAAAACCTGAGGTAAGAACACTATTGTTCTTCCCTGCTGCACAAGGGGATCTTCTCCGGCTTGAGTCTGTTGTAGCAGAACTTGGTCCCTTTCTGGTGAGAGATCACCAAATCAACTGTGGGAAAAGCCTGCAGGACATCTGGAGGAAGCCCCCAAGTCATGGGTTGTCAGATGTTTGAGAGTATATTTTTGGGCCTGCATGGACGCCACTCTACCAGCATGCCTGCTCCTGAGTTCTAGTTCAATGAGATAGATAGATAGATAGATAGATAGATAGATAGATAGATAGATAGATAGATAGATAGATAGATAGATAGATGGGTGGGTGGGTGGGTGGGTGTGTGGATGGATGGATACATGCCCAGGGCACAGCTTCCTTAAGTCCAGCCTCCAAACACTCCTTTTCCTGATTTTTAGTGCTTCCTTCCACTTACTATCAGTGTCCAATAGCTTCATGTCCCAACTTAATGAAGAAGAGACAGCAGCAGTCAGTGGGACCTGGGGATATCTGCAGGCTGAAGATGTGTTCTCCACATACTTTTCATGTGCCTTTGCTTGCCACTTACAATCAAATAGGGAGCAGGACTGACTGGGAGCTCATGACCACTGCACCGTTATTGAGAAAGTTTAATACAAGGGCGCTAATGAGGGTCTTGAGACTATCATATAAACATGATCAAATATCTGTGATCCTTACATATATTTTAATCAATGTAGTACAAAACACTTTTATTTTCCATGTTCTGCAGCTAGAACTTTGGGATGTGATAGAAAATATTTCTCTGAAGTAATTTAGGAAATCTGTGGAAGAGCCGGGGACAAATGCAGTCCCGAATCCCCGTCCAGTAATTTAACCGGAAAATATTTATCTCTTCTCTTCGTAGTCTCTCGCAAACTCCAAGGGCCAGTAAGGCTGCTGAAAACTTCAACAATGTGTACTGGATACCATATTTGAAAATTATTAAGAAATTAATCATAAAAGACAGAAATAAGTCTCCTCTGACCAGCTCTGACCTTGAAATATCCTTCTCCCCTGACACATCAGTTTTTGTTTTCAATAGCTGTGAGAGGCAGCTTTCTCTGAGAAACCATAGATATTTCTTTTGCCAGTGTGTAAGAAAAACACAGATCAATTTTAAAAGCTGTCAGCTACAATGACTTCTTCAGGTTAAAATATACCCTTTGTTTTTCCAGTAACTACTGATGGTTTAGAGCACTTTCATAAAAATCTTCTGCACTTTGGGGAAAGAGCTAGTTTTATGTATCTTTATTGGAAAAAAACCCCCAACAAATCTCCAAAAATCCAGCAACCTTGATATATGAAGGATATCCTTCTTCTTTTATAGGAACCTGTAAACCTGTACCATAACCTCTTTTTATTTATTCCTCAGATTTAGACAGAGATGGGCTGACAGCATCTGATGCTGTTCTTCTCCTTGCTGCTTATGTATGCCTCCTCACAGACTATGATATCACAACTCATTAATCAGGCAGCAGGCTGGCTCGGGTGAGATCAGAGCGTGGGCCAATGCCAGTGCTCCTTTCCTCTGATTCATCAGGTGATTTTTTTTTCTCTTAGTGTGGTCACAGAAGTGTATAAATAGGAACAGTATTCAGTATTTTATTCTCAGGCTAAATTTAAAGATTTCACTGAGATCAGGTGTATAAGATGGACTGAGCATCTAAAGCAAGATTTGTCAAGCAGATAAATTAGGTGGCAATTGCTAAAATAGTGTGTAGCTAGAGAGGTTTTTTTTAAGGGCGTGATAAGGGAGTTTGTGCCAGCTTTTATAAAGAAATGTGAAAAGAAATAAGGAGTCTTCACTTACTTTATGTTCTCATACAGGTGCTGACCAATTTGCTCTGGTTTTTTTGTTAGTGAACTACAGAAGGCAGATCACTGACCATTGTCCAGACTGCTAGCAGAGTTACTTCCCTGCAGAGAGAAAAGACAAATAGTTCCATGGTCTGGCAAGATATTACCCTGAATGGATTAATTAGGAGGCTCTGGGTTTTGTCATTAACACTTATTTAAGTTACCATTTCCAAAGTATTGGGGACCATAGTCCGAAGGATAACTGTTGGCACGTGAAGAGAATAAATTGTCACTAAAGGAAGGCAAAGAAGTTTTGGCAAAGAAACTCTGCTGGTTTAACTTACATATTTGCATCCCCTTGCAAGTGGGGGTAAGAAGCTGGGGGTGTGATTGAATTCATACCCCTATTGTAAAAGGTTGTTCATCGTATTGGAGTCCATTTTTATTTCTCTCCAGGTGGAGCATCTTGGCTGGATGAACATTCAGCCTCTTCCGGGGTGACTAGTCTATTCCAACGTGACAGCCGTGCTAGGACATTCCTTCTGTTTTTCGAACATTCACTTAAATATTACCTTCCTCTGTGCCACTTCTGAATAACTGCAGTCAGTGGTTAAAGACTGAACTGTAGCTGCCTCCTTTGCAGAGCAAAATCTCTCAAGACTGATAAGGAACACAGCAAGGAGCAAGGAATAAGCTCTTTACAGCCTACAGATGACAATCTGCAACTGGCAGTGTCTGGGATAACGCAGAGAAATACACTGCATTTTTTTCACTTTTCCAGTGTCAGCACGGTGTACACTGGGGAGGTTGTGTCATTACCAGCAAGAGCTAAGACGAGGCCCAGCAAAGAGTGGAAATAATACTCATTGTTTTGAATTAAAAGACACATTTCCATCTTAGTGAATGCAAAAATCTTTGCTTTCCAAGGAGTATCTGACTGGTCCAAGCTACTGAGTATTGATTAACAGTGAGTTTCCAGGTGTTGATTCTGACTCCTGAATGAGCTTTTTGTTTTTACTTCGATGGCAATTGCATGGCAGCATCTTAGTTGCAGCTGAGTTGTGTGAGAGGGAACCCACGTGTTATCCTGTGGCAGAATTCATGAATAGTGGATTTGAGGGTGAACTGTTGTCAAATCATCTGACAATCTAGTTCTCACAAGAAATTCCCTTTCTTACTGTATCTTGATTACTATGAGCTTTTCCACTTGCTTTTCTATTTACTTTTCTACTTACTATGAACTTTGTTACTTTCTTCCTGTGCATTCCAGTTCTTTGTTGCTGCCCCTACAAAAACCTTCCTTGCCTATCTTTCCAGCTTTTTTATTCTTCAAAGACCTCATTCTTTCCTGCTTCAAAAAATTCAGGGTTTGCATTCAACCTTTTTCAGACCTCTGTCAATCCCAGTCTATATGATTTTGCCGATGATTTCTCCAGTTTCCTTTGAAGGCAGCCAAGTCCATTTCCCCATGTGTCCGTGTTTTTAGTTTCTCTTCTCTGATACAAAGAATTGTCGTCTATATCTCTCTATTCCTTGTGACTTAATCCCTTATTTAATACCTGTTTCTGATGTACACCTTTCAGGGAACTCACTCACAGGCTTTAAGTAGAAGGCTATAGATGCATACCAGTGTTTATGTTACTATGTTACCAAAGAAAATAATTAGGTAGACCGGGGAAAATGAAAGATCTTGGCCAGTTCAAGCCTTTAGTTGTGCATGATGTTACTTCTTCCTTTCACTCCATACTCAGTTTGTATGCAGTCTCAGATACTAAGCTCTTTAGGCAATCTAATTAAAAATATTTGTACAGCACCTTACACCAAATGCGGCACAGGGGCTATGGTCAGCCTTGCCGATTGGTGGTATCAGCAGCTGTCTGCATGTCTCCAGCATTTGGAGGTTCTGTTCCTTTCCCCACCATGTCAAATTGAGCTGGTGTGTGTTTACAATGATTTAAATCAAAGTTGAATTTGGCCCAAATTTTAGTAAAACATTCTTCCTAAAGTATCGCAGTGAAGTCAATGATCTTATTGTTTCCTGCTGTGTCTTTATTTGCATGTTAATGGCAGATTATTGTTGTCTTTTCCAGTGTACTTCCCCAGAGACTCTATGCATGTTTTTATTGATTAGTTCCTCTTCATTTAACATTTAAATGGATATTTTCAAATTGGTGCAAAATTATAATAGTGTGTTTGCTCAAGGCATTTAACTGTGGTATTAGCAGAATCATCTAAGTCTGCTGATTATGCATGCTCTGTACAAAAGAGTTTAAGGACTGCAGTACAGACTTGCAATTAGGTCTGAGTTACACAAGCAAATGAATCCTGGGCCAAAAGCACACATCTTCTCATTTATCTTCCTCAAATATTAGTGCAGGTGAAGAATGAAAGTAGAAAGCACATATTCATGTGAGAAGAAAATAAAATTGAGTTTATAGTCTTAGAAAAAGTTCTTAATCTGTTTTCAGTTTATAGGAATGTTACATGTTGATCTTATGCATTATCTCAGTTACCTCTGTTGTTGGAGAAGCTTGGCAGTGGAAGCTCTTTGAAAACGGGGTTTTATTAGGTGAGCATGCATACACTGAATGTGTGTGGTAGTGAAAATTTTGGCTATGTGAACATCCACTGTAAAGACTGATTTGCAGCTTTACCAGTATGGGCTGCAATCTCACTGTGGTACATAAAACTCATCCTGCCTTCTCACTGTCTGAGTGAAAGAAGGTTTCAGCAAGGTACGTTGTATTTCAGCAAGTTACATTTTACTTATCTAGTGTTCTTTGGGGGCTCATGTAGGGAGCATTTATGGGATCTACTGGCCTTGCAGATTGGCTTTCTTCATTGTTTCTACAGGGCTAGCCGAAACAATATTGTTCCCCTGTTGTTTCTGAGAGGTCTCAAGATATGGTCATGCTTTGTTCCTTCTGAGTTAATCTTACTTCTAGCCAGTGCTCGTAGTCTCAGGGTCTCATTGGGTGCCTGCTAGCAGATCCCAGCTGACAGCCCTAACCTGCTGGAAACACAAGTGACACAACAGACATTTTCACAACAGACAAACCCAGCTCTTTTGGTTGAATTCACCTTTGTTAATTGTGTGAGACCTGACAGACTACTGTGGTCTTTTTTTTGACAATGTTTGTCTTCCTTTCCCTGCTCTAGGGTGCAATAAATACAACTATTCCGCTCAACAGCTTCTTAGTGTTGCCCAAAATGTCATTTGGGGCTGAGCAAGGAGTCTTGCTTGGGAGAGAAGGTGCTACTTCTATCAATAATGTTCTGTTGGTGCATTTCTTACCTCATGGTATGTTTTGCCGTTAATGTTTAAGCAGATGGTGTATCTGAAACTAGAAGGTTCTGAACAACCCTACAGTCATGAGAGAACAGGCTCTTTGCGGACAATAGGGGTAAAAAATATGGTTCGCATGATGCTGAGGAATTAAATGGCAAAGTTCCGAGTGATCTCTGGGTGGGATGGATGGACTGTGTGTGAACAGCCTACACAGGTAACTGTCTGCCTCTTGGGGGAAAACTGAAGTTTTCAAACAATTCTGTGGAATTCGTGGAACTTATACTAGAAAAGTTTTGTACAAAGAAAACCACTTCAGATTTCAAATAAAGGGAATCACAGAATCATAGAATGGTTTGGGTTGGAAGGGACCATAAAGATCACCTAGTTCCACCACCCCTGCCATGGGCAGGGACACCTTCCACTAGACCAGGTTGCTCAGAGGCCCGTCCAACCTGGCTTGAACAGTTCCAGGGAGGGGACAACCACAGCTTCTCTGAGCAACATGTGCCAGTGCCTCACCATCCTCAGAGCAAAGAATTTCTTCCTTATATCTAATCTAAATCTGCCCTATGTCAGTTTAAAGCCATTACCCCTTGTCCTATCGCTACATGCCCTTGTACAGGCCCCTTCAGGTACTGAAAGGCTGCTGTAAGGTCTGCCCGCAGCCTTCTCTTCTCCAGGCTGAACAGCCCCAACTCTCTCACTGTTTCGTCACAGGAGAGGTGTTCCAGTCCTCTGATCATTTTTGTGGCCTCCTCTGGACCCACTTCAACAGGGACTTAGTATGTCAATTTTAACAGACATAAGCTCCTTGAATGTCTAATCTAATGTTCTTTGAGACCAACATTTCAATGCACTAGTATTATTTCACGGGGTGCATTTGTATTTGCTACAACACCTAAATGACTGAATCTCAGCAGTCCTTCTTTGGTGGCTGTAAGAAAAAGCATCCAAAGTCTTTTCTGGGCTGGGCTGTTCAGAAGCCCACAGAAGGAGGAAGGTGAGGGGTCCCAGCTGCCGCTCTGCAGAACCTTGTGCAGGGAAGGAGGCAAACGCAGAGCTGGAGTCCTTCCTGCAGCAGGTGTCTGCTGTTCAAGAGGACGTTACGGATCTCTGTCCTTTATGCATTGTAGAGCAGTCTGTTGAAGTAGGTTTAAAACAATCAGACCAGGTATGTAACATAGCTAAAGCCTAGAAAACTGGGGCACTGAAATAGTGCTCTGGCTGCTTACTGTGGCACAAAATCATGCATTGCTTATAGAATCTGAAATTATGTAAGGATTGGTTAAGAGTTGCCTTTAACTCTGCATTTCCTGGCTATTGTCAGCTTAAAGCAAGCCCTAATGTTATTTTAATGTAGTTTGGTGTGTGGATTGCATCAAAGTAGCTTATATATTGATTGCTCAAACCTCAAAGCTCTGGAGGTAAATCTATACTGAGAAGTGTCAGAACTTCAGTTAATACACGTATTGATAGGCACAAGATGTCACTATTGTGCTTACTGCAGAGATAACATTTGTGTTGAAATTTTAATGCTCATAATGTTTAGCCTTTCTAGACTATGGCAAGCTAATCAAAGAATCTGCTCTGGTATATAAATCACTGCACACTACTGAAAATTGTAGACAAGATAAATCAAGATTTTTGATCAATTCAGTCTTCAATCATTTCCAGCAGCACTGAAATCGTAGTCCATGTTGTACTTACAGTTTGATAGCAAGGAGATGTTTAACATCAAGGCTGGAGATTAACAGTGACAAGTTATAATGTGGAGAATGTGAAAGGGTGTTTAGACTGAAGTATTAATTTCTAGATTGATGTAGAACTCCATAATTGAGGCCATAAATCAATGCTAAAATCAACAGGATTATGCATCATCTAAGCTAATACTCCAGGTCAACATGTTAAAAAACTAGTCCACATTTTTAAAATGTGGAAATTAATGTAGGAAGTTGAATCTGGTTTTGCTCAATGTATTATTCTCCAACTTTGGTAGTGTTCACCAAAATAGAAGCAGAGGGTTTTTTCCTCTTCATTTTCACAGACCGTTTCTCTTCTTTTGAAGACTTATGAAGTGTTTTACTTAAAGTTCTGTATCTAATCAATAAAGGAGGTGGTTTATTTGTAATGAACACCTTCTTGTACAGTTCAGTCTCTTTTGCTGTTTGTGAGTTATCTCCATATAGTTCTTGACCTTCAGCATTTGTTCATTATATGGAAAGATTTATTTTCATACATTCTAGCCTATGGGCTGCACTTACCTTGAAATCAGAGTTTATCAGTATCTGCTGTTTATTCTGCATGATTGACCACCAAGGGCTTGTGGTATTTTTTTTTTCCAGTTTCTGTGCTGAAAACCACAGAAAGCTTTTAAGCTGGAGCTACTTCTGCCTGGGAATTTAGGTCTACAGTGGATAATGAAGTACAGAATAATCATTATATAGTTAAGTCTTCTCCAATAATGGTGGCGTGTCCAGGATAGATTTTTTCAGTGATACCTGGAGAGGAAAAGTGTATTAAAAAAAAAAAAAAGTTTTCAGAAAGGAATTTCTCACACACTTGCCAGTGGAGGGCTGCATTGGTAAACTGTCCCACATTTAGGGTCTGACTTGTCTCACAAGTGTTTTTTTCACGTAAAGTAGGTGGGAAGTGTGTAGCTGGTCAGAACTACATTTCCCAAAAAACAATTAATCTAAAAATAAAAATAGAGAATTTCTTCTGGCATGAGCTTCAAAGTGGCATGCTGGGAGTTGTAGTGTTGGCTGGAAAAGCAGCTGCATAAAAACCCAAGAGTGGCTATATATAGTGTTTTATCAAGTGTAATTGCTTTGAGTTACCTCGTGAAAGACTTTTGGCCAAATAATCTCTATTATTATTATTTTTGTCATGGGGCAAAAATCATGCATTCAGAGATTCTGAGTGCTTCAATTCCCCTCATGTTACAGGTGTCTCTCCAAAACTGATGGGGCGAAATGGTTCACTGCCCTGGCTGGACAAGAGGGAAAATGCATCGTGGTTTTGGCATGATATGTTTTGGACAGATTAGAAAATACTCTGCTAATTAGGGGAATTCCAGGCATGTACAGGAAGCATATTTCATTAACCCATGATTATGTTGGGTTTCATGTAAAGCTATTTGTTTGACTGCCAAAGTGTTTCATCGTGTAATGCCAGCTGTAATATATTCAGAACGCAAGCTAAAAAAAACCCTCCAATCTTTCATGTTTGATGAGTTCATAGGATGGGAACACAAAGACAAAGAACCTTGAAAACCTCAGCATGAATAATTAAGGTAGATAGACAGATTGTTCTGTATTGTGATTAAAACATTAGGAACTTTTGGGCATTACAGAGCTATCTGGAAATTCAAAACATCTTAAAACAAAAGCATGTACTCTAGTATCTCTATTGTCTAACTATTACACTGCACAATTTATTATGAGCTGACTAACTTGCCTCTCATTTGTGGAAAGAGCGCACTGCCATTCCAGCATTAATTCCAGCCTCAGAGAATTACTGGCATCCTTTGAAAATACATTGAAATAAAAGTCACTGGCGTATTAAAGGTTTCCAGAGAATCCATGACAGTTTATAAAAGTGTGGCAAATAATATAACAAATTCTATTTTTTTAGGTGTATTATATGCATTTAGGAGTATATAGCAGAGTTTCATAACTACCAAAACTTGGAAGGTCATACTTGAAGTGATAATTGAATCTATGCCAGAGTATCCAAGGTTCCTATAGAGCGGTGAGATTTTGACAAATGGTTGTAGGAAAAAAAAAATGAAAGGTGAAAAAATAAGAGAAGTAAAACAGTAAGCTGCATCGTTGCTGGATGCTGAAATAACAACATGTAACAATAAGAAACGTGCCTGTGACTCCCAGCAACAGAGCTGGCATTTCTTAAAACCGCAGGTGGTGGGTGAGGACTGGCCGGAGCCCAAGTCCAAGCATCGCTATTTCAGGTCCTGGTTTTTAAACACTTGAGAACACTTTGGGGTGGAAGCCCAAGCCTGGCTGTGATGGCTATTGCTGCCTGAGGAGAGCCGTCCAGGTTGGGTGCCCCTGGGCGGACGCAGCTTTTCAGAGTCACGTGCCAACCCAGGGAACCGCGGCAGCCCAGGAAGCCCGAGAGTGAGCGGCAGGGAGGCAGCTGGACCATGGAAAACTGGCGAATCCCCTCGTGCTTTGGTTTTGGATTCTGGGACAGAGATGATTGCCAGGTCTGCATGTGTCAGGGCTTCATCTCCTGACCTTTCCCAGGACTGGCTGAAATAGCCTTGACCCCGGGATGGGAGCAATCCCCTGCACGAGTCAGCCAGCGCAGCACTCCAGGCGTATGCCAGAAGTAAGAGTGCAACAGCATGTGCACCCCCACTCTCCCCCTGGGCCCGGCATAATGAGTGTGGCCGGGGAAGGAGGGTGTGGTGTCAGCCAGCTGCCGAATTAATTAATTGGGAGCTGGAAATACATGGAGTGACTCAAGGGCTGCTTTGGGGTAAGCGCTGGGGGATGGATTTGACGCTGACCAGAGCCAAGGAGCCACAGGCTGGGCTGGTAGCAGCTGGTATGCCCTTCTGAGGTGACCTTCTGAGATATCGCTGAGGGCCTGGCTCCCAAAATAGTTTTAATAGGTTGCAAATTTTGGTCATTGTTAATTGCTTTGTTTATAATCCAAATCCATGGGGCCGTTTTGTTTTAATGAATCTGTTGTCAAACTGCAGCTAAAATACTAGTCTGATGGCTGTTTTGTTGCCTCTGCCTGGGATAGGGTGTACAAATGTAAATAGCTGTTTCTTTCTTCAGGAAAGGAATGGCAGGATCTGTGGAAAGCAGGACTGTACAATAAAAGCAAGATTAGGACTAGAAGACAGATGAGGAGTCTGCAGCACCATGTCTTCCTCCTGCCTCTGTCATAAACTTTTTATTTAGTCTTAGTGAAATCCTTTGAGCTCTGTATAGCTCCTTAGCTCCTTTTTTCCCCACGTGTGTAAAGGCTGATCTCAGGGATTACAAACCGCAGAGGTATAATAAGGCGTATTCTTCTCATGTCAGGCCCTCCAAGAGAAGGTGCTATGGGAAGTGAAAGAGATCATTTCTATTTTATTGAGTCATTCAGCACCTAGCATTGGAAAAATTCTGCTGCTGCAGTTTTGCTCTCTGCAGAGGTTGAATCTCTGGCACGGGGATGAAACAAATTCCTAGATAGATGCATAATCACGCCGAGATAGGGCTCACCGTGGCTAGAATGCATGTTTGTTGTTTTAACATGGAGGGCCGTGCTGGTTCACCCACGCAGCCGAGGACTGGAGTGGGCTCTTGCTCTGCATGAACAGGGTCATCTGCATTGCAGTATCTTCAAAGAGGGTGAGCAGAGGAGGATGGCTAGGGAGATGTGATCTGCTCATTCTGCTTCTGTGTACTAGGAATATTGTGTTTGCGCTCCCTTTTAAATGCGTGTTTTCTGATCTGGTGTGGGTTGGAGGCAATGTGTTAGAAACCCCACAGACAGGAGCACCGACTCTCTGCTGGCCTGCACTGCAAGGGCAAGTAGCACCCTCCTTCCACTGGCTCTGCTCCTCCCTGAGGGATTAATGGAGGAGCCGGAGGAGAGACCCAGGCCTTCAGCTTTCCCCACTAAGGACAGGTGATTTACATCAGAAAGCTCCTAGAGATGCTCCAAAATTAGAAAGCCACCAGTTCCCTCTGCCTGCTTTTTCCATCTTGTGGAGGTCACCTTCCTTGGATGAATGCTGGGAAAGATGCTCATGTACCAGCTTCTCAGCAGCTGCTGCTATGGGTCAAGTGCTGCATGCCGCTGATTCCAGCTGAAGCTGATGTGCCAGGGTGTAAAGAGTGACACTCACTTGTCTACAAGCAGAGGAGTCCTTGTCCCTGGCAGAGGAGCCCTGTGGGCAGCTTGGACTGTGCCAGTGCTAGTGTATAAGATTCATAATCTGTGCAGAAATCCCAGGTGTAAAAAAAATCTCCCTTATCCAGGATAATGGGGTGGGGGGAGGAAGAGAGGTGATGCGGTAACCCAGATAAAGCCAGAAGACAGACATTGCGAAGCCTTTAGAAATTAGGGCATGAGAACAAATTTAGTACCTCCGCTTAGAAAAAAAAGCACTTCTTTTTAGAGAACAAGAGCAGCACTGATTGGAATAGTGCAAATTGTGCCAAAATTGACAAACGTGGAAAATTACTCGGTTGTTTTATTTGTTCCTGAACCTTGACAATATTTCAGTTTCTATGGAAATGCTCTCTTAGGGATGAAACCCTTCTCATCGCAGGAGGGTCATCCAAGGCGGGCTTGGGACGAGAAGAGGAGAGGTGACTGATGGGGCTCCCGAGGCCAAATTCTTCCATGAGCCACAACAAGGCTGTGCACTGGCCCGGAGCTGGAGAGGACCTGGCAGTGAGGCCTGTGATCTGCCTGATGACAGAGCCTGTCCTTGGGTGGGTGGAGGTGGGCAAGGGGTGCTTGCAGCTGGTGCCACAGTTCCAGCCGCTGACTCTGAACATCTGGAGAGCTGCCAGGAGTGTGGACTGCTGGGGCTCTTGAGTCTGAAGGTGTAGCACTTAACTTCCTAGAACATCGTGCGTGTTTGTGTACCTGCAATAGCCATTTATAAATCATTTATAATCCTGGCATGCTCCTCAGCCTGCAGATGAAAAGGGAATTTCGATCCAAGATGGGGTTTGCCACGATGTTGCAATAATTGTTCTCTTTGGTGCATCATTTCTATAAGGCTCTGTCAGTCAAAAAGTTCAATGTCTTCATTATTCTGTAGGTGCATGTCATGCTTGAGGGGAACACTAGCAGGCTCAGTGTTGGGACTTGCCCTGAAACAGCAATAGAGGTAGCTTCACCAAGAATCAACACAAGCTTATCTGTACTACAGGTCTTTTCTGGAACGTCAAAGTAAAATCTTAAGTTCAGAAGCCCTTAATGAACACACCAGACCAAATTCTGCTTCAGAATATGCCTATGCGGCTCCTATTGAAGTAAATGGGCACTCTGCCTGCCTCTGAGATAAGGATCTGGCTTGTAACAAAGCTTAAAGAGGTATACACTGGGTTTTAATGTACTGTTGCCTGCAACTGAATTTATTTTTAAGCTATTTTCAGTTATTTCTAGTGTTGCAATATGTTAACTTCCCTTGTTTTGCTGCTACATCTTCTGCATACCGGTTAAATAAGGTATAGAAATGGAAATAAACCAGATAGTTTATTGTGGTTTCTTTAAGGCAATGTCAAGATATTTTACAAGCTTGCAAAATTACATTTATTACACTCCAATCATCTGGCAGACCATAAACACTCCCGAATATTTCTGTTGGAGGAAAGGCAATTTTTTTTTAAACCTAGATAGGGAATATGAGTTTGTTTGAAGAATGACTGAATTTGCCTCAACATCTTTTCATTTTCCTTTAATTTGGACTGTTTGGCCTTTAAGAGCTGTGTCTCCGACATCTGTTTTTTCTTTGCTGACACCATTCAAGGCAAGTAATCAAGGAAAAGTCTGCCATTGCTTTGCGCTGCACTAAAGCGTGCGTGTGTTTGTATGTGTTTGGAAATTACAAACCTTTTCCAAGGAGAAAAATGGTGAGATGTAAGAAAGAAATGATGAAATGAGATTAGCAAGGTAGCAAATAAAATAAATTCCAAAGGTAACAAGTCAAAATAATGGAAGTTAGGAAAAGAAAAAAACCCCATACAAGTATAAATGTTATAATAAGGAAATATATATATATAGAAGCAATATTAAGCTTAGAGATTTCATTCCATTTTCTCTCACAAAACCTAAACACAAGACTTTTTGGGACGTCATAGCTGTGTTGGAAGTGTGACACAGTAATCCTAAGGCAGAAAGCAAGTGTGGAGCCCGGCCGCCGGTCCCTATGATGCCGCGTCCTTCCTTTAATGCTTTTACTTCACAGGGTGCTAATCTTTCTCCTACAGCAGAGGACTGATAATTCTGACCCAGGGTCATTGTCCAGGGTTCCTGAGCACCACTGAAATGTGCCACTTATTTACTGTGCATGCAATTCATAGGCAAATGTACTGTACAAATAGGAACAGTCACATATGCTAAATTGGTGGAGAAAGCTGGAGCTAATGCAGCCTTTCATATACTTGTATTTGGGAACAGACTGTGGCACAAGTAAATAACAAATGAGCTCTTTCCTGAGGGTGAACTGATAGTGGAACTATTAAGACTTCTTAAAGTTTTTCTTAAATTCAGAGTTCAAGACTCTAGTATAACTGTGAGCAGGTTTAATGCCACTGTCAGTTTGAACATGCCAAATGTGGACTGGGTATTTCTTCAAGACTGACTTAGAATAAATTATGGTTTTGTGTGTATGGAATATGCCAGTTCTATGTGATATATACAATCTATCTATATGGTAAGAAAGAAAGAGAAACCTTAACTCAAAAAGATGCACACATTTATTATATTTGAGCTTTATAATTTATAAATGCATCATGCCTATTACTCTGACTTTTTGGAAATACTGCTTCTCTTAGTCAGGTTATAAACCCTGCTCTACAGCAACAAGGCAGTATATGTGTAAAGCCTTTGGGGCAGACAAGGACAGAGGCATTTCAGCTCTCATTGTCTGGATATGCTTGGGGAATACCAGTGGACAATATTCCAGAAAAGGCTGTGCCAACCACATAGAATCAAGCTGGTGAGGAGCCAGTGATGAGAAAGAACTAGTTCCATCAACAGCAGAATTTAATTTTTTATCTTGTACAATAAATAGTCTCGTCTCTCAGATCGTACAACCAAAACTGGAGCTTGTTCTTCACAGGGGCATTGGAAATATCTCCCTTCTGTGGCTTTTCCGCTAATATGATTGTGCTTTAGCCTTTCTTACAGTGGGAGCAAAAGATTCATTCAAGTACCTGTCCTCAGAGTGATTGCTCACTTTCATGAAGGCATTATTGAACTTCACGTTTTGGAAGCTCCGCTTGTGTTCAGATAAGATTGAAAATTTCGAGTAACTTTAGTGGTTGTGAGGAACTGGATGTTTCCTTAATACACCAAAATATAGGAAAAGAAGAATAAAAACCCAAACCACAGCAGCACAAATTTTTATGAGTTGAAAAAGGTGTGAGGGAAAAAGCTTTCAAAAATGGCAGAAAAGGAAAAGATGCTTCATATGCTGGGCTTACAACTTTAAATTCTTTAAGGGAAACAAACAAATCTGCAAAAGAGCTGAGAAATAATATCAATGAATGTCCTAAAATAACAGGTGAATGGTATACATGTTGGAGTCTGTGTATCACTGTTTTCAGGAGTCTGAGCTTGTGCACCCGAATAAAAAGCACCCAGAATCATGTACTATTATGGTAACTTTGCTGGGCTGTATGCATAATATTTTTTGTGGTGAAAAGGTGGTGTATCAAACACACTGTTATACTGAGAGAACCTAATGCCTATTTTGTGATCAGCTAGAAAGAGACTGGTGAGCCGTGACTGCAGAAGCTGTGGGAGATGGTAAGTCTGTGTTTTTCACTCCAAGGAAGAGAGATTTGTTTGCAGGCTTTTATGGGATTAATATTGACAGACATAAACACACTCAACTTCTCAGAAATGTAATTGTAGCAGGCGAAAGTCTGTTTCAAAATATTTATAGCATAATTTAAATGTGGTGAAAAGCAGGTAGAAGAAACACAGTACAAATAAAGGACCTGAGCAGAAAAGCTTGCCGCATAAAAATATGAGGCATTGTTTAGAAATATGATTATCATTAATAAAATTCAAGGAAACAGAATTATACAATGAACCTAACACACAACCAAAGCTTAAATGGTGCCCAGGCTATCTGACAGATCAGAAAATGTGAGCAAAGAAAGATTTTTGCAAGGTATTAATATATTCCAGTAAAGACAAGGAAAGGAAGAAAGTACAAACATTGGAAAAAAAATCCCTCATCATCCAATCTCACTGATTTGTCCCGGGCTCTGATGGATTTTTGAGAGTGATACGGGGTTTCAGTTACGGGAAGTTTTGTCCCACTGTTGTTTTCTGTTAATGTTTCAAATACAACCAGCGCAAGTTCTTGCAAGGACCCTGAGTCCTAAGCCAAGTACTGTTACCTGCTTGACGGCTTCATATTCCTGGGCTTGGGACTTCTGCCAGGAAAACATATGAGTGAAGTGGGGACGAGGATATTTGTTATTCATCCATGCGGAAAGTATTTACATCAGAACTTCACAAACTGAAAGCAAAATTGAAAGAAAAGGAGGTACTAAGGAGATGGAGAGGGTAGATGAACTAGTCAAGAGGATTTTAAGAATGATTGTGTAGAGTATAGCAGGGTTTTTTTTCAGTTCATCAAGGTCTGTGATACCTGAAAAGACTGGGAAAAATGCTATTTTTTTTGTCTTTGTAAAAATTACTGCCTAAAAGTGGGATTCAGCCTGACCTGTGCACTCCTGATCTTAGCGGGATAAATTGCAGCTCTAGGGAGCATCGTCCAGGACCCACCTGCATTGTTGCCCACCACTTTCTGCTAATGCCTACCGCTTCTGAGCTTCACAAGCTTTCCTGCCAAGTTATCCCTAACTCTGCTCTGCTCGCGTGAGGCTCACCCAGGGAGACCCTGGAAGTGTCAGCAACTACACTAAATAGCTGCGCGGGGAGGCAGGGGTGATGCTTGAATATAGGGTAAAGGAATTATCAAAGAAGGATGGTTTTGGCTCCAAGAGCATATGCCAGCCCTAGTTTCCTCAGTTTGGAGGTTGAAAGCAGCAGACCAAAATACAAGTGTTCACCCAGACTTTTTTAATAGATCTGGAGTGGGGAGCAAGGCTGTTTTCCTATCATCTACTGTGTTTTTTCCTGCTGTCTCATTCTGGTTAATTGGGTAACTCTTGTTTCTTTGAAAGCACTTTGATTCGCCATATGAACACTGGAAGTATAATAAAATCAGGCTGTTTAAGAGTGTGTCTGGAAACGGTGATAAACAGTCCGTTCTCTGCTCTGCGGTTTGTTACATCTCTGGATCATGGCGAGTTCCCATCCACTACTGGAGGCCAGCTGAATGCAGTGGTGTTATGGAGATGCTGGTTATTAATTTTTTTCTTGGGACATTTGCAAAGTTTGTTAAAGTAAAGGCATTGTACAATGTGTAATCCATAAGTAGAGAAATAAAGTCATGTTCTAGAAAGGACCGGTCTGTCTCCTTGCATGAGCTTCAGGGGCCCTCGCAGTAGAGGCAGCCTAAAGTGGAAAAGCAAAGAAAGTGAATGTGTGATCAGAAGAGTTTTGCTGTGCTCAGGACATCAAATGAAGCAACATTTACTGATAAATTTGTAAGAAAAATGAGAGGTGGAGACCTATGCCTGGAAGCTCACTTATGTTGAATTGTTGTGCTGTGCAAGTGGAGGAAAGAGGGATGGAGTGATGCAGATAAAGGGCGATGAGATTGTTTTGGTTCATGGCTGCGTTTGGGCAGGGCAATATGTACTAGGATCTGCCCTCAGTACTAAATAGCTTAGGGATGCTGTGCCAGTGAAATTGGAAATAATCTCTGTTAACGGAGCTAAAAGTGTCAAAAAGATATGGACAGGGCATTTTGATGGTGTGTGACTCTTCAGCTCTGCTTCCAATTTTCCAGTCTGAAGTTTAACCCTTTGGAAATCAGATCTTGGTAGAACACAAGGGTTGTTCTTTAGCCTAGTATTATCAGATTAAAAATTATGTGAATTTATTTGGAAAAAAAAGCGATGAAGGGAAGGGGAGGGTCAAACAACAAAGCATTATACAAGGAATAGCATTACATTGGCTGGCCTGTGCCCAATGTCCATCACCCCCCAGAGATGCAGGGCTGGCAAATACCAGGCCAGATGCTTTTCACCAAGCTGCAAGGACCAGCATGGGAGAGAGGGGAGAAGAGTCTCCCCGCGCAGAATAGGTGTAACACTTCTTTGGTGAGCCCGTGAAAGTAGCGTAAGCCTATGAGGATTCACATTGGTAACATGTGGCGAAATCTCAGGGAAAGTTGTTGGGTGCTGCATGTCTAACACTGTCAGGGCCCTTTAAAAATCCCAGCCTTCGTGTCCAAGTTAACAAACAATTCATTCACATTTTGCTATTTAGAGGAAAAGTGCAGAGTGGACTTGGTTATTTGATACTAATTATTTAGCAGGTATAAAAGCGTATTCAAGTCCCTAATCTCCTTTCTGAGCAGGCAGGCATGCTCATGTTCAAATAGTTGCATAACTTGCCCATCTCCAGTTGACAAACCCTGCTGACTTTGCTTTCAGATCTAATGCAACCCCACCCCCGGACAAGCTGTGTGCATAGCTAGCCTGTAGTCAGTCTTGCTGTTAACCTCATCCTCTTTTCTCTGCTCCTGCTGCAGTTTGTTACCTGCTTTCTATATGTGCTTAAAATACTGGCTGTCGAGGAAAGGGCTGCTCCAGCATTTGTACAGTGCCTGGCACTTTGGGTGGCTGGGCTGGTTTGCAGGGCTTTTGGTAAAATAAATGAATGAAAAAATTCAGGACTAAGTTTTGTAGCGACTTGAGATGTAAGAGAATTTCACTGCTAGATCTCTCTCTGCCTCTTTGTCTCTCTTCATACATTTATATATGTATACATCTGTATCTATATGTGTCTGTACACATCTGTGTTTTTGTGTGAATGTCTGAATAGTCAATATGGGGTACCAGGACTATACAGCAGAGATTCTGGATGCTGTGAGATGAATACAACTTGCTATTGATCTGAATTGTGAAAGGTTTCGCACTGGGAGGTCTTTTCCTTGACTCTTCACATCTTCCATTCACTGAAAAGTGACCAAAGTCAGTGGGATCACAGAGGATTCAAATCAAAATAAAACCTGGGCTGAGCCTGATACTGGGAATTTTTCTGAATTAGGCATAAATTAGATGTTATCTCCCAGCCAGTTATGGTGATGCTGAAAGCAGATACTTCAGACTGTTTGCAGTGTGTGAGAGCACCTAATCTTCTTTCAGATAATTTAAAAACCAACCCAGGGACAGGGTTGTGGTTCCAAGTTGTAGATGGAACAGACACCATATTTATCTAGGTGCTAAGGAGGTCAAGGAAATAAAGCAATCTTTCAGCTCCCTCCATTATTATTGCAAAGAATAGCCTGCTGGCACAAAACAAGTTTTAATTGATTGTTGTTATTGATTTTACAGGAAGCAAAGCAGAAGAAATACAACTTGATTTTTGTAAGCCAGGGTGACCTGAAAAATACAAAGGAGAAAAAGAGATTGTAAAGCCCTCTCATATTTTGCCCAGTTCTGTGAGTTTGCCACTGAGCAGTCCAAAAAGCATTCTCCATTAATTCTCTACTTATGTATTTTGACCATACTGATTTTCTCTTTATATAATCTCCATCTGAAGATTTTATTCAGATTGTCCGTTTTGTGCTGTCACTGTGCAGATCAGTCTCATTCTTTATGGCCAGTAATTTAAACACATCTCTTCCACCTGCCTCAAAACCACATGGGCGAGAAAAAGTTGAAAGTAAAAGTTTCAGACCAGTTGGTACCATGACTCATTCCTTTCTGCTGATCAGCGCTTTCTGGAGCATTTTCTCTTCAGGCTGAACTCTGGGTATGGGATTAATTTCTGCTCACACTGCTCTACTAGTGCCTGGCTGGGGGCGGAAGTCCTGGGCTGCGAATAATCCTGGGCTGCCTGAACAATCATAGTGACCCAGTTAACGAACCCAGGTGGTCTGGCTGGTGTTCAGCAGGGTCTACTAGCTGTAGTTAGCCTTTCTCCTGGTCAGGAAGGGAGGAGATGGTGAACTTCGTGGGACGCTGCTCGCATTTGCTCTTTTCCCGAGCTCCCTTTGGGTACGGATTAGGAGTCGAAGTGGGTCAAGAGGGAGGATTTTATTGGTGGTGGATAACAAAGTATTCGAAAATACTGAGTTGAAAGAGAAGAATTTTCTCAATGTTCAGTCTTATATGTTAATTTATGAACTTTGGGATAGGCAGGAGGAAGATGTTGGTGGGAATTGCAGTGCTTGGCACTTTTACAAGAGGATCCAGTGATTCCTTGAATTTTAGATAGACACTAAATGTATATATGGAATTAATTAAGTCATATGGATAGTGTCATTCCACAAAACTTTAAAATTCTTAACAACACCAAAAACATTTTCATGGATTTTACTATGATCATTATTAACCTAATTAGCATTATTATTAACGATATTAATAGTATTAATAGTATTATCAGCTTACCCAGTATCTGTTCTCAGGGACTGTGTAAAGTGCCTGCTGAATGCAGAGCACAAAGATGGTTACAGCCACAAAGATCTGAAAATCAATGTAAGTCGCTCCCTTTCCTTTCTCCCTTCTTACATGTAACTCTTATTTTATTGTGACTTGGAATATTTATATAACAGTAGTTATGTAGTAACTACAGCCTTGTTTAAATTTGCGTTCTGGTGCATATTCCTTTACTTACATTTGCAAGATTTTCTTCCTGGCAGCAATGACTAAAAGCTTCCTCTCTTCCAAAAATAATAATTGAAATAGCATGACTCTAGGAGCTGGGCTTCTAAGGAAAATGTTAAATTTTTACTGACCTTGTTTTAAACTAAATGTTTAGTTATTTACAAATTATTAGTTTTAAGGCAATGAAGAAAAATTATTATCCATATCCCAAAATGAAATTTCCTGTGGCATTGTTTTGCTCAGACAGAGCCCTGGTATTTCTGTCCATCACAGCTTGGCAGCAACATTCTTCCCAGAATGATATACAAGAAAAAAAAGGATTTCTTTTTGCTTTTGCAGCACCCACCCGACTTTCCCACCAAGTGATCTGTTGTTAACGTGCAGGAAATCCCAATGAATGCACATCATTTGGTGAAAGAATGACAGCAGACACCACAGCTATCCTTAGCAAGCATCCACCTGCTCCCGTGGTGTCTTTTTAAAGCAAGTTCAGCTTACCTCTTCTCCTCTTAGTTTTCCTTTGCTTAATTGCAGGTGATGATTCCAAAGAAGCCTTCACCTGTTTGAGTGCGCTTTCATCTTTCTAGACAAAGCAGGCTTGGGCTTGGTGCTTGATCTGTGGCATAGTTAGGGCCTTTGGTATTAAAAGCGTTGGGATCACCCTGAGGCTTTTAAGGTTTTAGGGTTAAATTGATGAGTGTGTATAAAATGTAAGCTTTGTTGTTTCACAGATTTTTTCAGCATTTGTTATTCTTTTTTTCGTTAAGAATCCATGGGACTATCTGCAGTCCTCAGCTGCCTCTTGCCTATTAAACAACGCTGTCAAGTGGAGACCTCTTCGACTTGCATAAAACTTATGATACTTTTTTTTGGCTCTAATCCTCAATAGCTACCTAACTTAGCTGAGATGTCCAGGTATGCCTCCGTACCAGATCAGGGTATCTGTTTCTCTATCAGTTTCATTTGTGCTGTGTCTACTGGATAATAAGCGTTTGGTACGCTGTAGAGCTGGGAGGTACATCAGTTTCTGACCGCAGAGCCTGCACTTTGACTTCTATTCTGTCTTTTCTGTTCTGGCTACCAGCATTTAGGAATTCAGAGCTCTTCCATTAAAAATACATCTCAAAAGCCAAACAGTTCCCAAATACCCTTTTTTTTTTTGTGTTTCTTGCCCTTTTCTTTTAAAGTAGGGAATAAATTGACCCAAGGCCCAGTGGAAGGCAATGCCCTAACCTTGACTATTGGTGAAGAGCATTAAGGAGTGCTGCCCATCGATGCTGAAAATGAAAGCTGTTGCTTCTAGAAAAATGACGTGCCCTGGTTTCTGGCTGAGGTCCCAATGCCTTGGCTGCATCTGCTGTGAAATGGTTCCCCCTACCCTGGCAAGTGCTGGTGGCAGGACTGGCACTACTAAGGAAATTGCTGTCCTCTGGGAGAGGGGACATGTAGCAGCTTTAATGAAAAAGATTTCAGCACAATTTGCAGTCATGACTGAGATTAAAAGCTGGGTTAAATGGTGCTTTCTCACTTTTTTTCCTCCTTCCTCACCTATTTGTGTAGGTTGTTGCATGGAGGAATTTACCTATTTTCTTAGATGAGGTTCGAGATAAAGTTTCCTCTGGCAATTCCCAAAGGTTTTGGATGCCTTGCATAGTATATGGATGACATGCCCATCCCAAACTTTCTTCCATATCTTCACATGCAATTCCTTCACATCAAGGCCCAGGAAAGCTTTTGTGAAACATGGTTGGACAGGCAAGTTACTGCAGCGTAATGCATTCCTGTTCTTCATCCACAGCAAATGTGAAGTAAACTGGGAGAATAAGCTGCCATCTGTGTTTGGTTTCATGGTGGTAGCTTAAAAGAGTATATGTTATTTAATACTACTGATATGACATTTTTATGGTTAAAAACATACACTTATATATATGTGTATAACATACATATAACTTACACAGTTATCGTGTCTCAGCTGATTGCAGGTAACTTGTAAAACTTCAGTAACCCAGTTGCAACTTTCTGTTCATTCCAGCAGTAAGGGCAGGACTGTGAGTGGTGTCCACATATACACTTAAAAGGGACAACATTTTTTTTCAACAGGGAATAAAATGAAAATCAGTGAAGACCTAAGTGCAAGAAAGGACAATGTGTTAGCTCTGCTGGTGACGATGCCAGAGGCCTTGTCTGTCTTTGCCATTTGTCCCTTGTGTCTCAGAGGCAGTGTGCAGCCGTCAGTTTGGGGGCAGATGCAACATCTCAAGAGGAAGGCACAAGTCCCTCTACTCTAAGGAACCCCAGAGATTCTAGTTACCGGGCTGCTTCTCGGTCACACAGATTGCATCTAGACACACCACTAGGGTAGAGCTCCTCTCTGTGCTAACTTCAGAACTGTTTCTTACCAACTACGCAAACTTAAGACCTATATAGTGAGGCCAGAGGTGGAATTACTTCGCTTTTTATATTAGACTTTTGCACATATTCATGTTATGCTATTGTCTCCTGAAACAGTCTTCTCCTTATAAAGGCTATAGGTTTATAGACCCTGATTCATCTCTTGACTTTTGCTTTGCCAAGTGAAACCCTTTGGGCTTCCTAAATCTGTGCATGTAAGTCAGATTTCTGATCCCTTTAATTATTCTTGTAGGTCTGCTCTGGACCTTCTGCAGTTATCTGACTGTGGACTATAGAATTGGATTCAGCATTTCAGAGTGCTCTTTCTCAAAGCCATGTTCAAAGACAAGTTTTCCTGTAATATTTCCAAGCCCCCTTACTTACAGCATGAAAACAGAAGGACAAGAGATTATGTGTCTAAATCTTTTTTGGAGTTAATATTTTCTGTGACATAGTACTTCATATACACATGGGAAATTAGATGGAGGTGTCAACACTTGAACTTAGCCGACAAACTTTAACACCCAGAAATGCAGAGTTAGTGGGGTCTGTAGGCTTCATTAACCACATTGATCCAATCTCCATTGTCTAAGCCGAGAGCTGAGACACCAAGTTTACTGGTAGGCACCAACATACAGGTACCTGAATTTGGAACAGAGTCTCTCTCTGGGTGGTATGTAAAGGTATGCTTGACAAAACTGTTGAATATACATATAAATGTATAAAAAATTAGTAAATTCTTTAGGACATAAAAAGTGTGTGTTTAAATAATTACAGACTCCTCCTAGTTAAGACTACTTGGTTGCAAATCTTTGCCATGCCTAGGAACAACCTGGAAAGGTCTATGTTTTCCTGACCTTCCTTGACAAGACGATCTGGACTCAAGTTCTCCGCACCCAGACTTACACCCTTCAGCTGGCTTCAAAGGGGATGAATGAGTCGCAGGGCAGGGCACAATACAGGGTTGTTATTCCTGTGACACATTCTGTATGTTATTAATACCCTTTTTCTTATCTAACTCTTGTAATAGTCAGCTACATTATGAGTGTTTTCTACAGTGGGTTCATTATTATTTTTTTGCATTTAAAACTTGGTAAGGGTATTTTCCCCTTCCCTTCTGTTTATATTTACGTTTTCAGGTAGTACATATACAGCCTAATCTTATCACTGTGAAAGTGTTATAGAAAGTTGTGCTCTCTTAATCAGATTTAATCAGTTTGGATAGATTCCAAGTACTAAACACTAATCTCACTTAAACCAAACTCCTGATAGTTCATCTAGCCTGAGTATTCATGTCAAAGACATAAAACAATCTCCTTTAATGCCCACAGTACTTTTTAAATTGAGCTTTCACCATCTGTTAATAAAATCTGCTTTGTACTGCTGGTTGTGTTCTGTAGAATATGTCAGGGGTGAGTTTCCCTTTCCCTCCAATTCTCAAAGGCCTTCTTTTTTTCAAAACTATATGAAAATTAAGCAATATAGTAACAAGGAATTAGTCACACCTTGGCAGAATCTCCATTACCTTGGCTCACATCAAAGGGAAGGAGAGAAGCGTGGTCCTTACAAGCTTATAGCATTCCTTTGCCTTGGAGTCCCACTCTGCGATGACAACTAAATTGGACACTGATGCTTACTTATTTATCAACATACGGGTGTAAAGCACATTGACCTTACAGTTGACTCAATTAGAGCACCTTTCATCATGGGTCCAAGCCCACAGTGTGATGCAGAGCTCTCTGTTGATTTTCAGGAGTCCCTGGGGAGGGTTATTTGGAGGCAGAGCTGCCAAGCTGAAGTTCCCCTTTGATGCCCTCTGTATTTCAGCATTTCACATTATTAATCCTCAGAGTGGTACTGTGGTGCTTCGCTGTCAAACTGTTATGGAGATCATGCTCAAAATAAATGGTGCCTTCAGATGACATTTTTCATGATTCAGCCCTTTAAGGTCATCATTTACAACAACAGAGGAGTGAACTACAAATTAGAAAGGGCAAGACTAAGAATCCGTGTTTCTCTGGGTCATGCTTTTCAGAGCACACTGCTAGCTTTACCGGCTGCTGCTGCTGTCAGGAGCGAGGTAGGTATATTTGATTCCAGCTTTGCCTGGGAAAGCAGGTGAGGTGTGTGCATGAGAAGGTTTTAAGTCATGGCTAGGCTAGTTTTCTATGATTCTGCATAGAAGTAAATGAAAAAGAGAAGTGGTTTTGTAGATTTGAGAAAAAAAGGGATGGATTTGGAGAATGGATCAAATTTCATTCGTGATGAGCAAGAGACGTGATTGTCAACATACTTGAGCTAGGACACTGGGGTCTAAGGAATGAGTAGGCATCGAGGTACACATTTACTTTCCACCAGGAAGAGGCTCAGGGCACTGGCATATCTTGGAAAAGTTTTGCAGCTAGGGAGATAGTTGCCTACTTTTTGACTACCCCAAGTCAAAAGGTATTTCAGAGCAGTCTCGGAGGTTTTGGTGGTGACAGGACAAGTACAGGAAAAGCATGAACTGTCCAGAGACTGCCACACTCAACCCTTCCCTGATGTCAAGCCTTCTTTTTCCAGAAACCTGCTTCCCTGGGCCGTGGAGAAGAGGTCCTGTAGCATCTGACCTTGATGCGAATAC
Source organism: Opisthocomus hoazin (assembly GCF_030867145.1). Classification (NCBI taxonomy): domain Eukaryota; kingdom Metazoa; phylum Chordata; class Aves; order Opisthocomiformes; family Opisthocomidae; genus Opisthocomus; species Opisthocomus hoazin. The sequence continues at coordinate 84,911,116 of NC_134417.1, forward strand.
CATTCTGAAGGTATTAGTTATCAGCCAAGGTATGAGCAGTAGATGCTGTCCCTTTTTTAGTGTAGTACTTAGTTTATTGTCTTCTTTAAGAACAAGGCTGCAAAACCTCCAAGAGAGTAGTATGGCCTGCAGCCCTGCAGGTTGTGCAAATCTCTGCTGTCTCCACTTTTGTACTGGGACATCCTGAGACTTGCTTTCAAGGCAGACTAATTTATACTTGAAAAGTGGGTAGAGCCGTGTGCGCTCTCACCCCCACCTCTCATCTTGCAAGTCTTTGCATTCTCTCAGGTCCAGGAGGAAGCCCCTAGTGCAAAAGCTGATGGTGTTGTGGAGCTGACTTGTCTTCAGGCTTGCTCTTGAGATGAGTCACATGCTTATCTGTGTTTAAAAAGCTGTCACCTAGCTCAGCTCCAGTCTTCCTTCACAGCTTCTGGTATGCAGGAAGTTAAAAGAAGGGCCAGTTCTGCTCTGTTTATTGCTGACTGCAAACCCAGGCTAATACACCAAAGGCTGGGAAGCAGTTTTAATGAAACTATGGCAGAATTTAGCTGAGATGGCAGTTATGATGGTGATGGTGATTTTATGAGTTTCAAAGTGTAACCTGAACATGGATTTCACTTGGCAGATGTGTTAAATAACAATACATTCTGGAATTAAATTTGTATTTGATTGCACAATAGCTGATTTCTTCAGCTACTTTTTCAGCTTCCTCTTAACACTTATGTTTTTGCTTGTAAGTTTTTTGTTTGGGTATAATGAGGCTTTGTATCTCCTGATTCCTTATCTTATGTGGGTGGTAGAAAAATCACTCTACTGCTCCAATATTTGTTGTTGTGTGGGGCAGGTGGTTTCATGCAGAGCTGTGAAAATGTCTATAGTAAATAAAAAATGGAGGGGAAGCCTCTTTCCCTGAGATTTCTTTATACAGCTGGAACCTCTGCTGCAAACCCCAGGGACCCAGCAGAAGAGCTAGTTTCAGGGATGGAGAGGCCCTTTGCCAATCTTTGCAGCTTCCAGCAACCTGGAGCTGGTTTGGGTTTTTGTTGTGCATCTCAGGCCAGCATGTCCTGGAATTCCAGCTGCTTCCTGCATTGCCTGGGGGTCCCACTCCTCTCTCCTTTTGGGCTCCAGGCGTCATTTTCTCCCACCCCTCCCAAGACTCATGCATGGAACAGGTCAAGACTAGCTCTTTGGGACTTGTGTTCAAACATGAGATGCGGCAGAAGTCTGTGTGACCTGATATACTCTCCAGAAGTGTCAGCCATGTGGCTCCTTGCATAACGAGCATGCTGAGCTCTTCTTCCAGGCACAGAGGTGGGTCCTGGACATTTGTCAGCTGGAAAAAAATCCAGCCTAGATACTCTGTTGGGTATTGCTCACAGCTAGCTGGGGAACAGACCAGGTATAATACCTTGAAATTAGGTAATGTTTTAAGATTTGATGATGCCACCTAATGACACTAGGATTCAAAGTCAAATTTACTGAAGCAAATTTCTGAGGAAAGATTTCATCCACTTGTTAGTGGTAAGTTCCAGGACTCAGGCATCAGGATGTTCATGCCAAAGAGTTTGTAAGGTTTGAAATTTTCCCTTTATGGACTTACAGTTGTCTCTGGAGCTTCATGCAAGCACCTTCGGGGATTGCTGTGACATCCTGCATCCTACACAGAATACCTGCTGGTCTCTACACATTACAGCAAGGCTGATTTGTGGACATCTGAAATCACAGCTCCTGTAGATTTGCTCTAAGACATGTGTCTTTGGTGAGCTTAATGTGGATCTCTGCCTTGAGCCAGAGGCCCATGCACAGCTAGCCTGCCTTCCTTGGCTAAATGTAGTGAGGAGAAGGCAATGCAACTCTGAAAATCATGCTTGGTCCAGGGGCAGCTGATGAATTCCTGTAACAGCACAGCCTCTTCCTTGATCACCTGTGTCCACTGGCACTGCGTTCAGCAGGTAAATCTAGCAGCAGTTCTCCTGTCCTAGTGTGCAAGCCCTCACAAACCAGAACATCTGGCATGCAAGGTCAAAGAGCAGGGCAGTATGAAATGCAGGCCGAGCTGTGGTGGAGTGCAAGGCAGGAGCCCACCCGGTAAGCTGGATGCTCAGTGCCTGAGATTTTGCAAGTTGAAGATCACTTTCCTTGATACCAGGTCTTAGATCTGGAATAAGGTGACAGTTTGCATCAAGACCCTCCTGTACAGACTCATATGTGCACAAAGGCATGCATCATTTGCTGAAATTACTTAAATCCTTGCTTTTATGCATGCATTAATGCATTTTTTTCATTTATATACTCCATGTGTACAGATCTTATTTAGTATTTAAATGGTGCTTTTTTAAAACCAGGCAGCAGATACTTCTCATGCAGCAAGGCAGAGGTAGGACTGTGCAGCAGGAAGCCGCTGTTGCACTCAGATGGTACAACATCAAACTGAAAGAGAGGTGAAATTTTTGTTTCTCTACTTCAGAAGGTCAAAATCAATGCGGGAACTTTTCCCAGTGGTGACAGCTGCAAATGTCAGGGAGAATTGCATTTCCAGCGGCTTCCTGGTACATATTTACACAGTCAGAACCATTTATTTTTTGTGTACTGTTGTAAAAACATAATAAAAGAAACCTGGGCATCAGTTTGAGGTGATTTCTTGGCTGAAGACAGAAGCTTATAAGCAAGGGACTGCACTGAAAATTCTCACTCCAGTTACATTTATTGTGTGAATAAAAAGAACACCCAAAGCAGGCACTGATCGAATACATGCTTATTTAAAAGCAGGAGACTGGGAATTTGAAATGTCTGTGTGGCATTTGTGATAATGCCATGATCCTAAATATGACTATTAATGACATAAATATTTGTCTATGACAAGGTCAAATTTCATTTTCTATAAACCATATAAGCCAGGTATATAGTAACATGGCATATGTATTCCACAGCACACACACACAAACTTGTATCTGTTTGATAAATTGCTTAAGCAGCTGATGCACTGTATTTCATAGAATCACAGGACAGTTAGGGTTGGAAGGGACCTTATAGATCACTTAGTCCCAACCCCCCTGCCATGGGCAGGGACACCTTCCACTAGACCAGGTTGCTCAGAGCCCCGTCCAGCCTGACCTTGAACACTTCCAGGGAGGGGACAACCACAGGTTCTCTGGGCAAGCTGTGCCAAGGCCTCATCACCCTCAGAGCAAAGAATTTCTTCCTTATATCTAATCTAAATCTCCCCTATGTCAGTTTAAAGCCATTACCCCTTGTCCTATCACTACAGGCCCTTGTACGAAGTCCCTCTCCAGCTCTCTTGCAGGGCCCCTTCCGGTACTGGAAGGCTGCTGTAAGGTCTCCCTGGAAGGAGGAGGTGTTCCAGTCCTCTGATCATTTTTGTGGCCTCCTCTGGCCCTGCTCCAACAGGTCCATGTCTGTCCTGTGCTGAGGGCTCCAGAGCTGGACGCAGGACTCCCGGTGGGCTCTCACCAGAGTGGAGCAGAGGGACAGAATCCCCTCCCTCGCCCTGCTGCCCACGTTGCTGGGGATGCAACCCAGGGCATGGTTGGCCTTCTGGGCTGTGAGCATATACTGCAGGGACATGTTGCCCTTCTGCCAACCAGCACCCCCAAGTCATTCTCCTCAGGGCTGCTCTCAGCCCATTCTCCGCCCAGCCTATATTTGTGCTTGGGATTGTCCCAACCCATGCGCAGGACCTTACACTTGGCCTTGTTGAACTTCATGAGGTTTGCACGGGCCCACCTCTCAAGCCTGTCCAGGTCCCTCTGGCATCCCTTCCCTCCAGCGTGTCGACCGCACCACACAGCTTGCTGTCATTGGCAAACTTGTTGAGGGTGCACTTGATCCCACCGTCCTTGTTGCTGACAAAGATGTCAAACAGCACCAGTCCCAGTACTGACCCCTGAGGAACACCACTCATATTTATTACATATTTATTATGTATCTATGATAAGTTCATGGACAATCTATCCCAGACACTTGACTGGATACTTCTTAATTGTTTCAGATGCTTTTAAATGAAAAAACAGTGATCTTCACCACCAAACATGGGTCATAACTTAAAATCTCAAAAGAGACCCAACAGTTATAAACGAGACCTTTAGAGAGATATCTCAGTACCAGCAAGTCTCCACTCCTGTCATCTGTCTGGGTCCCCCTGCTCCCTGTCAGGGCCCATCCCACCCAACAGAGATCTGCAACATCAGCATCTAGACAGTAGCTGGTGACACGATTAAGGTAGCACTGGGGATGGATTTTTTTTTCGTATTTTGTTTTACAGACACCTTAACTGGTATTTTCTTTGCTGACCTGTTGCAGAACCTCAGGACTGCAGATGTGTGCTTATCTGAGTAATAACACAGCGAGCTGCCTTCAAAGGGATGGGTGGGTAAGCGCCTATCTCAGCAAGCAGTAAAGGGTGGAGAAAAATCACATTCACAAATATGGCCTATTTTTTAATGACTAGCACTTATTGTTTCCCGTTAAAAAGGACAGAAGTTGGGAATGTGACCCTTTTGGTGTTTTACTGTGGAATTAAAGTGTTGATAGAAGTAGGTGGCAAAAGCCAGCACTGGTAGTGTAACCACCTCCTCTTTCACTAGTAGTTTCCCTCTTTAATGTTTTTTTTCCTTACAGTGGAGCAGCTTGGACAGGTTGAATTTCCACAAATTTTCTTCAGGGCATGACAGACTAGTGGAAGGAGTCGGTGGCTTCTCTTTGTATGCTCTCAGGTTCCTTTGGAGTAGGAGCTTTCCATGCCCCCTACAGAAGACCCAGCAGATGAGTTTGTGATAGCCCATGCAAATACTTGACAAATCACACTAATCTTTCTCCAGCTTTCAGAAGAGATCCCTCACAGGCTGGTGAAGCTCTGTATCCCAGGGAGGGTAGTAATTTCCTTCAGAAGCCCATCAACTACAACATCCACACAGGTACTAAATCCTCTCCTGATAATTTAGCAGCATGATTGATACAAATCTGGGTGCTGCCTGGAGATTAAAACCTACATAATAACTGGTAGGGAGTCCTAAATAGACCAGTCCTAAATTCCCAAAGAGTAATTTTGCAATTTTAGACTCACACAAACTTTGTTAATGTAACAGAGCATTATTTTCAGTGAAGCAAAATGTTCTATTTTATGTCAGATGCCATTATCTCACTGACATCACATTTCAGCAGCCTTTAGCTCACTCGTATATACATCAAGATTTGTACTTAAAAAGACTCTACAGCCCGTCTCAGGGTCTGGTCTGAGACTGCTCTGAAAACGTGGTTATAGGATCAGCTTAAGAACCCGGAGTAGTACTGAGTGGTGCATTTTGATTGAAATGTCATAATGGATATTTTAGATTAAATAAAAGATCTCTGGAGATTCTGAGGTGCATTGTCTGCTTGGTATATAGGTGACATTTTGGTATCATAAAAAAGAATCACTCCTAGGAAACAAAGGAATCAGAAAATACTGGCAAATAACATGCTGCAAACATGACAGAGATTTTTCTAAGGCAAAAATAACTGTTAGATGAACTCCTGTTAACTTTGAAAATGTCGTGAGATTTCTTGCTAAAGATAGGTTATGTATGGTGACAGTGGCGTTTGGTAGCTTCCCACTATGCCTACTTAAGCCTCCCATTCCTTGTAGCTATGTGACCTGTACAAAACCCCCATAGCCTTGATTTTCCTGGCTTAAGTATGCTGCTATTTTCCCATGTATGCGGTGAGTTTGAAATGCTGTTGGTCTGAACAGGTACCCATAAACCCCACTTTTCACTTTTCTTACTCAGATGTCACTGTCCACACAAGGTCAGGGGTGGCAGAGAAGCAGACCTCGTGGCTCGAATTGTCTTTTTGTACATTGCAAAATATGGATAGGACAGGCTATCCACCTGGGTATGCTGGGAGCATTAAAAACCAGCTGGGAGCGTGCCCCAGCATGCTACAACATGTACAAAGGTTGCTAAGTGACTTAAATCCATTGCACAGAGTAGAACTGTATAGCCTCAAAAAAGGAGAACCTGACTTAGTTTCTAGTAACTCATTAAAATGACTCTACAATTCTTTTGATGTTCTGTACTAGTCTGGTCACATTCCTTTCTGTTTTATAGCACGGTAATAACAACATTCTTGTAAACAGTCATATAAACTCTAACCTTCATATTGTTCTCTTCAGATCGTCTGAATGCATTTTCGCATTGGGATTTGGCTTTCTTACCTCCGTAAAGCATATCCTGCCCTCAACGGAGCAGGGGGAGAAAATAGGGATGCAAAAGTTGATTACTGCTGGGTCACTTGCTTATGGCAGCCATACTATCCTGCAAAGACAGATTTTTTTTGCGATCATTATCTTTATAAATGCATTGTTCAGAGCTATTTGGATTTCCATTCTCTTTCAGGGGAAACTCTTCTGTGGACAGATAGACTCTAGCCTGGATGTTAGTCAGGTAGTGCCTACCCTTCAGTGATTAGCAGCCTGTGCTCTCTCCGTTGTTATCAATACACTGTTATCCCCTGCTTGCATGGATCTACAACCTGGAATAGTATTTTCCGGGAGCTGGAGTTCTGTATTATCTGGCTGGCAATGGAGAATTACAGAAAGAGAGAAGGCTTAGAAGGCAAAAAACAGAAGCCACTCTTGTTTAGGTGTGCTGCTCTTCTCCAGTGATAGCACCAGAAAAGACGACTGAGTGTAGCAACAGAAGTGTGTGCTGTGTGTGCTGTGAGGAGGACAGGCAGCAGTTTCCAGATGTCTCTGGCCAAAGGCTTGGCACTTAAGCATTTGCTTAAACAAAAAGGCCAAGGATAAGGGACTGCACCCTTTGCAAACAACACAGCACATGGACATGTACTCGCATGCAAAGAATTTACATCAGCTGAACAGTTTTCCAGGCAGTCAGTAAATATGACTTAGGCCTTCTCTTTCTCCATCAATAGTTTAAACAACCTGGGAGCAAAACCAGATACAATGATCTTCCTGACACTGCAAAAGACAAGGAAAGATTTCACACATTTTAACATACACTCAGCTCGCTTGCTCTCTTTTCTTTCCCTCTGTTTCTTCTTAAAAAATTTTAAAAAGTTTTCTTTATCCAAGACAACTCTGTGTTTTGCTTTGGACTGTGCTGTTGAGCAGAGAAACAAACTGATGTGCTGTGAACCTGTCACAGAGCATAAAAAGGAAGCCATATATACTCAACTGAACAAAATGCCAACAACCTCTAAATAAGCAATGTGTTACATAGTATATCTTTTGAAGGGTGGTACATTTATAGTAGTTGCAATATGCTGGAGAATTATTTTCAAGTGGAAAAAGAAAAGTAGCTAGATTTGACAGATAGATTTTTCACAGCGTTACCCTTTGTTTATAGACCTTCTCTCCTTTTAGTGTGCCCTAGAGCAAATCTCTGCCTTTTCAAAGAGCCACGCCATTGTTCAACTGAAACGTTATTATTTCTTCTCTCAAGTTTGATTAAATTACTTGGCACTCAGACAGAAGTTGATAATAATACGAATGCAATGATCAAGGTGGCAGAAGTGCCGTTATGCTCTTAATGTCAAATAACTATTTCTTCAAACTGTGGCTACGCTGTTTTGAAGCGATGCAGGGGGTAAGTGGGTGACGGTATAGCCAGTTTTACATCTGTTAATTGAAATGGAATTGAGAATTTATTGGGGAAGATTTAAATAATTGCTTTCCTTAGAAAATATAGCCTGGCTGTTGATTTGTGGATTATGCGTGTGTAGAAATTGCAGAGATTAGGGCTGGAGAAGCAAGTGGAGGTTTAAGGCAGAAGGCTGACAGCGCCTGTGCAGCTACGGGGGCTCAGCTGCCTTGCAGGAGCTTGCTCCCATATCTGAGCCCTAGGATAAAAGGTGTATTTTTAAAATGTGCTAGCTAAAATGTTTTAATCAACACCTGGTAAAACCTTGGAATAAGGAGCCCAAAGTATTTGCTGGTGTATCAACTGATGGAAAAGTGGCCAAATCAGGGGAAGGAGTCAAGGGAAATGTTAGGACACCCTGGTCCTCTAAATGGACCTAGTGGTGAAAAAAGCAACTCCTGCACCCTGCCTGGGGAGGTTAGAGTAGCCACAGTTTGAGTGAGGGTCAGAAACCAGGGATTTTAAATATATTAGCTCAAATGCTTGAGCTAATAAGTGTTAAAATAAATCTTTTCTAGACTACACAAGCCCTGAGGGAAGAGCAAAGAGATTAAGGTAAAAATAGAAACCATCAAGTGTCTAATAATGAGCCACACCTGTTTAGTGAAGTTTCCCTATCTCTGGTCTGGTCTACACCCCGTTTTTGTGTCAATATGACTGGCTTGTCCAGGAAAGTGTTTTTCTAAGGGACTGGGAGGATGAGCAGGTTACCATGAGGGAGCCACAGGACAGCAGTGAAGGTCCTGAGGGCAGCCACTGAATTGTCTGCAGAAGGTGTTTCCTTCTTATTTACCTTTTTATTGTTTCATGTGTAGATAAAAATAAGGACTTTGTAAGAAGATCTAAAAATGATTTAAAAATTTAATAATTTAATTACTTGGAGACAAGTGGTTTTCCTTTACTACAGTGGATCCCAATTTTGTTGGCCTCCAGGCTTTATTGTACTGTAAATATTACCACTCATAATAAAAACCAACTTAACGTTTTTCCCCCAAACTCTAAGCTTTGGTCTTCAGCTGCTGATGCTGGTTCAGACTGTAAGAGGAAGTAGATAAAAAACACCAAAGAGGTATTTTTTGAGATTTCTGATGTTATTTCACAGACACCAAGGTCCACATAACCTCTGGAGAAGTACAGGCTAGCACCCTGCAGTCTTCCAGTCTTCTCCAATAAGTCTTTTCTGTCTACCATGAGAGCTGTCACAACATGTGGTGATGTCCAGCTTTGCACATGAGCGTACTTTACATTGCTATGGGGCAGCCCATGTTGTTGGACATACTGACTACAACAGCAGGTAACCCATAATGTTACACCCATGTTTTTATTTTGGAGCTGTAGGTCTTTTTATTGCAGACAGGAACGTGTCATTCCTTCCCGAAAAATATGGAGATCCTTTGAAAGAGATATTAAAGATTAGGCCAGACTAGGGGAAGCTCAGTTTTGAGACCTGAGAATTTGTGTTATTTGTGCAAAACCAGATGACCTTTCTCCGCTGTTCATGGCCAGTTATTTAGCTGGTAGAAACCAGTGTGTTTCACTTATCTCCAGAGGTGCTATGGGAGCTTGGGCGTCCAAGTGCCTAGGATGACATCCTGGTTTTACTGAAGCCAGCAGGAGTTTTGCCACTGGCTTCTCCTCCTCAGGCTTTATCCCATGTCCTTGTCGGAGCAAGCAATAATCTTGGTGAAACCGTACAACAAACGCAGTCACAGTATAAACAGAGATATAAATTATATTTGGGGTTAAGAGGCACTGATGAATGAATATATATTAGGTAGTTTACATAATATGGGAATGTTGCCACAGAGACACTTTTTTTCTTTACACCTTCTTATACCCCTGTCTGTGTCTTTTCCTTTTATAAACTATTCAGTTCTACTGATGTGAAGGGTGAGGAAGCATTTATTTACTCATGTTGACTTTTAGCAGTTTATTGCAATATACTTCATAGCCTCATCTTAGCCATCTGTCTCCCTGATCAAGATGGAGATGTAGGTTCCATCAACACATTACTAGCATAGACCTGAATTTGGTTAGGTGTCACTGCAGTGATAAGGCTTAGTCCTTCATTTGTAAGTGGTCTACACACATTTACTTTATTAATCCTCGTAAGAGTCCTAATGAGAGGAATATACTGTATTTTCCAGAAAACTTTTCTGATATGTTTAAATCTTACATAGTACAGTTAGAAAGCAAATGAGACAAGTCAAATGTAGAGAAGAGGAGGAACCAGGAACCCTATATAAGTGATTTTTATGCTCCTGTTTTCATGGTACATGGGCATCTGAGAGTCGTTAACTGTGAGATGACAGCTTGGGCTTGATTTCCTGAGCAGCTGAGCTGAGCTGGTGACTGGCCAAAAGGAGAGGTGATTTCCCATCACCCTCCTCAGTTACTCGTGCTTTCCCTTCTGCCCTTTCTCCTCCCTTCTCCTCTTTCCCAGCTGCAAAGTCCCACTCCTTCGACAGCAGCTCTGATATAGTTGGATTCTTCTATAAACCAGTTAAAAGTCATTAACCCAGCAGGAATCTTTTTGGTTTTCTTGTGACATTTATTTTCTGCTGGGTTAGTGAGTTGAACTGGCTCAAAGGGGTCAGTGAACACCAGAAGTGGAGCCAAATGAATAACAGCAGTGAGGGAGGACGAGGAATTAACTGAAGAAGAGAAGGAACTTCTCTGTTTTGGTGGCAGTGAGCAGTCAGAATGGCTCATCCTGTGTCATTAAATTGTAGCTTGAATGCACAAGTTCATTTCTGCTGAAAAGTTCATTTCTGCTGAAAAGGTCATTTCTGATTCCTTCTCACCTCTGGACTCCTGGCAGATTTCTGCAAGTTTGGTGAGGTGAAACAGCTCACCAAAAGATGAGAGTTGCTCCTAAGGCCTTGCATTGGAGGGGAAAAGAGGAGAAGGTCCCCTTTGGTGGCAACACATTACACCAGACCAGCAAGCACGTCTAATTGTGCCCTAAGTGTCTTGCCCAAGATCACATGGGAAACCTGTGGCAGTATAGAAAGCTGTGCCCCTCTCTTGTATAAGCAAGAAAATTGCTGTACCCCCAAAATCTGAGAATCTTTCTTCTGCTGGTCCAACGGGGATTAGGTGGTTTGGAGGATGGTGATGGTTCCCTGCAGATACAGGATAATCTGCTTTATCTGGCATCTCGGTTTATCCTACTTTCTATAAATCAGAGAACGCTTTAAACTTGAAAGCATGGGATTATTAGTCCTTTCCTAATTTGTCTGTAAAACTGGTTGCTCTGAAAAATTCTGACCCCAGAACTGTCTGAAAGTTTAATGAATTTTACTAAGTTGTTGGCCTCAGGGATGTGCTTTGGCAGTGAGTTCCACCGGCAGAACAGATGAAGAAGTTTTTCCCTCTTACCAGTTCTGAATTTGCCATGTCCTAATTTCACTGAACGCTCCCTATTCCTTAGGGTTTGTGGCAGCGGGAACAATTTTTCCCAGCTCATGCTTTTGCGCCGAACCACGAGACCGGCGCTCCTGCCCGCGCTCCCTCTGGCTGGGTGGCTGCTGGGCAGTGTTATAAATCAAGGATCCTGAATCCCAGCCTGACTTCCGCACTCATTCCCGCTGTCATCTCGGTAACTCAGATTACCTGTTTGCCTCCGTATAGCTATTTGCAAAAGGAGATAATGATACTTGTCTAACTGACAAGGGTATTGTGGGATGATTTATCTTGTTAAAGGGAGTGAAGTGCCTGATGCAACTGCTACTTTGTAGAAACGAAACACACATTTTTTAGGGCTTGAACGTCCTTCCCTGTGGCAGCCTATTCTCTGCGTGTGCACCAGATGGCACTGCGTTGCAGGTTCAATTACGGCACAGAGAGCAACTACCTTTTAATTTGTATAATAGGCACAATTTATAACCATTCTTTTCTATTCCCACAAGAATCACGTAAAAAAACCCTGGAAAAATATTATATTTTACAGTTTTTTCGTTTTTTTAATAAGGGCTTAGTGCATCACTCTTCCCTCAAATGAGAGAAGGTCTTCAAAACCCACCGATACACTGGCAGCCACCATTTCTGACCATGGAGATTGAGAAGTACCATGTCATAAATTGCAATTTGACTTCCTTTTTTCTTGACCATAACTACACAATATACATAATACATAAATCTAATAATAAACCCCAAGACTTACATAGTTCATTTGGGTTAATCAAAGTGCACTTTCGCAGAGGTATTAATAAGATTTATAATTATTTACATGTTGTCTCCAGGGAAGAATGGAAGGTATTAAACAATTTGCTCAAGTACAAGCAGTACAGTTATAACATGGGAGAGAACAGAACTCTACTTTCTTTAGCCTCGATCTCTTACAAGCCTGGATTGCTTCCAGTATTCCCATTTCTACTTTATATGTGAAATGATAAGAAAAGGAATGCTTCAAAGGGAAGGGACAGTTGTACCCACATTGTAATTCTCATAGTCCTGCCTTAAAACACAATTTATCTTTATTGCTCACAAAGAGGTGATATATCGCCTCACACAGTAAATAGGGAGGGTGGACTTTGTGGTAAAATTTAAACTTACTTTAACATTTTCTTGGGTTATAAAAATATTCCTCCCTGTGGCACCTTCTTTAGAGATTAACATGTATCCTTTCCACAGAGTATTTTCAATGCCACAGTTCATGAACACCTGCTTTTTATGTCTCTCCTTTTACTGCTGGAGCAGAGGAACTGTCAAAGGAAAAAAGTGTATATATTGTATTTTTTCAGTGCGTGTAGGTTTTGTAAAGCCTGTTATCTTATTTGAGAAATCACAAAGAATATATAAAAAGATCCAGAACATTGCTATGCACAAGCCGTGGGGCTGTGTCATTGCATTGAACTTCACAGTGGCCTGTGAAGCTGTATGGGAAGAGTAAAACATATGTCTGTGGACAAGAGCTTGCTCATGGGACTGTTGTTTTTCCTCTCCCCTAGTCTGGCAGGATGAAGACCTGGGAGGAGGGCATGGGAAGTTAGATAGCAAGCGATCCCTATGCTGAAGGAAGGGAAAAATACCTCAGCTTTCTGCATTCATCTAAATGTCATGACTTGGCCTCTCATCTTACAGTCTGGCAGCTTGCAAAGGTGGCTCTGAAGGCTACAGGTGAGAACAAGGCTGTGTCTGGCCTCCCCTCTGTACAGGGATGGCACAGAATAAGCAACAGCCTGTCTGGAAATACAGCTGTCAGTGGGAACAGATGGGAATTTGGACTTTCATTACTGTTTTCTGAGGGTTTGCCAAACGTCACCACGTTCGTTGCTGGAATTGAAGATCCAGTGAAGCTGGACATTCCAGGAGCCAGTCCCAGGGTTTGCAGACTGCAAATTTTCCTCTGGAAAGCAAAGGGATCAGGACAAAGGTCTGGGACTCATTTAGGATGGGAGCTGAAGCTCAGGGGTGTAAACCCCCTTTGTGTGAGTCCCTTTGGATGAGAAGCTGAGTCAAAGCCAGAGCCCCTCATTCCATTCCCACAAGCTATCCTGACTCCGGGTCTAGGTTAGCGCCACTGACTCCTTCCTACCTGGGTGAAAGGGTGAGTGAAGGCCAGGAATAGCTGAACTCCCTGGACCCTGGTCCTGTGAGTCAATATATGGTCCATCAGGTAGAGTTTAGAGGGGTTGTCCTCTGCTGCTGGTGTGAGTCAGCTCACTGCTCAGCCCTCCAGGCGTGGAGCGACACAGAAATGGGAAACACTGACTCAGAGGGTGTTTTGCAGTCCTGAAGGTTGGTTGTCAGTGCTGAAGAACAAACCACCTTGTAATTTCTGTGCATCTGCTCCTCTTTTTTTTCAAGGTGAGGTTTTATGCCTCAACTCAATTTACAAGTCTGTCCTTACTCCTAATGAAGCAAAAGGTAAAACTACCACTAAGAGAAGCCTGTCCTGCATTTAGGAGCAGCCAAGGACTGATGGAATCTTTAATTACAACCATAATATTGTTTGCTATAAAAGAGGAAAAATAATTTGAAAAAGTGAAGGAAAACTTCTAGCTAAGACACCTGTCCTTTCAAATGAGTTCTTAAATCAATGAAAAAAATTTTGAAAGTTAGTTCCTGTTTCTAAATACAAATCTTGCATAATGATAAAACCCACAAACATTCGTATGCGTGGCAATTCAAGTACTGCTTTTGCACAGTTTATTTAAGAAGCTTCAGAATAAACCTGAAGATAATCACACTTAAACCAAAGACATACTTAGGATAAAACAAAAACAGAACCATAGTAGTTATAGTCTAAAAGTGACCGGGGTACAATAAAGTATAGTCACAACTAAATTATGTCTTGGACTGGAGTAGATACATACTATTAATTGGATGTAGGCCCTTTAACCTTTCTGCAGGAAGCAAACTTGAGATCTAATAATTTTTGTAAAGATGAGCTTTCTGTACTTCCAGTAATATTTCTGGGCTATGAAAGGATCCTGACTTTCCATTCAGATTATTTTGATGAGGTTGGCTCTAATATTTCAACCATGCAGAGGTAAGAGAGGATAAAGAAGGGTGGAAGTTTGATTGCCTTATTCAAAGGATAAAAATACCCTGCTGTTCGTATCAGTGCTCCACTGCTGATCCTTTCAAGGTACGTTGTTGCTAGACATTTTCAAGGATGTGAAAAATTGTGGCAGAAGGGAGTGTTAGCTAATGATTCAGATATCTCTTCTTAAGGAGTAACTTAATGGGAAGAAGACATGAAGGCAGCAAAACTGATTACATTTTAATTTCTCTGTTGAGTTCACCACCTTTCAATACTATTAACTGTATCCGGATTAGGGTCCTAAATTAAATTTCATGCTTTTAAAATAGACAGGATGATATAATCTCACCCTCTAACAGATACCTCCTTTTTAGCAAACCGTTTTCATTTCAACCCCAAACTAATGCTCACTTCACTAAGAAAAGCTGAAACCCTAATTCAAGTTGACAAACCCACATCTATGGTTTAAAAAGTAATCGGTGATTTTGTGTGCCTTGCTTTTTTTTGTGCTAGATTTGACTCAAAAAGTCCAGGACCTCAAAGTGAGGTTCCCCAAGGCTGGAATGAGACATCAGGAAGGAACTTCATCAACCCTAACTCTTGCTCAGAAGAGTTTTGGAAGAACAAAAAGTGTTCCTGATGTGCAATTTTCAACTGTTTAAAGTTATGGAAGATTCTTCCCCCTCATTCATTTCAAACCAATCAAAATAATCCAATCTGTCTTGCAGGAGTTGTTCAGGAGATGGTAAAGGTGAACAAAGAAGTAACAAGCAGCTGAAGACTTAGTAACAGCTAAAGCTGTCACCACCATTTCTTCAGTGGAGGTCTGGCCCCAGTCAAAGAGGGTTAAGGTACAACTTACGACCTAATAACTGAAGTGGGTTAAGGGAGTATACGTGCTTGATATGTATATACTATGTAAAGAGCCAAGATTTAACAGCCACAGGCCATAAAAACTGAAATCCTGTAAGGACTGGCTGCAGCTGGGGAAACCACCACACACTCACAGTGGGCTGGATAAACATTTGCTATCAATTTCCTCTTCTTGTCGATGCAGTTTCGTCCTAACAGCTGAAGTTTTATGAAGGATCAGATTTTGTTTCCTTGTAAAGAGAATTAAAGAAATGCTTAAGAGCCAAAACAAATCTGAGTACTGAAGGGTGATGACATCTAACAGGTCTGCAAAAAACCACTATGGCTAGGCTCAGGCACTAAAGCTCTGAATATGAGAGAGGAGTTAAAATTGATAGCACATGAAATATAACTAAATATCCTTGAAGGTTAAGGCAGGTGCTATGCAATCATTCAGTCTTTTACTGTCAATGGTTGTTAGTAAGTGGGGTCAACAAGATGTTTACTGTATGGTTGAATGCTTTATTTGAAGTAAAGATGTATGATATTTGAATGAAAATATTAATGATGTGACAAAAAATCCTGAAAAAATACTGTTTTCAATGGGAGCTACAGTTAAAGTCATGTACTAACAAGCTAGATGCCAAAAGTGGCTGCAAGGAACATAATAATAAAGATATTTGCTGCAAAAATAGAAAACAGGAAAAGCAATAAATCTGTTAATATACTCAACTTTCCAAAGCTAAATTTGGATGTGAAATTATATTTCTCTCTAATTATTATAGCTACTGTTTTTCTTAATCAAATCAAAACTTTCTTTCTGGAGTTTTACACATTCTTCCTAGGTACAAATTATTCTAACTTAGAATCAAAAGCTGGTTCCTTTTAACTTAAATCCTATTCCTCAAGTGTCCCATGTGACAATACAAGCTCCACTATCAGGAAGAATAATAAAGGAAAAGTTTCAACTGCAATTGCTCATTGAGGGCTAGATGCAAAGCATTTATATTTTTTGTAGTGGAATTTACGCGGGTTGTTGTAATGATAGAGTTCAGTGACTTTTAAATGTTAAATTCTTTAAATTATGGTTGTAGGTAATACACACAGACAAATAAACCCCCCAAATACCAGTCTTCATCAAAAGTGCACTAGCTAATCTGTGAAGTCAAGCCACAAAAGTCAAGGAATAGCAGAATTAAGGTTACCTTTGCATTCTTAATTTGGTTACTTTCAGCATAATGCGTGGACTGTAATTCTTAGTTACAGATCTACATTGGTCCCTCTGCTGCTTCCCTTCCTCTTTCAGTGCACACATTGGCCCATGTTCCCTTAATGAGCAAGCAGTATTTCATTTTCCTTTCGCTATTCATCGTGTGACCTCGAGTCTTCTCTTGCTCCCTCCTGCCAGTTTCTGTTCTGAATTCAGCATTATTATTTTTCTCTAGGCTTTCCTACAGCTTTCAGCTCTCTGCTGTCTGGAACTGTCACTAAAAATAATGGATTTATTTTCACAGCAGCCCATCAGATGAGATACGGCATTAACCTGAGTCCACAGGTGGGGCATGGTGGCAGGCCAGAAACGTTTGCTGAATTTGAGTGCCCAGTTTCTGCTAGAATTCGACTTTGCACAGCACGGAGCCATACTTTATGTGATAGCTGACTGTGAGTGCTCAGCACTTCTGCAGCTCAGGGACCCTACAGTATCTAGTCAGGGACCCAGAAAATGAAGCTGTACAATTTATAACTGTGAGAGAAAGAGCTGGTTTAAATTGCTTGCCTAGCTTTGGATAGGAGCTGAACAGCAGAAATACAACCAGCTCTCAAGGACAGTGGTGAAACCATCCTCCTTCTTCTGGTAAGCCCTAGGAGCAGATTTAGTGAGAGAAGCAGTGAGCTGTAACCACCTTCTATTGCCTTCCCCGATGTGATACCTGCACGCCAGGTCATACCTGGGGAACGGCCATGCTGCAGTGCATCTCTTATTACTGCGCCTGAATCCTTTTTTTTTTTCTATTATAAGACATCTAGTTTTTAAAGTCCATACCCTCTGGGCAGCAGTTTGCCTTTGTTATATCCTCCCGTCTATCATTGGTGCTGTCCATTTTATGCCCTGCAGGAGGGAGAAGTGTATGATCATGCTATTAAAGGTAATGCATATGCAAAAAGGGATTGAATCAAGGCTGGAGAGGCAATTTGACTCTGGCACTACCTCACATCTGATTGCAACTGCAAGACTCTTTTAACACAGTTTGAGGTGTGTAATTTCCCATATTAAAAAAAAAAATAGTAGACTGCCAAAAAAGGCATTTCATTGTGCAGGATCACAGTGACTCCCAGGAGAGCCAGAGGGGCTAGAGTCTGTGTTGGCCACTCAAACCTCTGTTACTTCAGTTGATAGAGTAGCAAAGTCAATAATCACTAGTTACCATGGTCGTGCTAAAGACACTAAGAAGCTTGTTTTCTATGAGGTAGGCTGGTCACATTGTTGGTGGATCTTGCAGGCATTTCAGGGCAGCAGGGATGGACAAAGCCCCAAAACTGTGTTTTCCACACCAAGTTCATAAGGGGACTTCGATATTGTCCTATTTTTCTAGGTGCAACCGCTTTTACTGTGCCTGGGACAGGAACACTTAACTACTCCTAACCTCTTGGACCAGCCACATCCAGTGTCTTTCAGATTTCTCTGTTGCTGGAGAAGTCCCAGTCATCTTGCTCTGTCATCTTTAGTCCTCCCTCAGATCTTCATAGTTTGAATAGTCTTTCCCAGCCATAATTCAAGGTCCCCTTTCTCTGTGGCTCCCCGTACTGTGTTTCCTCCCACACAACTGGCATTAAGCTGTAGCCTCCCCATGTTCTCCATCTCCCCAAACAAACGTCAGGCTGCTTTTAGGTTTCCAGTCTGTTCCTCAGTTTAGTTTTCTTCACTGGCCCCTGTCTTCTCCCTGTTCCTCCCCCACTTCCAACTGAGAGACCTGTTTCTATAATGTCCAGCAAGAAGTTCGAAAGCATGGGTAAATCTGTCCACTTGTATCTTGAGTATCCCAAAATGACTGAAAATATCTTGTAGTTACTCAGAGCAGGAACAGTGTCAGATCTATTTAGCTTCAACCTGAAATAGTGGTGTTGTGGATGTACCTCCAAGGGAATGACTGAGGTTGCAGAAATGTCCACTGTTCACCTGTGACCTGCGGTTTTCTAATGGCTGCAATGGTTCCGTGGTGTAGATTTGTATGGAAGTTATAAAGGTTGTGTTTCAGGGACAAGCCATATCTTAATGTCAAAATTGAAGTATCTTTTCCAAAGCATACAGGCAGTAAAGTTCTGAAAAAATGGAGGTTACCGCAGGGTTTTAACACGGACAAGGCAGGTATTTTTCCATGGTCTTGTTCTTGGAAATAGCTGAATTATTTTGGCTGAAGTTTTCCGAAGAAGATTTTTAAAGTTCAGACAAGTGTCTGACACGTCAGAGTGCAGTCTAGTCATCTGAAGTTTTGGCATACTGGGAGCCTAAAATGGGAAGAATCAAGTAATCTCAGTAATTGTTTGTGCTACCAGCAATGCCTATGACACTCGTATGCATTGTGCCTAATTCACCTTCACATTTATCCAGTGTTAAGATTTATAAGATGCTTTTTAAACTGAATTACTTTGTGAATCTGAGCCCTTGCTGACTTAGCACCTAGTCGTGGGTGCATGGTGGTCTTACAAGACTTTAAATATAGCTCCAAAAGATAGGCTCTATATGAGAAATTAGCTTAACGTGAGAACTTTGGAAAATACTAAATAATGTCTGTGAAATTATGGGGATCTTATCTACCTCTCTGTAGATGAAAAAAATAATCTACTAATAACTTTGACCTTCTGCTGACAGGTTTTTCTGTTGACTTGAATATTGTGGGAGTGGCGGCATATTTAAAGCTGGAAATTCCCACCCATTTTTCCACTGTCTCTCCCAGTAGACCAACAGGTGTTCCTCATTATCTTTTACCAGACAGATTTCTTGTTGATAATTCAGGTTATTTTTCTATTGCATGGAGAAATCTGGGAAGTGCCTTGCTATGAAGCACAACTTTTAAAACACATCACCATATCCCAGGATTTTTCATCTTATTTCTAAAAAATGATGTGATTTCAAAGCACAATGACAAGTCTTGTTGGTTGAGTCTTCAAGAGTCTATTGAAGTTCTAAAATGAAAAGTAGAATACTAAGTAGTTTCTTGATTAACAAAATCTCCGTGTGTCTGAACCTTTCCTTGGTTTTATTAATTGTAAGAGGCCCTGCAATCTCCACTGCAAAATTATTTGAAATTTTCATGCACTGAGGACTTTACAAGTTGAAATTCACTGGCTCATGTGCTCTTATATCAGGAGAGTGTTGCCACTGGAGACTTCTTTTTGCTTGAAACAGGTTCTGCACAAAGTCTTCTCAGAATGTCTCTGATCCCACCTGGGACGTGGCAATTTTGGGCAATTTTCCTGGCAAAGAAAATGTTTCGTAAGGAAAAGTTGAATTTTGAAGTAAATAACTAAAAAGATTTTTCTCCTGAATTCTTTAATAAAAAGACACACATTTTTGTAACAAAAGTTATTGTTTTCTGTCTCCATTAATGGTGGGTCACAATGAATGATTGCCTGTAAATGAAAGGCTGCTGTCCCACTTACTGCATCTATTTAGCTTGTGAATTGTTCAAGTCATCTGTCTCATCAGTTGCATGTAAAGAGTCCTGATTGTACTGGGCCTTCTGTGTGGGGGCTTTTGTGTGTTGTGGAGACACATGAACTATTAATACTAATGCTGACTTTTAGCTTCCTGCCAGAGCTGTATATTTTCATTGTACCAACAGAGATGCCCTCAACTCTTGGCAGTTTAAATTACGTTCAGGGTAGCAGAGTCAGTGCTTTGTCCAATTAATAAAATTACACTATTGCCAAATGGCCAAAGAAGCTGTAATGTTTGATGCCTAATTGCTATCCAAACCACTATAAATGAAAAATTATGGTCAATCCCCAATTAAAATATAAAACTGTGCATGCATGAGGACACACCACTACAAGTGCTCAGTGTTAGGGAGGTTGAAGAGATGACTGATCTTCTCCTGCATGTACAGAAGTGTCAGTACGTGTACAAAATGAACATTACAGGTGAGTTTGAGCCCATCTGTGACCAAGTGTGCATGTTCCTCAACAAGACAACGGCATGTCAATGGCCAGCCCAGGGTTTAAGCAAAATGGCAGTCACATCTAACACATGAGCCAGGTTTCTCATCAATGTGTAGGAGCATCCTGTAGCCAAGAAGAGGAGCTGTCTCGGCAAAAACTTAATGTGTGCTCCCTCAGATCAGCCTCGTCCTTGTCATACCACATTCTCCTGCTTTGAGTATGTCTCTTTAGGTTAGATATTCTCCATGCCCAGGACTGCCAACTGAAGTCTTGTCTGGTGTCTAACATGGATGGCCATGCTCTCCCCTGGTCCCTAGGCAGTGGTGTAGCAAGCGTAAGTAGTAACAACCTGTAGCTATCACAGTTAACAGACTTAGTCCTACTCTTTGGTCTTAGTGGAGCAAGGCTCAAGTCTACTGGCATATGGCTACTCCATGTCATCTGCTAGACAAGGGAAAACCTTCATCAAGAAACTGATAAATCGATCCCTTTCCCCAGATTTCTCACCCCACGATAGCTCCCTGATTTCT
The DNA here is from genome assembly GCF_030867145.1 of Opisthocomus hoazin. Lineage (NCBI taxonomy): Eukaryota > Metazoa > Chordata > Aves > Opisthocomiformes > Opisthocomidae > Opisthocomus > Opisthocomus hoazin. Next base: position 84,931,812 of record NC_134417.1, read on the forward strand.
GAAACCTGTGAGAAAGCAATTTGCTGAAAGGCAAGTGTCTGTGGAGATGCGGGATTGTTTAGCGCTGGTTACCACCTCAGGCATTCTGGAAAGGCTCTGCTGCATGAGTTGCATTTTGGAGATCTGAATATATGCTAAATGAGTCCTGCATCTCTGCCTTGTAGCTCTGGGAATGTTAGGCAGGTAATTAAGAAATCACACAGCACAGGTGTGCCAGGTGAAGTTTGGTAGCTTGCTTTTGATCTAAATTGAGATGCTCTGGGGATTTAACTTCTTAAACAAAAAGGGCATAAATAAATAATCATGATTTTTTTTGTAAAGTTGGAACGTGCAGGCTATAAAATTTTGTCTTGGATATATACAAGCAGGCAATGTGAGAAGATTGTTTAAGGCTAGGGCTTTGTTTTAAATGGGGGTGTTGTTTTCATTAACTTGGGTCTGATTAGTTTTTTCTCTGGGAATTTCCCTGATGTAAACAGGAACAGTGTTTGGTTTTTGGGAACTAACTCAGGAATAAGTTATGAAAGTGTCTTTAAAAATAGACCTCAAAAAAACAACAAACCAAACCAAAACCCAGAGTATTTATTATAACACAGGAGTCAGAGCATTTATTTTTAATATTCATAATTGAAAATGAGACGGCTTTAAAGCCTGTAATGAGTCCTTCAGCATGCCGCACTCTAGATAGAGCATTACTTCATAGCTAGAAGCCAAGAAGCAGGCTGACAATTCTTAAATTATTCTAAGCCCACACAGTAGCCTCTTGCTACAAAGTTTCAGCGTGATGCCTGTTTTGCTACCGTGTGGGTGGGGTGAGATTGGGATAAACAAGAACACAACTGCCCACTTTTGATTTTTCATCTTTGCTTAAGTTCAGTCTTGCACAGATAGTTTCTGTAAGTTCGAAATCTTTCAATGTCTCTTCTTACACGATTCCCTGATAAACATGAGACCAAAAGTCATGTGAGAAAGGGTTTTCTTGAAGTTTAGAGTTTGAATGAGAAAAGGAATTGTCATTAAATAAGACTATCACTCTGAAAAGTTTAGCCTGGTTTTTTGGTCTTCTGAAGTAGGAAAGCTTTCATATACTTTCTCCAAACAAATTGGGTGGCTATCTCTGATCTATCAGAGTGCCCTTAAATGACTTCTTTTGATACCTTGGGGAAGAAAGATAGCGCAGGTGATGTCATAGGGCTTCTTCCAGCCCCGCTGTGTGATGCCGGCTCCTCTCCTTCAGCAAGCTAAATGCAAGGGAGGTCATACGCAGTGTGGGTCTGTGGAAGGGTGCTGATAAAAAACATAGCAAAAGGAGGAGTGGCACTCTTGCAACACTACAAATATACTATAGTCAATTTTCAAATGTTCATTTTATGCTTGCTTTTAAGAAAAGCAAAAGATGAATCCACATTATGTATTGAAACCTCTCTTCAGTGAGACTATGGTAGTGATTTACAGCCTGAAGTAGAGTACTGTGGGAAAGTCGAGATTGCAAGGTACATGTGTAGTACATGGTTTTAGAGAAATGCCCAAGTCTGATGGAAATAGGAATCGATGGAGGAATTGTTGGAACTCTGAAATCCAGAGCTCAGTATAGATAGTGATTTTGCAAGGCCTGAATTCTGGTTCGGGTCAGATAAAGTGAAAAACTGAAGTAGCAGAGAACTGCTCCAGAACTGTTCTTCCCTTTTTTTGTAAGGTTTGAACCGCTGCTTTAACACATCTTCAGCAAGAATAAAACATGCTGTTAGGTTCTTTGCTGTGTAGTGTCCTGAGGGGAGAATCCATCCCCATACAATGTTATCTTACAATAGGTTGATTTGTTTTCTGCTGATATGTCTTCTACAGTCACCTGTTAGGTTTATCATAAGAACAAGGTTGTTCTGTCACTTTTACTCTTAGGAAATCTGGAGCATTAACAGGGGTTTCTTCCACCTCACTCATTCCATCACCTCCTCCTCTTCTCAGTCTTTGCCTAAAATCTGGAGACCAAAACTCAAACACTTTTATTTAAAGGCACTTCAAAACATTACCTCCTTCTGAAAGTTAAAAAAGGACTTTCCCCCCTAAATATTCTGTAGAGAGGAACTCTTTTTTCCTTACCAGCCTTAGTGCACAGAAATTTTGCCCCTTCATATCATCCTTTCCATCAGTCAGCAGAGTACAGAATTTGCCTTTCTTCCTTTCTCACCACTCACCAATATTTCCCACTTCCCTTTCCCCCCAATTACGTGATGAGTAAATTAAAATGAAAGGGGAGCTTATTTTCAGCTAAACACCTCGAGTTTGGATTTCTCCCCAGATGGTGTTTGTGCCCCCCCGAGCTGTTGGATTTCTCATGAGAACAAAGATGTTCTGCTGTTTTGACTTTGAGAAGATCTGGAATATTAATGATAACGTGGGAATAATGGGGGAATCTGGACTGCGAGTAAACTCAGCCTGTACTTCATTGCTGTCCCAGGCATGAGTCACTCCCGCGGTGTTGCAGGGGATTGTGCACTTACCACACTGCTTCTGGTCTCATAGGGAATTGGTAGACAGCACTGAAGCAGATCCCAGCTATGAAGACAACACTTTTGTCCTCCCAGAGCTCAAGGACTGCTTTCTTTTAAGCAAACTTCAGTAAAACTTTCTTCTCCTATCTCAGTAAAACCAAGAGAATCTGGTGAAAGCTCTTGGAGGACCTCAGTAAAAATGAGTTGGGCACACTAGGCATAAGTTTGACACATCTGAGAGTGTTATAAGTGTATTTAGACAGATGGTGCTGACCACTCCACCCTGGCTCTTCCCATGATGTGGGCTGGTGGGATGCAAGGTAACCTGGGACTGAAGCTGCAGGGAGGAGGTTCACTCTGGCTGATAAGAGCTGTCATCAAGTTGTAGAAGTCTAGACCCAGTGATGAGCTACAAAGCTCCTAGGTAGGCTGATGCTTGGACATACAGACATGAAAGATGGCTCCCAGCAGAAGACCTGTGGTTCCTTATTGCCTCCTTCTCGCGTTAAGGCTCGCTGAGTGTCTTCCCCTTCACAGAAAAGGTTAAAGCAGCCCCTCAAACGTGCCCAAGTGATATTCGTTGCAATTGGCCCATTCATAGAAATGTGCAACCAGAGAGTTTAGCCTTATAGCCCCTTGCAGGGAGAAAGGCAGGCACAGGTGGAGCCTGTGGCATGCACAGATTTCCAAATGTCCGTTAATTGGCGTCACAGAAAATAGGCTACCAGAAACAACATCAAAGTCAATCACTACTTTCACCACGCAACCCCCCTTCACCCCCAGTGGAGCCAGATGCCATCAGATTGCATCAACCAGGTACCATGAGACTGATCAGACTCATATCAAGATCCTTCACCCTGTCATGTCAATCTGTTGCTGCAGTGGCAGCATATTGATTGCCAGGGAAATTCCATTTCTTGTGCTGCTTAAACAGTGAGGGCCCAAGCCCTGCCAAATGTAGTGGGGACTCTCCTTGGTTTCAATTGACTTGAGGTCTCTTACACCAGTAACATGCTCAGCAGTTGGAGGTAATTAGTCTCCCATTTTACAGGTAACAAACTGAATCTCAAAGAGCTTATGCGACTTCACGCCTCCATTACAGTGCTAATGCAAAGCCCTGTTCCCCCAGATCAAAATGCTGTTTCAAGGGTTGCCTAGGCTGGATTTGGGTTTAGAACTTATTTAGGTGTCATAGTTAGAAGTATATGAAATGAAGAGGCTGACAGTAGGATCTATGGCTCCTTAACATTTGTATGCATACATGCAAGCATGTTTGTAAAAATATTTGTGTGGTATGAAACATTAAAGAAAACCATATAATTGTTTTAAAAAATGCAAACAATTGATCTTTTGATGTTTTGATGCTTAGCCGAGTTTTTACTTTTAAGTAGGTACTATCAATAGTGTGCTCCTTTTGTTTAGTACCTGGGCAAATTTGCCATTTGATAAAACAAAAAAAAACCAAATAAACAAAAACACCAAACAAAAAACACAACAAGTATGCTACTGACTTATAGCCAGATCTCCCCCAGGTAAAAGGCTTATTTTCTTCTGTTTTGAAATTGAAATCTTAATCTAATTAGATCTTGGAGGAAAATAGTTGTGATCTGTTTTCTTTAGGTAAAAGGACTTGCTTAATGTGCATTGTTTATGTTAACTGATTTTACAGTAAGTAATAAAATTTATTAGGGCTATTATCCATTTATAGAATCTGTTTGACAATGGCTTTTTAATGAAGTATAAGGTTCTCTGAACATAGGTTAATAAAACACAGTATTACAATAACACACGCTTTGTCAATAGGTCTCTGAAACATGGGAACATAAATTGATCTCAGTCCAGCTATATATGGGTATTGATTTTGGTAGCAGACCAAGAATAGTGTCTTGTATTTATCTGTTTAGACACTGTAATTTTCCTGATCTCTCCATCGAAATACTTCTCTTGTCCCACCATTTTCTGGGGCACGTGGGCATGCTTGGAATTGTACCCAAGAGCACTCTCTTCCAGTGGACTCTTGCTTCTAATGTCCAAAGCTCAACAGTCTGGCAGCTCAGCACTATAAAAGATCTAATACACAAGGCAGGTGGAGAGTTTAGAGATAAAAGCTTGTATTTAGAATTACACCCAGAAAGAGACAGAAAGCAAGTGCTGTGTCGTAAGGGCCAAAGCAGAGTAGACCTTGGTAATCCAGATGGAAGGAGCCAAAGGCACAAATGGCAGTGCTAAGGGTCTGCAGCTCATGTGAGAGGTCACAGCATCTTGGCCATTAGTGTATTGCACAGAAAGAGACCGCAGGTGGTCCACCAAAGTGCTTGTTTGGACATCCAGACATTGCTGAGATTTCCATATGATTCCAGCTTTGAAAACTTGGACTGAGATAAGAGGGACAGCTGTTGGGAAAGGGCCAGTTGGTATGTGCCATTTGATTTGATTCTTTCCCTGCCCATCAACCAAATCTTTATACAGACACTGAAGAGGAGAACATTGCTGATGCATGGCTCTGTAGTCTCTTTGGATACTGAACCAGATGCTGAGGAGAGAAATAGCTCTTCTAAGCCTACTACCCCAAAAGCTGCAGGTATTCCTGTATCCACTGTTGTCTTTGTGGTTTGTTTGCTGGGGAGAGTCTTACCTAGATCATAAATGTCAGCACATAGTATCCGCTGGAACCAGACAGCTGTTTTAGATGACCTCTAGACATATTTACAAGCACTCTCAAGCGTTTTGGAGTATAAATCATTCTATTAGGGCATTGTTTATTTGCTACCTTTTGTAATTCTTGTATAACCTATAATAAACTAGTGGTCTAGATTCTCTACTGAAACAATAGAAGGTGACAATCAACAACATCATATCCTCCAGCAGAACACTCCTACCTAGTATGGCAGGTCTGAAAAACATTATGCAGCTCTTTCCACGGAGGGACTGGGAATGTGGCAAGGAGTTTTCTGCAGCTGTTAGGTGGAGTGCTCTATCTTATAGAGAACTATTAGATATGTATAAAAAAAATGTCAGCCGCTGGGCGTTTGTTAGATTAATGTCCTCTCCTTAACATGAATGCATAGAAGGTAGACCATGTGATTATGCAGGTATGGTAATTATCGTTCAAAGAGTTGGAAGGCTTTGACGTAACCCCTGTGTCCCAAATGTGCTGGTTCCAGCACTCGCTAGAGGGAAGAATAAGGACTTGAATCTGCAAGCCTTTCCCATGTGACAATCTGGTATTGTGCCTTATAAAATCTGGCAAAATAGTAAATGACGGTAACCTTTATAAGAACTAAATGACTTAGCAGAGTTCGTTTTTTTTTCCTAATAAATAAATTCTCTGATGTGCTGTTCTAACATGCAGAGACATGTATGAACTATTGTGAGTACTCCCATTTGTAACTGCTTTTCAACAGGCCACAACAAGCTAGCATCATCTTTTAAGTATTTTTAAATTATTTTTTTACATATCTTTACAACATGTTACAATACATCCTATAATAAAACAATTTCTCTGCTGCATATTGATTATTATTCTCCAGCAATGTGTCTCAGTGCGGTGACACTTAGCTGGAAATGTGAGGGCTGAATGGGCCTCACACCAGCTCACCAGTGGAGCAGAGCCCATATTTGTGGATCTCCATTCTAGAGCTTTCAGATGAAGAAAACAGACATCCAGCATCCAATAATCCTTCAAGTCTTTCAGTTATTTTGGTTTGACCAGACGTCCAGTCTGTTTTCACTACGCCATCAGAATTTTAACTTGTATCATTTTTGCATTGTTGTAAGTTGAAGTAGTTGTTCTTGCCAAAAAGGGAGTAATCTGAATCACTAGAAATGATTAGACACCCAAGATTTTTTGTCTAAATCCTCATATCCATCATGGAAGAGAAGTTCATGGACAATTGGTTCATGCGTGGGTCTTTTGGGGGAGAGTTCTCACATATATCAGGCTGTAGAGGTCTTCAAATATTTTCCAATAAAGGAAGCTGTTAGGGTCCTGGGGGCACTGATTTCAGCCCAGCCTAGGCCTGTCAGACCATGTCCCAGCAATGCCATAGGAGTGCAGGTCTCCAGCTCTTTCCCATGCCCTGTTTCCGTCTGCTCCTGGCTGGACTGCTTGGATGGCCCTTGACCTTGGTCCATGGCTCGGTGTGTTGGGGGCTGCCAGTGGACCCTGTTACCAACCCCTCGCTCTGCCCACCGCATCAGCCCTGATTGGAAGGCACTGTTGACGAGCGATGGGACTGTGCTGGATCCTGCTCAGCTCCCCAGCCCCAACAGTGCAGAAAATTCCAGATTTTATGGTATTTTCTATGAACTGTCTTTCCCTGCTTCTAGAAAGAATAGCAAGCACATTGCTGAAGTGCAGTTAGTAACATCAGACTTGTTTTCTGAGTTTTGTGGGGACAGAAAGCTTCTCTCCCTAACACAGACAGCTCGCTTTCCCCCACATCCCCAAGTCTGTGCCTCCTCTGTGTACTTTTGGATCTAGCTTGTATTACTGGTCACTCTGAGGCTCATCAGAATTTTTTGTGTGATTCAAATGGAGTTTTGCCAAGAAGTAACATTAATTTTAGTTTCTAATCATCAATAAGAACAAGTGTGGCAGGACAGCTATGAATCAGTTGATCTGGGTTCTTATCCAATAAGGATAAGGTTTTTAATATGAGGTCATACCAAACCCAGACACCTTTTTTTTTCCTCCTCTGTTCAGAAATCCTTCCCAGCTGCCAGCAGACAAAGTCCAATCCCTTTGTACAGTGGAGATACTGTGAACTAATGCTAGTGTCAAACTTCATTGTATACATCCAAGAAGAAAAAAGTTAAATTCTGAAGATCAATGAAGCTCATCTACTTTCAAGATGCATTGTTCTCGCTAACAGTGATGTACGGGAAGCACCTGAGAGTCAATCTGGAAACTTCGTTGGCCAGGACACAACATCTCTTGGTTGTTGCTGCGTGGTCTGGCAGCTGTTGCTGCTAATCTGGTTATCAGGGCCTGCAGGTGTATCCGTATTTACACAACTGGCTTCTAAGGACCTACATTTATCAAGTCATGATTTATATGCTACAGATTGCTTGGGTTTTTTTATTTTTTTTATTGAACACTGAGTATAAGACAGACTAAGAGAAGCTTGGTCTTATTTTCATGTAGGTTCAAGGTTTATTAAATTCCCCTGCATCAATTTACCTTTCTAAATATTTCCCTGTCTTTACTGAGATAAGCCAGCAGCAGTGAGGTCTGGGTACCACGCAGAGCTGTACGATCCATTGGGGTGCAGTGCTGCATCTGGTCTGTGCCACGTGTTACTGCTGGATGCTGAGAGAGAGGATTTGATATTTGGGTGCAATAGCCTGTGAATATGGATCTCCTGCCTTCATGACCTGATATGGTATCTCCTGCTGGCATTGCACTGAGCTGGTATGGGGATTGCTGCTGCCAGCACAGACATGCCCACTGCGGTCCCATCAGGTTGCATCCAGATAGGTGAACTTTCTGGCTTTCATTTCATGCTTTTTTCTACCTAGATCATAGGGAAGTCAAGGGTGGGTCTGGCAGACGGTGCCCCGAGCAATGGCTTATTTGAGGAGTCTGCAGGGTATACAAATGAATGCTCAACTCTTGTGTTATACGGGGATAAGAAATAAAGTTACTGCATGCTGTTTCAAATGCCCTGGAGTTTTCAGCAGGAAAGTGACTCTCAAGACTGTATTTTGGGCTTACCAGGCATAATTCTGTATCTGTCAGCCCCATGAATAATGAACTCTTTCTTCTCCTGCATCTTGCTTCACCTGTAAGGTCAGAGGCGAGGTTCTGGTTCTGGCAAAACTTCCACCGATTTATTTAGGTACCTGTCTGCGCCACAAATCACTTGAGATAGTGACTGGGTTTCCAGGAGAAATGGTGCTTCTTGGAATGACAGGACCATTGTGAGGTAGTTACATGTGTAATGTGAAATTATTGACCAAAGATATTGTCTTTTTATTGGTGATGTTTTTAAAGCTTATTTTTTGTTCTTAATGATAACCTCAGGTGCCCTGTGATATGACCAAAAGTTTCTTGGCAGCTAGCTGTCTTTCATGTAAGGAAGATAATATTTTTGTTCATCTTGTTTTAAGTGACCTATAGACATTTTGAGGGGTGTGTGTATTTATTCACAGCCATGATTTGCAGGGGAATGAGACTGAAATTTTAGTTGTCACTAGACCTCTGAAGGCTCCTCTTTTTCTTTCTTTTCTTGAATCTGTCACTGAAGACCCTTTCGCTTTGGCATACAAGCAGACTATTAATGGTAACTCTTCCAAAAATAAATGTTCCTAAAAATAAACTAACAGTAGCCAAACACCATCAAGCAGAAATATTGCACTGGGTGGTAGAATCCATCCAAATTCATGACTCTGCTCTTATTGGAATTTTGTTTAAATCAGAAATTCTGTCAGCAATTATTTGCTTCCATAATCTTCTAATTTATACAAGACTGCACTTTTTAGATGTAAAGAGAACTATTGATTATTTCAGCAGTGGAACAAAACCTTTTATGTTATCTTGCTTGTGGTTTCTGGTGAAGTTCCCAGGTCCAGCCCACTGGAGATATCAGAACAACCTTGTGGCTGCTTAGTGAAATGGGGGAACACGCCCTTCTCGATCTCTTTGTCCAGAAGGCAGCTACTTGGAGCCTGATGCTTCTGGAGCACAACTCTCTGAGTCAGATGGGACCACTTGTATGAGTGCTCTCGTTGCTACTTAGTCTTCCTCCTGACGATGGCCCTGATTAACCAGTTTCCTGAGATGTGGAGGTCAGTAATGGGGAAAGTCAGAGGACCATTTAGTAAAGGAATTGTCTTTTGAGGACCACATTGATTTCTGCGTTGTAACTAGTAAAATAATAAGGAAATGGATTTTGCAAGGTGGAGGGAACTTTGCCGTCTTTCATTTTACCGTGCTGGGAGCACGTCACAGTGTGACAGCCCTTCAACATGGCACGTCTGCAGGGGCAATGCACTGAGAGGTATTTCTGGGCAGGGAACAAGAGTAATTTGATGATGAGTTGTTTGGGATATGATTGTGCCGAAGTCATTCCTCCCTGAGCCGTGGCTCTGTTCCAGAACAATGACAGCAGGACAACGACTGTCACTTAGCAGAAACTTTCTGTGACCAGAGGAGGAGAAAACGCACTGGCCTGTGTGTGGGCAGGCTTGATTCTCTGGCCTAGGGAGCAGCTAGAGCTAGGCTCCTCTGAAGGTCCGTGAAGAGGTGACCTGAAAGACCTACTGAGAACTGAAGGAACTGCAGCTATTGGGAAACAGTAGGTGCAGGATTTATTAAGATGAGGCTTGAGTAGATACTGAGTTTTACAAACCTCTACTGATTCCTGTCCATGTGTGCACAGCACGTACTCTAAATTGTTGCAAAACGTTTTTTGCACTGACTCGTAACCCACATTGGAAAGACAAATAGGGAGAGATCATTGCATTCATTTATGTCTGTGGATAGACTGCTACTCCCTAGCACCATTGAAATGCCTGTAAAAAACTATAAATCATGTACTGACAAATGTACACAAAAGGGGAGAAAAACCCAGGTAAAATTTTATTGTAGTGTTGAGCCCCATTTCCGCAGCAGAGTTCCCTCTTTCAGCTGAAATGGGCCATTACTATATTACACTGCAAACTCTACAAAATTTCTAGGGATAATAAAGGGACATTGTCATCGTATTGTCCTTCACTAACAAAAGTTACCTCCACTGTTTAAATAATATCCTTGGTCTTTGGCTCTCTGCATTATTTAATAATCTTGGAAACTTCTGTGACCTTTAAGCAATAGTAAACTGTGATTGCTTGACAAATAGGTCAATGTTTGTATAATAGTTGTGTCTTTGGAGGTACAAAAATATTCATCAGAATGCTTTGACTGACTTCCCCCACCCTTCATTTCTTTGGCAGTCTTCCCGCAGCATTGCCCTCTGTTAAACATTATTCCACTTCAAGGGTATTTGCAGGACTAGGAAGCAGGCAGTATATTGCGGTCCTTGAAAATACAGGGTGGGGGAGGTTGCATGTCTCCAAGACACACACTCGCACACGCACACACATATATGACGTGAGTAGCTGTTACTGGTGGTAGAAATTATGCGTTAAAAATGAGTTGGTAAAATGATTTGGTAGCTTGTGTGCTAAGCACCTTGGTGTAGATCTGTTGGATTTATTCCTGGTTAACAGGCACCCTATTTTAGGGGTACGATAAACTGGTATTTGCTGTTTGAAAGGCATACTTGAAAGCAAGGAACTGAGTTTGAACTTCTGGTTTTATTGTTAACAGTGTTGGCTGCAGGGCCAGTTAAGCAAACATGTGGGCTCCTGCATGCTCCTTAGCAATACTTAAAGGGAAAGTTGTATTGACACTCTATTACTTAAGTTTGAATTAGGGTGATCACAAAAGTCTGAAGTGGTCTCAAACAAGAATATTGAAGAATGCAATAACTTTGTTCCATGGCATTTTATATGAAAGTGTGTGTAGTTTCACCGTCGACCGCCTAATGTTAAATGCCTCTGTAACATCTATTTCACATTAAAAATTGTGCCCCAGCATAGCTGCATAAGAATAATGCAATACCAGTTTCACTTAAAAACCCCAGACTTTTTCCACTGCAGTGCAATATACGTACACAAATGTAAGTGCGAATATAAACACATAAATATCTATTATCATTATATATACTGTTTTGAGGAATGCAAAACACGGAAAGCAGATCCAGGTTTTTCAGTGTCATTGTAAATATTCTGTCTGTTTTTGCCTTTCTTACAGTGCACAGTTGTGTTTGTCAATGTACAATTATTGCACTCAAAAATTTTACCATACCACCTGCTACCAAAATTCAAATCTTGCTTCTTAAAGGGAAATCATAAAAGAAGCATTGGCATTGATTATTTAAAAAGTTATTTAGTTGCAACTGATATTGTGCTTCAAATCCTACCTCCTTCTTGAGCATAGAATGAAAAGATCATTTTGATAACAGTTTTTAAGCAAACAACTAGAAAATTTTGATTTCAAATAAAGTTCTGGACCAGTCCATAAGCATTATGTTGACCATAACTTTTGTGGAATTGTCTTTCAGACATCTCTAGTTTAAGAACTGAAACCCATTTTGTGCCTGACTGGTGTGTATTATGGTATATCTCAGGTCAAGGTCTGGTTTAACATGAGGAAATCTTTCTAGCTTGGGGGGGGGGTTGCATATGCACTTGGCATATTTGAACTAAAGCATCTTTTATGTGTTGGCTTTTTTTGCAAAGGCGGAAGCTCTCAACACTTTCAACTTGAAGCACGGTAGAAGGAGCCGTGGGCATTTCAGTGCCATCTTTGAGATGGATCTCAAGAATAAATTCCTGCCCTCTGCTTGGCTTGCAACTTTATTAATGTTTGAACTGGGACATGCTCTGAAGTAGTTCTGACTCAATAGTTCCCCATTAATTAATTAGCAATCCTCTGTCCAAGAGTACTGCCAGATTACAACAGATACTGATAACTCCTCAGTATTTATTGCATTCAGTAAATAGAAGCTTCAAAGAAGCTACCTGGTGGTGAGAAGTAGGCCTTTTCATTATTTGCATTGTTAAACCTGTGAAAGGAAACTATAAAGGTTTTCTCATAACTTTTTTTTCCCCCTTTAAAAAAATTATCTAATTTTTAATTTTTGGAAAAAAGTTTTCTTATACTTTCTCCTAGGTTTGTGCTTTGGCTGATAGCAGGCAGGCACTTTGTCTGGCAGCAAAGCAGAGCCACCACTTATCTAGGGGAGTATAAGCAGCAGGCAAACAAGGAGTAATACAGTTGCTTTTGAGATGAAAGGACATAGAGGCAATGCTATAAAAATTAGTGCCCAAATGATACACTGAGCTACAGTGGCTGCAGGGGTCTCTTGGTGAAACCATTTAGCACTATTTTGGAAACCAAAGTCTTTGGGAGTGTAGTCATAATTCAGAAAGAGGATCCAGGTGCTGTGAAGTCCAATGAAAGACCAACTACAAATGGACACACATTTAATAATCCTGGAGCAAATTGTATTGCTGTTCAGATAGTGGTTAGGCAAGAAAGATCTACACTAATTAAGATTAGAAATAGTTAAAAAGGAAAAAGTAACTAACAACTGCTCTACTAGAGTTAAGGTTTGGGTATTCTAGTACAGGAAATTTAATCCATGTATTTACTCATCAGCAGTGACTTCAAGCTGCAAATTATATATTTACACTCACTCTATTCTCATTGATATATATATCTTGGAGAGAGAACTGTATTACACTATTCTAAATACTTGTTGAAGAATCAGTCAACTTGAGAGGAAGGATCTAAATGTGTTTGCTTTTCTTCATCTTCATATTTAAAGAATAACAACATTTTCAGGAGAGAATCCCCAAATATACAGACAATCTCATAAAACACAGAGTTTATGGTAAAAAAATCTGAGTGTACAAAGTCAGGTTTGGCAGGGAAAACAGTTATTTGCAAACATTTTGAAATATCCTCTTGAGTGTTGCGTTTTATGGTAACCCATAGTCACTGGGTATATCTACATTTACAAGAAAATAAGGAAAATGGGATAAAATAAATAATAAAGTAGGAGAATTCCTCTTAGTAATTAGTGGTGTGCTCATTGGAACAAAAATGAAACTTTATAACAGAGCATTTGTCATCCTCTTCCTCTTCTCTGTGCTGCCCCGCATGGTTTCATTTGTGCTTTCCTTATTTTTCCTACTTTCATTCCTCTGCAGTCTCCACCATCTCTTCTCATTCTTTCTCCCTAATCTTCATCCAGACCTTCACTCTCCTCACACATCCATGCAGTCTTATACCTGCTGCTGTTCACCCCAGCCATGGATTGCCTTTAGTCCGTGGCCACTTTGCCTAACTCCGGAGCAATATTGCTGGTGTAAAAATGGTAATGCTGTATGGAATTTGTTCATGCTCTCTGCTTCCAGCTCCTAGATATCCCTGAGGCTTGAATTTATTTACCTGGCCTTACTTCCAGGACTTCTCTTTCTTAGTGCACCCTCTTGTCTTGTGTTCCCTGACCACGCAGGATTTGGCTGGGCATTTTTTTTCCCTGTCGCTTCCAGTACTTTCCCCCTAGCTCTTTCCACTTTGTTATTGCTGTCATCAATATCTGCTTAATTCCTGCTAATTTCTGCTTAATTTCTTCCATACACACAAAGCTTAGACTCTTTAAATTTCTGTTCAACCCCACTACATCTTTCTCATTTGTTTTTCACCTTCATCTCTGATTTGATTCCCTGATGATCACACTTCGCTGTACCTCACACTGAACTATAACGTCCTTCTTTCCTGTCATGAGTTGTGCCTGACCAGCTTTTATTTCCCCCGCCTCCCTTTTTTTTTTCTTCTCCTTTTTTTTGGGGGAGGGCATCCACAAATGCAAACTCTTCTTTATTATATCCATCAGAAATATTGTGGGAAAATTTTCCTCAACTGGCCTTTAAACCATGTAATTTCTCCTTTGCGTCCTTCTACTTCTGCCTCTTCTGAATTGCTTCAAATGTAATCTACGTTCACTTCAGGAGTCATTCATAACCAGTTGCTGCCTGCCTGCTACCCTTCATTCCAATGAGTATACAATTTCAGTTGTTCCCAGGCATCAGTCTTGAGTGCCCTTCTTCAAATTCACAAGCATAAAATCAGTTTTCCTATGATTATTTTAATTCTTGGGTGAAAATTCTTATCACCTCCTACAAAACAATATTATTATATTTAGCAGCTCTGCTTTTAAAATCTCTTTTTCTATGATGCTTGCAAAACAGAAGTTAGGGTGCTGGTATATAGAGATTTTGTGACTGTCATTTTCATTTTCTCTATGTACTTTCATCCTTATTTCTGTGGAAATGATAAATTGTGTATAGAACAAGGTAAACCAATCTTTTAGTTCAGTAGATATAGCACTTACTGCAGTGGCATCCTGTTTAACATGTCTTCAACATTGCATTATCATTATTTTTCTTAGTGAAATTTAACTTGATCAAATTCCTAGTGAAGTGAAGTAAGATTTTGCCAGCTTACAAAAGAGATTTCCCATCTCTGCCTCCTACTGTTGTACCTGCATCGAATGAGCATGATATCACCCCCAAACTCCTGTGAGATTAGTGGAAAAATACATTTCATTATAAGGTGAATTTCAAGAAGACTTAAAAGGCATTTTTGTCAAATTAACTAACTTTGAAGCAGTGGGAGGGTAGCTGAGAAAGTGTTTAAGGGCAGAGAATATGATGCCCTTCCAAGCAGCTCAAGTCACAGCATGTCCTGAAATCTGCAAAGCAGTCCTGCCCTGATGACATGCAGTGACCTTGGTGGAGAAAAAGTGGTTTGTCAAAAGGAACTGTTTATTCATCATTCTTAAAATCAGCCTTGAAGATTCCACGAAAATGGATGCTAGGTGAAATATCAATTATAGCTTTTATGAGTAATGTCTTTAATGTGAAAGCTATTGCTTTTTAAATCCACCATGTTTCATACTAAGAAATGAATACACCTTAAGCAATCAGTATTTAGCATATAGGATTGCAGAGAACAGCTCAAAAGCTACAGCATCTCTCTGAGTTGCTCAGTGGTGAAAAAAGAAGTAGCAAGGCAAGTTTTACAAGAAGGCAAGAATTGCGCTATGTACTCTGCACCTTTAGCATCTGTTGAAACTGGTGGGAGCTGAAGACACATACAGCATCTCACATATCAAGTTTTTGTCACCAGCTGTTATATGGTCCCTTGCATTATGTGAACTAAGTTCCTCCAAGACCATCCTTAAACTTGTATGTGATAAAACTTAGCTCTGCATCCCATCCGAATCTTGCCAAACATCCTATGTGTGTAGTCCCTTACAAGTGAAAACCAGAGTACAGCAGGATCGCTTTGTGTTGAGGGTGAAACAGCACGCCAGCTGCATTTATTTCTTGCATGGCTCATGGAAAGACATGCTGCAGATATCTGCCATACTTGTCTTCAGCAGAAGGGGACGCTATCCAGGTGTGCCTTGATGGACGCTTTCCATGTGGAGATGGAAGGGGCAGAGTTGTGGTAAAGTGCAGGGCAGCCAGAACTGCACATTAGTGGAATACGTCTCATGAACCTGTTCTGGATTTCAAGTATTGTAAATGACTGAATGCTGACCAATTGACTTCTTCATGTACTGGAAAAAACCCCCCAAACCAGCAATCTCAATTGATATTAAGCAACGAAACAACTAATAGAAAAATCACTACAAAGCAATAAATGTTTTGTATGTGATGCATATACATCACAGTAATGAAACACTGGAAGCAGAGAATGGTGTTTTTCTGACCTATCTAATATAAGAAGATAATTGCAAGAAACTGTAATTTAAAGAAAATGTTTTTTTTTCCCCTCATGTCTGTATTACTGTAAATTATTCTTCTCTGCTGTGAAGGGAAATCAATTGCTATTATGGCTATTGAGTGCTTTTTAATAACATTCTTATACATGGCTTTTTGGTAAAAGTTACTCTAAATTCAAACATCTTTGTAAATATCTTACGTGGACTATCATAACCTAGATATGATTCAAGTTATGCTTGTAAAATCTCCACTTAAAATGAATCTCCAGGTGACAGGTAATTGGCTGCAGGCCTGTTTTTTTATTATTGATTTAACTTAATGCCAATGTACACAGGTGTGTTGGCGGGTTGTTCAAGCTTCCAAGGCACCCACATTTGGCAGGACAATAAATTGTTGCATAATAAGATTATTTTCCCCCTTCAGTCTTGAATCTTTTGAAAAGTTGTATTTTAAACCTTTATAGGTATGTACGTGGGTGAGAGAAAAATACCCAACAATGTTACCATGAGGCAAGTTTGCATCTATTGTTTAAGGCGCTCAAGGAAATAGCAACACGCAGATAAGATATCTGCAAATATATGTATTTTTCAGCTGAAGAGAAAAAACAAAACTTTTATATAAATGAGGTGGTTTCTTAATTTGCTTTTTCACACTATATAAAATTCTACATTGTTGTCAGACAAAATTAGTTATTTTAGAAAGAAATACAGCACTGAACATACCAGCTGTTCAATGTGCTTTAAATGCAGACAGCAGATACAATTGCCCTTGCAGACAGAAATATCTGCATCGCAGACGTCCAATGGAGGCCTCATTTGAATACTTTGAGCAAAATCCTGGCTGTGTTGAAGTTGATGGGAATTTTGCCATTAACTTCAGTTGGGCTTCGGTTTTCTTCACTGGTAATGTGGCAAGGTAGGTATGCTTGAGGAACACACAGGCTAGCATGCAGAAAAAGAAGAATGCCACAGCAGGTCGCAGGTCGTGCAAATTCTAGGGAGAGCAATGACCTTGGAGGAAAGAAGGGAAAGCATTGCCGTGGGAGCACTTTGTACAGAGAGGTGGGAGGAGATTTCATGAAAGGAGGTGGAAGACTGTTCCAAGTACAGCAGGTAGCATGACTGAATGTGTAAAATCGAGAGGAGGAGAAAACACTTCTACTTTACGAGCCCGAAGAAAAGAACGAAGAATGAAGTGTTGTATCCAAACTTTGGAAGACTCTGAATTGGGGGAAAAGCTTTATGATGGCTCTTCTTTCACCCAGATGTTTCCCTTGGCCTTAGCTGAAAAGGAAGAAGGATTTGTTTAGCCTTCCAGGTTTGTTCACAGCTCTGTGTTTCAGAGGAAAGCATAGTTAGCTGTCCCCTCACAGGGAAAAGGCCACAGCTGAGGAAGCCGTCTTAGGACAGGAGTCCTGAGGTTCGCCTAAATGATTCAGACCAGCTGCATTGCACTCGAGTAGGCAATCCCTCTACTGGGCCAAGGGCTGTTTTTTTCATCCTGGCACTTCATTTCATAAGAAATAAAATACTGTCAGCAAGATAATATAATGGCAAAGTCCCAGAGATGGCACTGGAAATACTGCGGTATGTTAGTGTTTTTCCACAGTGATCTCAAGGAGCCATCCTCCACAGCCTGTGCTAGTTTAGTGGAAGTGTATTAGATACCACTGGTAAATATACATTTGGGGACTCTAATATTTGCGTTTTTGCAGAGCTATTATATTTTATAATGCTAAATCTATCCCAGTAACTTCTTGAGAGGGTTAATTCTCGACATAAACTGTATTTACTCCAAAGCAGCAGTTGCAGGCTACCATGTCACATTGTGCTCCGAGATGCCTTAGGTTAAAAGTCATCAACACCATGGACAAGAAGTTGTCTGGGTCTGTAGTGTAAAGCAGATAATATACATTCCCTAAAAATCCTTACCAAATATTTATCAAAAGCTTGTTGCTCTGGATGCCCACTAGACACTATTTGAAAATTAAATAACTGTTGGGTTTTTTCTCTTTAGATACCTGAAGCCTTTATGCCAAAGCATATGGTGATGGATTAAAACATACCAAGTTAAAATCTTGTCAACACAGAGCTTTGTTTTAATCTAAAGGACTACACGAACTACTCAGAAATACTCTCCCTTTTTTTTTTGCAAATTTTTATATCTGAAAGATCCTGATTGGAAAACAAGATGCTGTGCATGTATATGTGTGAACGATGAGGATGGTGGAGGTTTGCACTCCTCCAAAGGGCTGTAGAAGAAAATGAAAGCCAGGTCACTCTTTTCAAATGGTTTGTTAACCCTGAAAACCAAGGCTGGGAGAAGCAGTATCGCACATGGATAATGCTCCCAGATGCTGTGATCACAGTGCAGAGGCAGGTACTGCTATGTGTGCTCTTGCAGACAGTGGGAAGCCCGCTCCCTTCCCCTATGCTTTAAAAAACAAAACAAAACAAAACTAATTTTCTTCAATGCACACAAGAGAATGTTTGGCATCTGCTACTGAGCAGCATTCTTGCTGTATTTCACTATCTATCAAATGGCACACTCGTCCTCTGCCAAGAAAAATACTTGTTCCCAATACAAATCATGCTCCCTGACTACCCTCTAGTGTATATTCTTTCAGGCCTGCTATCCATCCATGCAGACATTTGAAAGATATTAAAATGATTATGATGAAATCTCTCACTTACTGTGCTGGCAAGAGCTGGGATGTGCTCCAGAGTCAATGCACGCAGTTCCCAGGGAGAAGGCAGTGCCTTACATCTCTTGATTTTATTGACTGCCCCATCTAAGTGAAGAGACGTCATTGCGAGGGCTCCGTGGGGAGCCACAGGCAGGGCTCTGGTTTGGGGAGAAGATTGTCAAGGTACAAGCTGTTGGAGAAATTAAAAATAAAGGGACGAAAATAGCAGTTGATAGACAGATCCCAGAGCCTCTCGTGACTATAGGCTTAAGAGGAAAAAGGAAAAGATCATTGTAAAATACCTAATGATGCTTGAAAGGCAGTAGCTGGGAACTCAGTGAGAAGGGTTTTGCTTTTCTGCTGTTTATTTGGTGAGACTGACTCACTGTGTCCACACAGGCCCCAGCTCCTCAGAGAGGGGATGATGCAACTATAGGATGCGTCATTGGTCAGATCCTTTAGATCACTCTTAAGACTAAGATGGAGACTGTATTCCTAGCCTCTGGAGTTCCTGGAAGTACTAGCAATTTGTTTCTTCACCTGAGAAAATACCTTGGATTTCTCAAGAAGAAAAATGCTTGTTCTCTGATCAACATATTGACATCTCTACCTGAAATGGAAAGTCCTAATTTGGTCCTGCATAGCCCAAGCCCTGAATCCCTTTCAGGAATCTCTAAACTTTTTGACGTTTGGGCCCCTGGTGGCAGCAACAGGTGCCCTGAGACCCCTCTGCAAGCTGCTGATGCTGAACAGTACCCAGAGAGCAGCTAGAAGCATCTCCACATGTTGCTGTCGTGCTTTGCAGGCCACAGCTAAACCACCATCATTATGGTGAATTCTTCAGATGTTTGCACAGACGTGAGGGTGGGATTCACATCGTTAAGCTTTCAACATCTACAAAGTAGATGTCTACAGCTGTGCTAATCACTCTAGGCTGCCTTTATAGTCAAGGAAGACAAATAAGTGCTTTTAGGGTGCAATTTGCCTGACCTATTATAGACATTTACTTTAGGATGACATGAATCACACCCAAGGTTCCTGTGCATAGCCTGCCTAGGTTCTCACTGACTATGCTGACAGCCTGGGCTGGCTAACTTACACGCACACTACACACACATTTATGTACCTCTGTTTAATTAGGTGAGAACCACCCACTGCCCTTTACAGAGCTGGCTTTGAATCTAGGTCACCCAGGCAATTTCTGTAGAAGTACAGCAGACTGAAGCAAGTAGTGGATCATCTTCTTTCCATGAGGTGGAAAAAGCATCTTCGTTCACAGAAGGAGCCCTGGCACAGAAATGTACGAGGACAGATTACAGCAGCTACATCTTCTCATTCCCCATCTCTCTCCTTCTCCATGGAGCAGGAGCAGCAGGTCTCCTACAACCCATAGCTGCCGCTCACGATAGGAACAGGGCCTGGCCCCCCTCCCTGCACTATTTTCCTTCTTTCTCTGGCCATTGAGGTAGGCAACAGTATGGACTGTGGGAGAACGAGTTAACTGAGCCCAGAAGTAGTTTAGGGACACTGTAGGGTGCCCTGGCTCCTGAAGAACTGAAGGAGGTGGGTGACCTGGTTAGGGATGCACTGAAGGATTGTATGGAGATCCCACCCATGCCTTCTGCAGAGGCACAAAATGTCCCTGTGCCCTATTGCCTATTCCCAGCCCTTCTTTCCCTCTCAGATGCTCCTAAAACCTCTCTCTTACAGCCCCCACACTCACCTTCTCATCTTTCCAAAACCCAGTTTCCACCTCTGAGCCTGCTCTCCCCACCCTTCGACTCACCCTCAGATGTTTAGGGGGTCCTTTCTGGCTTCCTTTCCCCAAAGCCCCTCTCCATGTCCTTCAAAGTGTGAGGGTCTTGGAGCATCAGCTGGTGGATGGTGGCATGCAGTTGTATGCGTTGGTCTGGAGTTTTCTTTTCTGTATCCCATGCTTGTGTTTTATACCTCTCAATGTATACTTTCCAAAGTATAAAACAGGGTTTGAAAGTTTGGATGACCCTCTTTTAGGGGAACACCTTATATTTGTGTCCAGTTAGGTATCCTAATGAATAAGAAATAGCCCTGGAAACAACTGAAGGACTTCAAAGGAAAATTTAGAAATTTTCTCAGGAGCCGAAAATGATGCCTAGAAAAAGGTTTCTAATGAATTATTGCTATTATTTTTAATTTAAACCGCACCGTGAAGGTTCATAATGTTTAATATAGTGGTATTAATGAAGTCGTGAGGGTTTAAAGATATGAGTAGGGCAAGATATCTGTAGGAGGAAGAAATAGATTTTATTAGCCTGATGGATGTATTTGGAAAGCAGACAAGCTTTAGGCACGAGGTCTTTAGGTAAACAGTAACAGAGAAGCTGTGACTCTCAAACCAAGTTAATGGATAGTATAAACTCCAAGGGGCTTTGAGTCAGAGTACACATTTCTAGGAGATGGCTAGATGGATGTTTGTCATAGGAAGTTTTTAGTAGGGACAATAAATTGGTTTTCGTTTACCTCTAGGCTTTCAAAGCTGTGAGGTGAATTAATTTTCCTACATCTGGAAAATATTTCACATTTTGAAAATGTTCATGTGTGAACTTCAATAAAAACAGAAATTGCAATGAGTTTATGAGTCAATAATGAATAAATACAATGTTTTGATTTAACAACCATGGCATATTTTGGTGCATTTTTTTAATTGATATTTTTCTATGGAGATACTATCTTATATTTAAATATCAAACTGTTTTGAAGGCAAAAGAAAAAATCATGTTAATAAAATATCAAAGCAAAAAATGAAAATCAGAGCTCTACTGCATAAGATTCAGCTTTAAAAAGATTTTTTTCCCAAACAAAAGAGTAAAATAAAGTAAATCATAATCAGCTGTCATACCCACCTGCAGAGCCAACACAGACACGCGCACCACACACATGACACACGGCCACCTCATTCAGCCATTCTGGCTCTTGTTTATAGTCAGCTTCAGATTTTTAGTGATGAGATAGTCCCCATGTCAGAGCTACTGCTGCAAATCCCTCACCCTCTCCTGACCGTGTCACCTTGCAGTGCCTTCTCTGCAACTGGACATTTGAGTGTCACCAGGTCTTGTGTACTGCAGAAGCAACTCCAGTGAACTGGGAAACCTGAACCTTTGCCCATCCATTATTGTGCATATCTGTTTTTCTAAAGCCTAAGTAGTTGCACATACTTAGCCCACTGGGAATCGATGACTGCAATTATTAGACCTTAACCATGTTGAAAACATAACTAGTATTTTATGTTAGGCTTGAAAATAAGCATGTCTCCATTTGCACATACTGATCATCATGACAACTGGTGATAAAGAAAGGAAGTAGTTGATCTTGACATCCCTTGAACCAGGCTGCTCTACCACAAGACCCTGGAGCAGTCTACGCATGTAAAAAGAAAGCTAATGGATTAGAGATCTTTTGAGTAAATGTGGGCCTGATTCTGAATTCTGAATTCATCACATATTCCAAAAAACTTTTCAAAAGACTTTAAAGAATTTCTGTAAGATGCATGGCATGTGCCTGGCCTTCTCCTAGCCCCTTTTCCTCCCCTCACACAAATCACTTTGCTATGAGCTTTTCCATCTGCCAGAGGCAGCTGCTGCTCAAACAGGAATACCCCATGAGAGGGGAGACACTGGGACCTCGAAGTCCTTCCTCACCCTCGATCTCAGAGATGTTGGCCATCAAGTCCTTATCTGGCCTGAGCAGGCTTACACATGTGGTAAACACTGCCCAGAGGCTTTGCTGGGGGAAGAGTCCAACCAGCACTGAGACTTTTGGGGACTTTTCCCTCAGTAAGTGAATAGAGAAGGAAAAAAAAAGAAATAATGAAAATATTTTTTAGAGAGGTTTAAAATTTGATCTGCACTTTCTGATCCAGAATTTGACTGCACTCTCTGATCCCGATGTAGCTGGGCATGTTACTAAGACAAGAGAGGGTATGGTTGAAACCCGTTGCTAATAAACACAATAGTTTTTTTCAAAATAATCTGAAAAGTCTTGAACTAGATAAAATAGATACATTCAATGTCCATAACAAAGAACAGTATTCAAATAATTTATAATCAAATGCTGTCCCTGCCACATTCTGCCAGACCTGTCACCAGTTCCACACATATTTTCAGATGAGTCTGAGAAAAATATGTTTTGAAGGGTCTGTTAAAAGGGAAACTGTTGTCCAAATTTGGCAGTTGATACAGTCATAAAAAATATATTTATAGACAGTTTTATACATACAAAATGAACCTCACAGCCTACAGTGTCTTAGTGGAGCTCAAATGCAGTGCAATGTATTCTTGCATCAAAGAATAATGTCTCATAAATAAATCATTACAGCCTGTCACATCTACGGTTTCACACCATAGTGTATAAAATTATGTATTTTGAGATATGGAAGAAGGTGATTATCTAATGTTTCAACAAAAAAAATTTATCCTGTGCTAATGCAAGTGCTGTCTTGGAGGTGTTATTGCCTTACCACAGTTCATTGTAGACTAATCCATAATATCAAATGAATGACAGCATTTCTGTTTTCAAAAATGGGTGCAATTTGTGTGAAGCTTTTTGCTTTCAGTAATTAAGAAATCAAATAAGCCTGAGTGAAACTATTTAAGAGGTTCTAGATATAATTAGAACACCTCATTCTCTCATAACTAATTCCTAATTAAAGTAATTTGTCTTTTTGCCCTTCTTTTCAAGGGTGAAGAGCAAGTGGTGATGAATGCTCAAAATCAGGAAAAGTGAAAATTGCTGTGTGTTGATTTGCGGTGACTGAGAACATTCCAGTTTTTAACAGCCACCTTCGACTGAAACGGCAAATGAATCCCCAGCCTCTGTTTGCATTGTATATGTGTTACGTGGATCTTCACAAATGGCAGAATTTGTCATATAAAATAGCTACTGCAATCCAGAAAGTCTGAATACGTAAAAGCTGCTTTTTTTAAGAATAGCACATTTCAGGGAGCGAGGGGAAAGAAGAGATACAGAGTGCTCAGGAGAGAAAAAATGTCTGAAATCTGTTCCATAGGGTGAAAATTGTCCTTTTAAAATTTTATCTGCAGCTGTGCCCAGATGATGATGGATTTATCATATGAAGCACGGATTAGTAAACAACGTGTACCCTATAAAGGGCAAAACAAGTCCTTGCTCATCACTGCACTTAATTGCAGTGGTTATATCAAAGCCATATAAAATTTAATCATCAACCACAAGTAAGACTTCGCTTTACATGTGTGCTTGCTTCCCTGTTTTTCCACCTGTTTAAATGAAAGATTCTTGGAATATCACAATATGTAAATATTGTTTATGATGCAAAAATATGCTCTTTCATCTCCTCACTGCTTTGATGTCGTGATATATAAAGCTTTTAGTGCCACTGCCTACCTGACACACAAAGGTCTTATCTGATTCATAAACATGTGTGCCCAGTGCAAACAGGCTGTATCCAATAGAAGATTTTTCTTTTCCTTGTAATGTTTTTCAAACAGACAGAAAGAGAAAGAAAGTGTAAATGACAGAATCACTCAGGTGAAGAGAATATTTTAAGCATCGGGTAAAGATAAGCCTATTATGATAGAATAAAAAAGATGTAGGTCAAAACTGATCCTAAGAGGTTAGTTATATATATAGGCATCTCGTAAAATGTGTTTTAAAAGCTGAAACTTTTTTTTTAAGAGTTTTGATCCGAGTGGGAAATTAACAGCAAGATCAGGTGACCTTCTAAGAAACACAAATATCCCTAATTAGCAAGAGAAGAAAGAGAAATGCAGGAAGTAAGGTCAAAGCTTGAAACAGGACAGATGAAACTAGGGGGGGAATAAGGTGCAGGCAATATTTAAAATTTGTGGTTCATTGGTAACAATTTTAAAGGAAAAGGTGCTGTTTATTATACAGCATACAGTTTAATATATGATATAAATAGCTATTTCACATGAATCCATTTCTGATAAAACAGTGAGTTGGAACCTCAGTCTGACAGAGCTTGAATTCTGTGGAGGTGCTGTCTCCAGCTGAAAATGTGACGCGCACTCTGGGAGAGGCGTGTCTGCTTGTCAGCAAAGGTCCTCAGGGCTTTTTAGGGCTAATCCAGTTCCCAGATCCTCAGGGATCCTGGAGGCTGACCTTGCTGTGCACGTGGAACCATCAGGATTCATGGCTCGCGCACTGATGGCTATGGCAGACTAGCACATCTCAGGCTGGCCACAACTACCCGAGAGCAGAATTTGGCCTTGTAATGTCAGACGAACTGCCACCGCTGCAGGGAGCTCAAGGTGTAATGCTGCTTCTTTTTCTTTTTTTCTTTTCCCCATTTTTTTTTCAAGTTTCCAAGAGCATCCTGGGAAATCGTTTTGCTTTCTTTATTTCCATCTAAGCCCTGGGTTGCTTTGAACAGCAGAGGTAATTGTACGGGTGAACTTCAGAGATTTGAAGGGATCAAACTTGAAAGCCTTTGACTGAAAGTGCAAGCTCCAACTGGAATCCTGTCAGGTGCTGCTAGGCGGGATGTGGTGGGATGCTGTAGCAGAAGAAATCCCTGCAGTGGGGACAACCTGAACCCACGGCTCCCTAGTACAGCCTCAGAGAGCTCTGCGTTTGCAGCCTCACAGCACTACAAATCTTTCCAGTCTGTAAAGGGATGCATGTGATTATGTGGCTTAACCAAGGGCGTCTATGGGAGCCTGTGGCAGAGGATCAAGAAACCATCCCTGAGTCTCTTTTTCAGCATGCTCTGACAGGCTTTCCCTGTGCATCAGAGCAGAGCAGCCAAAGGGATATGAGCTGCAGATCCACAGGTTTTTGAAAGCTGTATGTTCCTTTGGGTAGAAAATCCCAAGGGATTCAATGAAAAAAGAAAAAAAAACAAGCAGGGTCCAATAATTATTTAATAAAAGTCTGTGGACACTGAATTTCACAAACCAATAGAATTTAAGAAAGTAGAATTTAAGAAAGGAAGTTGTTACAATGCACAAGTTTTGTAACAGGGTTATACATTTTTCAAATTTTACGTGACAGCCAAAACATTCCAGATGTGTTCCCTTCCTCTGCCAGGTTTCCTAGATCTTCGCTTCAAGTGCAGGTGAAGCTGCTTATGTTCGAAGGCAGGGCTGGGTATGCTCTGTTTCCATTTTCCACACCCTTCTCATGCCGTATCTGACGATCATCACCGCTGCAATCCAGGAATACAGGAAACATGAGGAAATGTTAGAGCTGGTGGGATTTTCCAGATTTTGAATGCGTTTTTGTCACTGTTCCTTTGGAAAAGAAGCAGGGAAAAAAAAGGAATGAGGTAATTGTTTATCCCCACTGGATTTCAAACAACTGCACCTCTAAAAAGCGATGAAAAACATATTTATTTTCTCTTCAATTAAAATATTTGTCTTCACCAAGAAAATCTATCTTAGTAATCACATACTGTGTCAACACCATCTGTCTTCTTGTGACAATAGATATCGCAATGGACAGTCAAAGCTTATTTCTGATCGTAAAAAGTCTGGGAGAAGACTTTTTCATTGTATTTTACAATTATGTGTGTTGTCCTGTCATAACGCTACTTGTTTACAGAAAGGTGTTTCACTTCAAGATTCGCAGTTAATGTTCCCCCTCTTCACACTGGACGCTGGTTCAGCTTCTGAATTGTGGTCTGCTACCCTCTCTGCTGGGAACGCAACACAAGATAGGTGCTGGTGATCTTTTTTGGTCTGCATTTTTTTGCTTCTTAACTAGTGGGTGAAAATCACTTCCTTGCTCAATTTGATGAACCTCACCATGGTTCTTGGTGCTGCTGTTCTTTCAGTTTGATGTCTAAAAGGCAGAGGTGTGAATGCAGCCACCCCTAACTGATTCAGGCCAAATCCATGTCGGTTCTTCCATCTCCAGCCCTCTCGCATGGGCAGATCTTTTGGTCCTTTCTCCCTTTAATATTCAACAAGAAGTATATGGCTATGGGGGAACCAGCTAAGGACCAGTGTTCCTCACTAACAATCATTGCCATCCACCTCTCCTCCAACATATCCATTTCAGCCACTACGTGTGATGAAGAGGTGTAAAACCTTGCTCAGCACACTTGAACTATATTAGAAAACGTCAAAGCAAACTCTCCTCTAACCATTCTGAGTGCTGGTGAGATCGGTGGAGCTTCAGCCTTGGAAACAAAAAGTTCAAGGACTGCCATCTCCCAGCCTTCTCCATGTCAGCATCTAGGTGGCCAAACAGCTGTTGCCAGCTGAGTCTGTGCGAGCCTGGAAGGAAAAGGGAAACAAGCCAAACTACATTTTTATGCTCTGTAACTGGGGTACCTAATTTCCAGCTATGAGACAAAGCTCAAACATCCAGCCCATGGTCCATTTTTCAGGGGCTTAGGCTGGCTGGATAATGATAGTAACATCCTCTTACTTGTTTACCTTGGGAGCTGTTTGCTCCCCTTTGTCTGCATCCAGCTCTTGCGTAGGGACAGTGCCGCATCTTGCTTCGTGGTGTGGGTTGCGGATGGCTTCTACGTGAGCATCTCTTGTGCCAAAAAAGGCAAACTCTGCAGTCTGAGAAGTACTTTTCTAGCCAGGATACAATGAGACCTATTCAGACTACTTGCTTTCCTGATATAATTAACCATATAATTATGGAATTAAGACTCTTTGCAAAGCACACATTATTATTAATGATAATTTGTACTACAGCAGTGCCTAGAGGAAGGGATGCCTTGTATAAGGTACATAGAAAAAATACACTTATCTGAAGTTCAGTTTCAGATTCAGCTACAGTTTGACTCAGCCAGACATGTGAAGGCGAGGAGAAAGGAGCAGAAAGCACTAGCACAACGGTGTGAAGTCAGGCCTTGAAAAGAGAAAGGAATTGCTCAGGATCACAGAAGCTGATTTACAGTAGAACCGGGAGCTGTACGAACATCTCCTGAATTGCACTGTTGTGTACTAACCACAGTATTCCCTGTCCTCCCCTGCTGTCATTTTGCTGTGTAAAATAATGCTCAATCGCTGACCACATGGACAGTACATTGACCCGTTATGTTCAGGGAAATTCTGCCATGCAGAAAAGAAATTGTTGGATGTCTGAAGAACCATAAAAACAGAGTCCTTATGCACTTTTATCCTGTCAAGATTAAAACAGTAAATTATTTTCTACATTTTTTAAATTTTAGTGACATTAGCTAATGTCACTGCTAATGTCAGCCTGCCTTGGTGCCAACTGCACAGCCAGGACTGGTATTGCAAAGCAACTAATGATGTGCTGCAGTCTCAAAGGGATCAATGCTGTCAGGCACTTGTGAAGGACAAGGAATAATTTGTACTTTGCATTTGAGCCTTTCATTCGCTTGCAAAAGGCTGCCTAACTGGAATGAGATGCACACCATGAGCTCAACAATTCTTTCAAATTCCAGACATACTTCACTAACTCCACTCATTATGAAAATCGTTATTTTTATCACTCAAGAGCACTAACAGATCAACAGAGAAGAATGTAAGAAAGTTCTGCTACTGAGATCCTGGCCCTGTTGTTCATAGGAAGTTAAAACAAAACTATTCTAAGCGAAACAGAGATGCTTAACAGTCCTTGTATGCTCCTAAAGAAAATATATTTTGTTTGTCATTTAGATGAAAAAAGCAGATCGATTTTGATTGATTTTTGACATAGAACACTACTCTCTGCCTTTGCACTTAATTGTTGTGACCATTGAGTGCTACATTACTAGTGGGAAATGGTAGGAATTTTACACTATGAAATCTTTATCTTGACTGCCTCTAGTATATCCTTCTGTAATAAAACACACTGCTCTGCAGCTGGCAACTGAATTACCGGCACAGAAACAACATGGGGAAGAGACATTGAGGCCTTCTCCACAAGATGTGAAGAAAGGACACCTGACCTGCAAAGACAGAGCTGAAATGATTAGTCCATGGTCTTCATTAAATTGCTTATTGTGGTGGCTGAGAGTGGCATGGTGCTTAGCACAGTACCAAATCTCAAGCAAAGAATGTACAATTCAGATTAGCTGCTCTCCAGGGCTGTGGACCTGGTTCCTGATGAGTCAGTGGGGGAAAGGAGCATGGCTTTCATGATGTATGCGCACAGCTGACGGTGTGAACACGGTTCTTGCGTCCTTGCTAGTTGCAGGTGAACCAAAGTCTAGTGGCGGTGAACAGCTGGCCTTGCAGTCTGCTTCCTGAGATGTTCGGCTGAGATGCCACAAGGGTTTGTAATTCCATTTTAGATGGTCTAAAATCTGACTACAGCCTTTTTATTTTTCTGCTGCATATTTTCATTTCATACACTGCAGTAGCCCCTGAAGCTTCAGTCACGGCTGGACCCATTCTCAAGCTCCTTCTCCCAAACCATGGTCCCGATCATAATCTCTCCACCCTGCAGATGTGCAGAGAGAAGCATGAAGGAAGTTGCCAGGCATAGAAGAAGTCTTTGTTCTTTGTTGTGGAAGATCTGCTCTCTCCACACTCTTTCATGGCCCTGTGCTCTGCCCAGCTGAGCTGGCTAGGTGTTGTGCAGCCGGTGAACAAAGTGTTTAAAACTTTCCTCTTGGTCTTCTTAAAACTATTTTTTTTTTTTAAGTGATTTCTCATTCTTTAGTTATTTGGTTTCTGGAGGGAGGAATGGTGGTATACGTGGAAAACATTGCATGAGGTGACGGCAAGAAAAAATCTCACAAAATAGGAAGCAGCCAAGCTTTAGAAAGAGCAAGATGTACAAAACATTTACATGGAGAGTGGACAAACATAAAAATAGTTTTGACTGTTGCACTGTACTTCCATTTTCCTTCCTGGAAAAAGGGCAGCTGATAGAGACATGACCTTCAAATCCTGAATGTTGCGCAGAGTCACCATTCACTCACACTCCCCATCAAGAAGGACCTTGCAGGAAGAAATACACTAACTTATCATCGAACTAACGAGAATGAACAAAACTAATTCTATATTCTGTGTTTTCCTTTCACTTCACAAGTTTATCTGTCTTTTTCAATATTCGTGCTTTTCAAGTATGATGCTTTTCAGTGGCTCTGATGTTTGTGTTCAATTCGTACGGATCTGGTACCCTCAGTCCTGGCAGCACTCAGTGTTTCCTTTGTACGCTTAATGCGTTGGCACATCTGCACCCATACTTGGATTCTATTTTAAATTCCATTTTCCATTGAAACGATGTCATTGGATTGTACCTTTGGCGGTGGTGGGGGTCATCAAAAAACCTATAATGTTTTTGTTAGATTAATGATGTAAGGTTGCTCTGCCACAGGAAGGTTTGAGGGCTTTCAGAGACGTCAATCAACTTAGTCTTTTGAAAATTACAATATTATTTTTACTGCTCACCTTACTGGGATGGCAGTGGAAGATGTATGTTCAGAAGATGTATTTGTACACCTAACTTCCATTCTCATTTTTCGTCACTACAGACAAATTTATGATAACTGTGCTTGTGTATCACCAGTGAAAGAGATCATCAGTTGTGGCACTCACCACGAGTGACTGCTCAGTCCTAGTCGATGTCAATGCAGAGGAGTGTATATTTTTGCACAGATGGAAATGTATAATTTTAAAGAGGCTCATTTAACTTGGCCTATAAAGATGATGTAACATCTAACCCTCTTTGTTGACTCTCTCTGGCCGAGAATGGCAAAGCAAAAAAGGGTGTTAGTTTCATTGCTAGGGTAACATTGGCCCATTGAAAAGCTTTGCCCGGTGCGATCATTTTGGTTCCTTTTAATGCTTTATATTTGTTTTGTGGGGTATTTAGAAAGCCTTGGCAGGTAGGCTGGATATAAATAAAGCATGTTCTTGTTTTAAAACTGTTTGGAATAGGAGAGATTAATAGGTGACTGAGTATTCTTAGGGAATGAATTTATCTCTTTGAAACTCCTTACTTATGTGCTACTGCATTTAACCTGCAACTCTGCCAACTTGATGGCAACATGGGAACTGCTGAGGGTGCGTCATGGCAGCGGCGGTGGGGACGCGCTGGGTGACGCCGCGGGAGCACAGGCTGCTTGTGGCAGCCGCTCCCTGGGCCCTCAGTGCTCCGGCCAGACATGCTGCTGTTACCGAGATTGGTAAATCATGTCAGCCTCCCAAACGCAGTTTTTCAAAAGGGTGAAATCATGATTTGTGTTCTGCGTGTTTATCTTTCTCTTCCTGATGCTTTCCCAAAACGTCTGCTTGAAGGGGGGCAGAAGGTGGCAAATGATTTTTGCTGTAATTAGAACTAATTGACTGCTAAAGGGGTTTTGGACTTGTGTCAGGCCTAATCCTGCACTGCTCAGGATTAGTAGGACTGAGCCTGATCTCAGCAACACCAGTATAAATCAGAAATACTGTGCTGGTTTTGGGAGCTGACTCTGACCTGTGCGATGGGTGTGCTGCAGACTGAGCTGGAAACAGAGTTAAGCCACAGCAAGCTGGTGCTGCAAGGAGTGAAATACCTGCAGCTCCTGATGATTGCAGCTCTCAGCACTGCTGAGGGTCAGGCCCGGAGGGCAGGCTGCTGATTTCCTATCCTGAACCCTGGGGCTGGAGAAGTAAAGTGAAGTGACAGAGACAGAAGGAGGATGCTGATGCCCAGGCGGTTTCCTTGGACCGACATGCTGGGTTTGATGAAGGCTCCTGACTCCATTCCTCAAGCCAATGGTACCTAGCACTTCTTCACAAGCGGGACAGTCGCCTCTTTGTGCCCCTCTGCAACTGATCAGCTGACGTGATCTTTGAACACACCTTCTACGCTCTGCAAAGTGGCAATGTGGCCTCTGCCGTCCCCTCAACTGGGCTGAAAGCTCTGAAGTTTGCAGAGAAACATGCTGCGTCAGGCACAACCAGGCTGGCCCCACATAAAGTCAATACTTGTATGAAAACAAATAAAATCTTAGAGTACGAGGCAGAGGCTAAAGAATGCCTTCACCTCTTTCCTTCAAGCAACTATTTTGTTAACTTGAAAGACTGCATGGGTGATCTTACTCCATTCTTTCTCTACAGGTCAAATACTTGTCATAGGAGACACCCTAGTTAATATTAAACTGAAAATTAATAGATTAGATAACTATTACATGCTTTTAGTGCCAATTAATTTAATAGCTGTTTTTTTTTTTAACAA
The DNA here is from genome assembly GCF_030867145.1 of Opisthocomus hoazin. Classification (NCBI taxonomy): domain Eukaryota; kingdom Metazoa; phylum Chordata; class Aves; order Opisthocomiformes; family Opisthocomidae; genus Opisthocomus; species Opisthocomus hoazin. The sequence goes on from NC_134417.1 coordinate 84,963,453, forward strand.
GGTGGGTGAATATAGAAGCACAGTTTACTGTGCCTGTGTGAGCTCTCAGATAGGTCTTTTGTGTTACAATTACCACCAATTGATTGGGCTGACACATGTAATCCCCTCTGGATCACCCAGCGATGTGATGTCAGTAAGAAGTCCTTCAAACAGGGCTATTAAAAAGCGCATTAAACATGTCCTTATTGTAAGCTTTATGCTAGCTTATGCTAGAATAACAGCGATACAGTGGTATTTGTTTGAAAATGAAAGGATTATATGGTCTTTGTAAAATGAGGAATTTAGTATTGGGGAGGGGCAGCGGGATCGTGATTTATTTTTTGTTTATGTTCCTCTGAATCCTTTGATATGTAGACTTCTGTCACTAACCATTAGGCCACTTATAATTTCTTGTATCAATGAAGATGAAATACATACTGCCTCAAATAATTTATGTCAAACATTGAAGGGCATAGATGGCAGTGCTTATTGTGAGATTATAATGAGAATTGAATTGGGGTCTTCAGAAATCCATAGGTAATTTATTGTTAAAGAGCAGGCATGAATCATTCTAGCCTTTAATTGTCATGTGGATGTGCTTTGCTTTCAACTTGTGCTGGAAACAAATTGCAAAAAAAGAGTGATACCTCAATAGAGAGGTTTCACCATGACCCTTGGTACTTATTAATATTGCTTCAAGAGTGCCATGGCTTCTCTTGGGTCAGATTCTGCTGTGGAAGTGAAATGGATGCTTTAAAACTTGTATTGCTTTTCACGAAGAAGAAAACCACAAAGAGTGGTAGCTTATATATATATGTATTCCATACAAGTGTGGGATGAGGGTCGATAATATTTGTGTTATTTGCAAACCTGCACAATAAAGGACACCAGAGGACTTTACAGCATGATTTAACACTGTCAACTCTGAAATTAGATTAAGCCATTCTAGGGATTTTTTTGTAATGCACCAACATCGTCATCATTCCTCTTTGCTCTAGTCTCTTTTATCTTACAATGCCAAGGTAACATTCCGAAATAGTTAACCAACTGCTGTGCACGTGTTACATAGACGTGCTTTGTTAGCTCATGCTGCTTCTCACAAAAAGAGGAATTTCATTGTTAACCTGAATCTACTTGTAGAATATGTTCTTCAGAAAATCAAAGCTACCAGAAAATTGATATAAATTATTTGCAGGGTCTGGTTTTCCTTCTGCTTTAATATCATGTAATCAAAGGACAGATTTCTCAGAATTACTCATCTTGAGTACTTCAGCGTAGTCATCACAGCACTCCCCTGTGACTACTTCACAGTGTTTCATAATGCAAGAATTGGAGGGTATGCAGTGAAACTATGAAGCAGCAAGCTTAAGACATAAAAAAAGAAGGCTGGTGTGTTTTGGGGATTTTTTGGTAGCATGCATGATTAAATTTTGGTACACCTTGACACAGAAGATTGTGGGAGCCAAAAGTATAAATTATAAGTGAATTTAATAAATTAATGAAGGATTGATTCTCTAATGACTATTAAGTGTGACAGCCTTGATGTGATCACCGTTTCAAGGAGACCGTAACCCAGAATGACTAGGAGGATGAATTATGCTGGGGAAGAACTCTGTATTTGATCTATCCATACACTCTTTCCCTACTGGCTGCCATTAGAGACAGGATACTGGGCTAGATTGGTTTGATCCTGTACGGCTGCTCTTACATCCTATTTGATACCATAGAAAACTCATAAGGACTTGTCATGAATAACAAAGTGCGTGTTTCTATGCTTACTAGTAATAATACAGTACCACATCATCATATAATGCTTAGTAAGTTATATACTGCTATGTATTACCTAAATGCTCTGCTTTAGGTGCACTCTGTTCTTATGCTCTTCTGCTCTGCAAACACTCTTGTCACGAACACAGTAAATGGGGACTGTCTGGAGATTGGCTCTGGAAGTGAAATCTGGTGTGGATTTGAGACAAATGCTGATTGCTGCTACATGCTCATCGCTGTTGAAGTTGACAGCGTGGTTTTGTTATGTGCCACCTGGATTCCCTTCAGAGATGAACCTGGAAGCTCCAACACCCACCAACCCCCGATGAGCCATAAAGGTCCAAACCAATGACTGATCTTTCAGACGGCTTCAAACCACTTGTGTGGTGGAGTTCAGATCAGAGGCTCAGGCTATGTCTTCTTCAAGGCAAAATTCCCAGACACATGTATGGCATAGACAGAGGGACCCAGCCCTAACTACTGTTCTATACTGAGTCATTCCTAAGAGTTCATATTAAATTATTTACTAAATCACACGTACCTGAGAAAGCTCATCGGTTGCCTAAATCCAGAACTGGACAACAAGAACATTGTACTGCTACTACCTAAAGATGCAAGTGACTGAAAGCAGCAGCCACCTAAAGTTCTGCTTCTGAGCACACGAGAAGCATCCTGGTCCTAAGAACGACATCCAGCAAGACGATGTCTTTACGGTTCAGCACAAGTGAGTCCTCACAGAAAAGCCTACCCCTCTCGGACATCTCCTGAACATGCCCACTTCATGGGGATTCTTCAAGGCACATCACACCCAAAGGAAGAAGTAGCACTGACGTTCTTACTCAAAATCTCAAGGGTTAAGGGGCTCACTTAGAGTGTGCAAAAGTGCGAGCTGCAAATCACTTTTGTAAGACATGAGTCCCTGCAGAGCCGTAAAGGTGAATGGTTGAAACAGGAGACAGAAACGGTGGTTGGGAGGAAACGGTGGAGGTCTCTGGTCCAACCTCCAGTGTGAAACAGGACTGTTGCCAGCTGGGGATAAGTTCAGCCATGAGTTTAATAGAGCCTTAGAAACCTCTGAGGACAGATTTTCCACAACCTCTCCAGGCACCTGCTCCAGTGCTGTAACCCCCTCCAAGTGCACTTTTCTCCTAATGTCCAACCTGAACATGCCAAACTGCAGTCTGTGGCCATCGCTCCTAGTTACATTGTCCAGCACTGTTGAGAGGAGTTTGGCTCTGTCATTTTTGTAACTCTCTGTCAAGTAGATGTTGACTGCTATTATATTCCCCCTTGTCCTCTTTGCCAGACTAAACAAACCCAGTTCCTTTAACCTCTCCCTCTGAGTCATGTACTCTTGGCACTTGACCATGTTGTAAGCCCTCTGCTTGGCTTTCTCCAGGCTTCCCACCTCTTTTCTGAACTGTCCCTAAGCTCATGCTCCTATACCAGTGTGCACACTCTGTTGTGCAGAGGACAGTTGAGGAGCATTGCATGCTTTTCTGCACAGGTCTGTGCCATGTGAGAGCAACTCATAACAGTTAACTGGGAACCCTGTGTTTACTACAGATTCAAAGAGCAAAAATCAGAGGTTGGAAAAATATCTGTCTAAATCCAGAAGGAAGCTGCACAGGATGCAATATTTAAGACTGGTGACAGTAGTGAAAATAAAGCTGACTTTTCCTGCCCTATTAAAATGTGTTGCTATGGTGCATAATGCTAAGGAGTCACCTTTACTATCACAGGCTTTATGTCCATAATATTTACGGTTTTACTCTTTAAAACACCTTTTGGCAGAGTACCTAACCCACAGAAGTAGCTGTTATTCCAAGAACTGACACATTTGCTGACTGAGCCAATGGTTGCACGACACTGATGAACTACAAAAAGGCAAAATAAGCACCTGTGTTCGCTGCTGTGTTTCACTCTTGGCAAATCAACCCATTGGGATCCTTCGCTGGCACTTGTAGGTGATGTTACGAAGCTGTCCTCGCACTGTTATGCTGAGGCAGCTGACAGAGGTTTGCTCACTGATGTGTTAGGATTTGCTCTTGAACATGTGCTGTTTATAGATGTGATTTTTTCTGTGATTAACTAACAGATCAGAATAGGCATTCATCATCCTTTAGCTATTTGTAGTGGAAATATTCTATGAAAAGCTACTCTGGGTCAAGAAGTATCTTCACTGTTCTTATGTCTGCTTCACAGACATGACAACTTACCTTATTCTAGTGTCATAAAGTCCCTGTTGGATAACAATTCCCCCTACATACATAGATGAAATGAAGTGGTGAAGATCTTCCCGGTACCACCCCTTTACTGTCCTGTGTCTCAGCAGCCTACCTACATCTGCTGTAGCAAAGGGTGTAACTTACCTTTCTGGGAGCAGAAGGGAAATCCCTGTGCCCATGCGGCAATAGCAGCCGATGTCACCAGAGCATGTATCTGTAACTAAAAATAAGATTTTCAGGAGAACAAGATGATGGCTCAAATGCCGACAGACAGTTAGTCATCATCACTCTGCTTTCAAAAAGGTGAGGGTCTGATAACAAAGGTGAGAAAGGGACATCTTTTACAGGAAGAAAGTCAGACCTGTCACCAGCAGATGACCAAACTGCAGTTAGCACAGACAGAAACATAATTTTGTCCCTTGAAGAAGCCCCATGTCATTGAAAGCTGTTGTCCCATGCTGCCTGTGTGTGATTCACGTGGGAGTTGTTCCTGGGCATCTGTCCAGGGACAGGCAGGGAGCTGCAGCGATGCACCCAGTGGCCTCAGCTCCCACCAAAGCCTGTGGGAGCACGGGGTGCTTGGCTGCTCCCAGACCCGGGCGTGTGGGAAGGGGCAAAGGTACTCTAGGTGACCCTGCTTCGGCAGGGGGGTTGGACTAGATGACCCACAGAGGTCCCTTCCAACCCCGAACATTCTGTGATTCTCTGAAAGCCGTGCTCCTGCCAGCCCCCCCGCACCAAGACAGCCCATGCAGGGAGAAGGGTACTCTGAGGGAGACAATTAATCTCCATGATTTAATGAAGACTGGGGAAAACAACAGCAGCAATAAAAAAAGGATAAACCCTTTATAAAGAGAACTGGAAATTACTTGTAGACAGTACAAGAGTGATACAGGTGCCAATCTGTAAGCATGTAGTGTTATTTTCGATGCCTGAGATCACCTGAGACATCCACACAGGAATGGCAGATATGACACACGATCTATGAAAGACCTAAGACCTACTTCCTTCTGGAGCAGCAGCTGGGGGCCAGATGCAATACTTTAAGGCATCAAAAATGGCACTAGACACGTATGTTTAGGCAGCTGAATCCCACCCTGTGCTTCCTGACTTGTGATGAATAAACCCCTTTTAATTGTCTCGGACTCAAATCCTGGGTTCTGGAGGTGCTTTCCCTAGGGCTCAGCGGTGTGCGGTAGCAGCAGGTTTCATTGGTTTAACTTGGATAGAGTTGTTACAGTCCTTTGTTATGTATTTTTAAAATTGGTTTTAGGCTATAAAATCATGAAGCAGTTTCTGCTTTCATAGGCTACGCACGTAATCCAGGTGAGACCAAAGGTTTTTCCTCACCACAAGATGTTGATGTGATTACTCCAAATCCCGTCTCCTTTGAATACCTGTCCTGTCACAGCTCCCCATTAGGGGCCTGTTGTCAAATAGCCAGATTTGCTCTGAATTATATTGGAGAACATACCCCTGCTGCAGTTGTTCTTGCAGATAGTTAAACAGAAGCTAAGAGCTCGTAGGAACATTCTCATTTTTGTTGACCTGCACAGCTCTTTATATCCCTATTCACTTTGGTGAGGAAGAAGGTTGGCTACTGCTTACACCACGCAGGGAGAAGCAAGAGGAGGGAGGCATTGCATTAATTACTCATATGTGTTAGCCTGATGCTGCAAGGAGGAAAACATTGCTCCCAGTCGGATTTTGTAGTACGTTCTTATGGAAAGGTTATAAAGAATTCACCAGAAAATGAAAGTTTTCCAGGAAGGGCATGTTTTCATCCCATACCTCCAAAGGTGGAGGTTCTGGCTTTCTTCCAACATGACTGCACACTGCTGACAAATCCTGAAAATAATGCAGGTTTTGGAGGTGAGACAGGCACTAAAATATTTACCTGTTTTCCTAGCCTGATACATTTTTATATATATATGTAGACAGATAGAAAGTGATACTATTAATTTTTTTAACTCTTGCTGGGGCTCCTTCTTTAATCATGACTTCAAGAAAAACTGGATGGCGGCTAAGTCAGGTCATGGTGTTGGCTGTTATACCATGCTTGGTCCTTGTCTCAGCATTGAGAAGGAACGTGAGGAAGATGAGCTGGGACTGGAGAAGCAAGAAGGGAACAGGGATGGAAGGAGAATTAGAAAAAAACAGTTAAGGTTCGAAGAACAGGTCTCAGCTGCCTACTAGTGACAGACGTGGAGAGATGGATGCATTTACCGTATGCTGTGCTGCATTGCAGGAAAAAGCTAATGAACACGCATGAGTTTTGGAATATAATTTTTGGTAAGCATGTACAACCATCAAGGGGTATGAGAGATCTGAAATAAGTGCAATGCCCTCGCTGCCCACTTTTCCCTGCACCTCAGTTTGCCTTTCTGATGAGCACAGTCTGAACTGTGGGTTGTGCATGCGGTTAAATCTCAGGGTTGTTGCAAGTGAAATCCCTGTCTTAGCTGTTAATACCTGCTGTTGAGAGGCTCTAGGAAGAGCAGCAGACAACTGGTAGTGAGCAAGCACTTATTGTGTCCTCAAAAATATTTGCAGGCAGTTCTAGGAATGCTTTGGGTTAACTTATTAAATGTATGGAAATTGAAAGCAGTAAATGTATTGATGTCCTTTCAAAATGTTTATATGTTGCTGTATTCATTCGTATATATTCCCCTCTGATTTTACTGCGCAGGTTGTTCGCACATCTCGCTAGGTTTCTCCAGAGCCTAAGGAAAATGAAATCCAGAGGCCTTCAAGCTTCCTCAAGGAAGCAACTGTTCAGGAGCCCTTGTAGACAGCTGCAGTTGCAGGTGCCGAACCCACAATTGATGTCCCCCTTGGTTTTGAGTGAAACGGGGAATGTGAAGTTTAACACGGTGTTGGCATTCAGACGCAGTCTTCACAGCAGACCTATGTCTAACTGCTTTGTTGCTCAGGCACTGAATTGAAGGATTGCCTCTAACTCCTATTTCAAACCATCTCTCTGAGTGCTTTGGTGGGCTCAGCTCTCCAGGCAGGCAACGTATGGTGACTGCAAGATTGCTTGTCCTCGTTGAGCAACGACAGTAAAACCCCGGAAAGAATTATAGTGCATATTCCCTTCACACCATACTCCTCCATCTAGGGGTATGTAGGCCTAATGAAGAACTGCAGTTTCATGACTGCTTTAAGCAAAACTCTGTGTGGGTTGTTCCTGAAAGGCACAGTTTTGCCTTTTTCTTCCTTTTTCCTGTGTCCTCCGTTGTGCCTGTACTCATGAAACCCCAACAAGGGTTCAAAAATTACCTTGCTTCCCAGACTGATTTTAGGGAGCTCAACTGCCTTATCACTTGCCTCCATGGACTCTGGTCCTGGTGCTGTGGGAGCACTCAGCAGGAGGGAAGGAAGAGAGGAAGGAAGGAAACCTCTTGTGACAACGGTCTCCAATTATATCTGCTTGTAGCTTCAAACAACCTCAACTCTCCAGCTTCAGCTTGCTTTGCCCGGCTTGCTCCACATGTGTGATGCAACCTAACTGAAACCTATCTTTATCCTCTGGTTCTTCTAACTTTCTTTGGACTTTCAATATTGTTTTTATAACAATTAAATGTTGCAATAAAAGCCTAAGGGCTACACACTTTTACACAAATGTGCTCTGACTTCGTGCATGTGCTTTTTGATGTTCCACTTCTCAGTTTGCTTTTACATGCAGTTTTAAGGAGCTGCAGGGAAATCCTCTGGGTTGCATGGCTTGGATAAGCTATTGTGTTGCCCTCTGTGGACTTGGCATCTGTTCCTACATGGCTCTCACCCCATGAGCTTGCTGTGTGGTACTGCACAGCCAATATATTACACTTAAAATAGGGAGAGTGGAAATAATCAGGCCATTCAGTTCCATGGCATATTGAACCTCACATCTTCATTTCATCCTTTGTGATGCCATTCCAAGTCCTGGTGAGTGGCTACAGGACACAAGTGGTTTGGATGAAGTCATCTGTTGAGTACTGGTGCTAGAAACTGGGAGGCTAAACTGAGAAAAGTTGCCACTTACCCTGTAAGCTCTCACTATTACCCACTATCTGTTACGCTATTTTGAGGTAGCGGCAAACCTGGTCTGCCCAGCAGAGCAGCTATGACACTTTTACGGCTTCTCACTTACTTGAACTTTTCTTTCACCAGACCTACTAGTAGACTGGATCTTCAGTGGTTTTAATTGCTTGATCTTTTGGCACATTATCTGCAGATCTGATCTTTACGATCACACAGGAAGGGAATGCCAGCTCTATGGATATTCTGAAATTACGCTGCTTTCTCTCTTCCTTAAGAGTTTACCTACTCCTGATTAACCCCTGTACAACCAAAAGAACATGAAGCTCATTATAACTGAAAAGTTTTGGGTATGGGCTTGCTGAACAAGTTCTTGTTGTTGTTTCTTTAGCGATTTTCTATTTTTTCCCCTTATACATGAGCACCTCTACAGTAATAGAGACTGCTAAATTTCATACTTAATCTCTGAACTCTGCCAGCAGCAATGCCCTGTGTATGCTGCCTGTCTAGGGGGATGTTCTGCCTGAAAATTTTCCTATTGACAGCAGATCTAGCATTAGTACCATACGCACAGGGAGGGCTGGTTCAGAGCCCGTGTAACTTTGAGATCAGCCGTTGAGGAGAGTGGTACAGGCTGGCTTGTCTTCTTAAGATAATGAGTGCCTCAACAGCAGCCAGGAGTGCCATTGTTGCACCATCCATCAACTGCCTTCTGTCCCTCTTAGCTGAACCCATGAATTAAGCAACTGTGGTTAAAAAGCAATAAAATTAAAAGTTGTAATGGGGAGTCATTGACAAAAGGGTTACAATGCGCTGGCCATATATCTTTTAACTAGCTAAATATAACCATAGGTTTCCATAAGTTCAAAGAGTGGTGGCCTGGAGATGAATACAACTGTTCCAACTGAGTTCTGGGCTAGGAGCCAGAAGATTGTTAAAACACCTTAGAACACGCTTATTCCCTCTTAGAGCATTTTTTGGTACTTGCTCTATTAGTATGGATTTTATTTCCCCACCAAACAAGTTCTCTGCCTTTGAACCATAAACAATAATGGCAAATCTGTCTCTAGGCTGCTGTACTTTGAAAACCAATGCTAAGGACATGGAGGGGTAGATTTTCAAAGCGTTGCGTGGGAGTTTGTACCAGGAGTCTGGCCAAATATTTTTCACTCATACTCATCCCTGAGCCTAACCTTTCCTCACTCATTAGAATGGCTCTGTTTGCTCTGCCCACATGGGGACATTTCAGAGAGCTTTTACCTCCAGGGACAGAGCTTCAGCTGGTCAGAAAAGCCTATAAATAGGGTTTTACTGATGACCTTTCAAATCTAGCAACGGATCTTTCCTCTGATCTTTTTTATTTTACATTTCTGGATTTGCCTGTGTTTGTATGTGATCCTCAGTTTCTGCTGAATTATTTACCATTAGGCCATGATGCAAATCAGATCCCTGATAACGCTTAGACAGGTGGCATGAAGTGATTGCTGCCTAATATGCTGCTCAAAGCCCTGCTGATGCTCATCGCATCCACCTGTTTTCTGTGCTGGGGAGTTAGATGGCAGCCTCCTGGGAACCAGACCATTTTGTGCTGCGTTTCTACTGCCACCGCAATGAAGCAACAAATATTGCCGTGACTTAAAAAGGCCTCCCTGCATATTGTGTATCACTGGCAGTGATCTCTCTGGTTATATAAATCATCATCGCTCCAGCATGGCTTCCTGAGGGCAAGTGATCTAGCTCTGAGGATGCTTCCTTACCCACCGGCCGAGAAGGTAAAAATATAACACTCAATAGTACGACTACCCATTAAATAGGGACATGGGCAGCTTTCAGTAGGAAAGATTGGTTAAGCTACTGGGGAAGGCTATGGTTTTAGGTTTTCTCTTTCTCTTTTATTAATTACTTCTGCTAAGAGAAATATATTTTTGAATACACTTTTGTGTCATTATTCCAAGTGGTTTGGCTTACCATTCAGTAAATTCTTCTTGGTCCTCAGCTCTCTATTTTTTTGGAAGGACTTTACACTGCTGTGGAAATTTCCCCTTTCGAAGACTACCTCACAGTGTTTCTTTGCAGATGCAGCACATGCATATTTGCTCTATCACAACAAACTCCCCTTCCAATTGCTACTGTTCCAAGGCTTATTTGATTTTGAGGCACTTCTTGCCATGGGGGTGTTATCATTTTTCACAGTTGAGAATCTCCTTTGATGAAGTCAGCTCAAAGTTCTATCTCTGGGTGGTTTCCCAGGAAAAACCTTTTGGCTACTAGCAATTTTCCATTTAAAAATATTTGCCGGTTGAATTCAGTTAGGGTCCTTGGAAACTTCTTGACTTTAAAGATACCATCATTCTAGGATATTCACTGCTGGATCTCAGGCATCTTTTTGTGTTATCAAAGGTCGAGGCCAATAGAAACCATATATTGAAATCATGCTGCTTTTACAGAGACGCCGTGATGCAAGGAAAGAAAAACTTGCGGATCAACAAGCTAGCCAGAGTGGGAATGGCTGAATTCTTGCAAGGTGTTTTCATGTCACTGGAAATCTCTGGGTTTACAAATTGCATGGCATGCCGCAGGTGTGACTTGGTAAAGCTGTGTCATGCTTCTGCAAGCCTTCTACTGAGGAAACAAATGCTTTTGTGAATAGTCTTTGGCATGAATAAAAAAAATCAGAATCCAAGCACCTGTGAAGTTTTCTCATGAGCTCCTAGTTCCTGGATGGGAAAGGATGTGATTACTTTGATTGCCATATGCGCTCTCACAACCTGCACGTCACCTCCTCAAAATCAGAGAAACAGAACCTCAGCCCTGTCCTGTTTAAGTCTTTGTGTTGCGTCCCCATGCGCTCAGAAGTTTTCATGTAACAGCGTAAGTGTCCCATATGCATGGTAGGTGACGTAAGATGGTGGAAGTATTGTTCCAGTCTTTTATTCTCACAACTTTCCCAAATAGATACTCTACTCTTTTGAGTAATAGACACATCCATGATTAAAATGTAAGAATGAATAACGAGCAGACCTTCAAATGGCATGAAACCCTCCATTTTCTGACGTAAGAACTCATTACGTCTGCCTGTTATTAAAGAAGTCTCATAACAATATGTTAATATGATTAAAGATGCTGCACCTCATTTGTTAAGAACTCGGGAAATTAATCTGGGCAGGGCATTAATGTACTAGGGAAGGAAGGCATGTGAATATTTTTTTTTTATTATTAGTTTCTTTCTTTGCTACTGGTTGTATCAGTGCCTTATCAGTTAAGTGCAGGAGCTTAACAATGGGTTCTCTCAGCAAAACCCTCTCTTTTTGCTGGGTGAGGTTAAAGAACAAACACATTGCTGTGAGCTTTTAAAAGCTTGATTTCAATTACATGGTAGTAGGGCAAAGCTCTCAAACACACAAAACTTTGACTTTGTAAAGATTATGACCTCCCAGGTACACGTGCTTTAAGGACAAAAAAATGTACTTGACATGTCCCGCTGCTGTTTCCACGCACCAGGAGCTGTGTGCGTCGGGAAGAGGGGAGGGCAGGAGGGAGGCAGTGGCGTTCATGGTGGGATGGAGAAAAAAGTTCCTCTGGGAAAGCAAAGCTCTTCTGTTTGACCAGTAAGAATTTAAAAGATAAATATATCCCTTATCATGGAGTGATAAACAACGAGGTCCAGGAAAGACTCTTTGAATAATTGAGGCTGATCTCCTGCATGTTGCAAGACTATTTGCCTTCGCATTCCTATTAACATCTCATAGGATTTAGTCTTTACTAATGTTTGTTTGTGGTAGTACCCACAATGTTATAGGCACTTTCTAGACTTTCAGGAGGAGCTGGTGTTTTCAGTTTCTGGCTGGACAGACGGACAAACAGACAGAGGTCACGGCAGAGGAGCAACAAAAGGACTTTGCTGTTCACACTGAGATCCGAAGTAGCTGGTGTGGATTTCATGAAGGGGGTTAAGGAATTTATTTCTTCCCTATCCCACTTTGCCCTTCGCTTGCCTGGAAGTGGAGCTCGTGCCTGCAAGCACAGCCACTCTGCAGCTTTCACACTGGGCTGCCTCTGGCTCCACACAAGCAGGACTCAGCTAAAAAAGGGGTATAAAAATGAGCATAGGAGACTGCAGAATGTATGTGGCTCCCTGACAGGTTTTCCACCTGTAATGGGTTATTTCATAAGGCTATCTGCAGAAGTAAGATGCCCACTGAAAGCCAACAGGACCTGGCTTCCTATTCATCCTTCGAAAATCCACCCTGTATTTTAACAGATAGAGATTGATAAGGCTACACCACTGATATTGCCCATCGCACCGCTTAAAAAGAAAAAAAATGAAAGCAGTGCAAGACACTGAGATGAACTGGTTTTGTCCACGATGAAATTAATTTTTCCTTCTTAAGCCTTCTGTAGGACTCTGCTTCTGAGTCTGTCGGAGGGAAATTAAATAACATTCCTAAACATAAAGGGAGATGCCTAATCCCCTGGCTTTTCATAGCTCACCCTGTTGTTCAGTACATCAGCCTCTCTGGAAGTTGTATCGAAGAAGTAAATGCAGCCTATGCTGTTCTGGAAGTAAAAGTAAACTGAAAGACATGGGCAAAATTAAATTAAATGGCCTTGAAAAGGTGCTTTAACTGTTGGAAAATGCAACAGGGGTCAGATCATCTGGAATGGAAAAAAAGCCCAGAAAATATCCTGATAATGGTGCGGATGAATCCCTGGTGGGTTTGTAGTTCTGGTCTCATGTCCGTGCTCCAGTGGTGAGAGGGGGCAGACTCCTGCCCACCCTTCCTGCTGCACATCTCCTTTGTGGGGGTGGTGGTGGTGACAGCCCTAGCACAGGCTGCCCAGCGTGATGTCTTGCATGGGGTCAGGGGATGCTTGACACCGTGTCAGAAGTCTCTTTATGGTTTTTCACCTGCCTTTAGACTGTAGCAGCCCTGAAGTAAGAACTCGGTGTGGTATGTGATGGAGGAGTGAAAAGAGTTAAAAATATTTCTCTTTTCGATGCTAGGTCCACTGTTTGTGTGAGCAGGAGCTCTCTATCAGGGCTAGGCTTTGTAATGTATTCCATCTATTGATAAGGAGGCAAATAACATTTCTGAATTGTTCAGGGTGTTTGCAGAATGCCAAGGCACTCCAGTGGCCTTCTATACAGAGCACTGCTGATGATAAATCGTAAGAGATACTCTAGAAGTGCCTATTTGCTTGTGGAAATATCTGAAATACTGGAAAGCTCACAGATTTCCCAAGGCAGGTGAAGAGGCCATTCGGCAAATTTTCCCTCTACTTGAAATGCAGTTTTCAAATCATTTCAGGCCGGAGTACCTAATGAAAATACAACATAGTCCCCATGGCTTCCCGCAGCGATACGATCCAGTCTCAGGCTCACACCATATAGCAAATAGCTTTCATGTGTTATTTTGCACTAGGTGATTTCAGTCTGCAGTACAGTTTGTTTGAACCACACTCCTATAAACGCCTTCAAAGGAGGGCAGGAGCCTGCCCACTGAGGAGTAAAACTTCCTGTGCAAATATTAGTGTTCAGCATCTACTGCAGCCCCAGCGAATATGTTCATAACACATGTACAATTCAAACGAAAAGGTTATGTGCAGTACATGGACGTGTACTGACATGGCCCATGTGTTTCATGTGGAAGCACATCCACTGTCCTAAAGTAAACGCTCTCATCAAAAACCCATCTCATTTTCCTAATATTATTGATGCAAAGGAGAGACAGAAAAAATAAATCAGGTTTATCTGGAAAATGGAAGAAAGTTTCACCTAATTCTTGGGGAGCTTATTCCAAAATGGTTTCCTAAGTTTCTATGTTAAGAGGCAGCTATGTCAGTTAACTACTTGGAAGCACGAGGCTCACTGCAAGGAGTCAGTGCTGTGGTTTCTACATTCCTGTGCAAGAGGAAGGTGGAAAACCTGCAAAAGATACCTGCAAAATAAATATTGATAAGGAAAGCCTTCCCGAAGTCCAGTTACAGGCTTGCTTATGGCCTGAAGTTAAAGGTTTATGTCCCTTCCAAAATGCCTGGAGCGAAATCTAGATTCCAGTGATATTAATAGCAAATTGGTCGTTATCTCCTATGACCCTAGAATGTCATTGTTACCACTGTCTTCCTTTTTCTTCGTCATACTATCATTAAGTTCAGTATTCAAATGCTGAGACATTTTTAATAATATTTATTTAACTGAATGTGTTTAATGTATTACTGACATAGCAGCCACCACCGTGTGCAGCATTGGGATGCTGAGTGAAAGGCAACAGTGATCTCGTGAGACTGTAGCGTGCTGTATGTTTACATATGAAAGCAGGTTCAATATGCACTGCATTGTGGAGTCCCCATGATGCCTCTCGTCATCGCTTGTTAGTCCAAGAGCCTTCTTACTTCTCCGAGCTACTCCTTATGCATATGCATATCTCCTCATAATAATGCCATAAGGCTGCTAATCTATTCTCCTTCAAACCCCTCCTTAAAACTCACTTTTTTTGTGGTGGCTGGAAAACATCTGACAATAGCTGAGCAGCTGGTGTGCTGCTACTTATTCTACTGAAGATGATAAATACACTGTTACCCTGACTCCTTTATTTCCCTCTACATTGTATCCACCTGTTGCTTTCATCCCATGCTAAAATGGTGAGACCTTTAGAGGAGAAACTGTTGGGATTTTTAAAAATACATATGTGTCACCTAACATGACACAGCTCTCTAAGTAGGGCCTCGCCTTACTACCACAGTATGAATAATTACAGACGCATTGTCTAAGCAATTTTATATTCTTTCACAAATGAAACATGACAGATTCCTTCCAAATATCCTACTAAGTTTGCATCAGTATCTGCTCTTCCCATTGCAAAGCAACCAAGAAGGCAGAAAATATCTGTCTTTGGGGAGGAAGCCAAGTGTTCTCTTTGTATATGGTGAGGTACACTGACAGTTGCCATAAATCTACAATCAGTGGCACCTTCTCAATCCCTTCTTCAGCTCGCTTTCCTTGTGAGCAGCCCGAGCCTCCCTCCCTCTGCCCGTGGGTCTCCAGGCCATTCCTCCCTGGCTGCAAGGCAGGAGGCTTGGCAGCCCCAAAGTGCCGGCCACAGCAAGCCTTTCCCTTCCCCAGCGTGTGGACGAGTGGCGCAGAAGCAGCTTCTCCAACACAAAGCCTCATAGCCTTGCCAAAAGGCCCATGGCAAATTCAGTTTCAAGCAGCGTCAAGACAGATGTTGTGTCCATTGGTTTTATTCACATTTGGCATTTCTTGCCGTGGAGCAGAGGTGGCTTGGTAGCCCTTCTGTTCAGGTCCAACCTGCATGCAGAGATGATTCCTCTTCAAGTCTTGTCAACCTACATCAGATAATAATTTCTCCCTTTATTTTAGAATTGTCATCATTTCAACGTGGACTTGTTTTATGAAATTTCTAAGTCATGGCATTGTATTATGATGTGAGGCTCTCAGCTTTCAGTTTTTCAGGAAAAAGTTTCTGGTCCACCTTTTTGCAGAGGAGAGACTGAAATTGCCACTTCTGAGGAGAGCCATCATACTGGAAGTGGCATGCTATTATTATGTTAAAACTAGGTTACCTTCAGCCTATTTCATAGTTCATATGACAATCTAAATGTGCTCTTGTGCTTGAAAATACTAGAAGCATGAAATATAATTTTTGTTTTCTCACTTCAATATTCTCATTGTAAAATGTGAAATTTTCATTAAGATGTTAAATCACAAAATATGGTGTATCTCTGACACTTTTTGGGTAACAGCTGTCATGGGAACTAGTTATAATCAAGCAATTTGGAAAGGAAGTTCATTTTCAGTTTAAAGTGGACAATTTTCTTGTAGAAATGTTTGTGAAAAGCCAACTATAAAAGCTGTTTAAAATTGAAGATGTGGGTGCTTTTACACTGATCCAATCTCAAATTTGAAAATACACAGATCGTGTGACTTTCATGACTAGTCACAACAGAACAAAACAAGCCAAATTTTGTATCAGCGAGCCATCAGAACAATCAAAGAATAAACTGATATTTTTTAATCTGAAGGATGAATAATCTTGAGAAAACTGCAAAATTTTAGTACACCAGACTGAAATCATTAACCGCTTAAGTAATGAATTACTTACTCTTATTAGGATTGCATCTAGAATATTGATGATACATTCACGAAGTGTTCAAGGAAACAAAGAAAAGCTCATCTTTTGCAATCTTTTAGGCTACTCATTATAAATCGGGGAAGTCTTTGGAGTGTTCGGTTAAGATCTGCTCCAATATATGCTGCAGTGAAAGTAAATCCTTCCATTCAATCAAGCAAGTGTAGGATCAAGGCTGTTAAGAAAGTCATTCAGACTTTGAAAACATTGACTTAACAGGGAAGATAGAGACAAATTTTATGGATCGGACTCAGTCGTCCAGCAATGGCCACTGATGATGCTGTGGAATAGGGGCACATTTTCTAGATGTCGCTTCAATGGCTGATCTGCCAAGGTGCTGGTGCTACTGCTGAAATACGTGGTATCCCTCAGGGCCTTCAACACAGCATCTTTCAGGTGTTTGGTGTTGAAGACCACAACTCCCATGGAGAGCACTCAGAGCAGAAACAAGTCCTGCTTAGCTGTGAAAATTGTTCCCTCAGACTTTCACTCTGTTGAGGGTTTGAAAAGGTCATTTAGCTCAGCCGTAGCTTCTTCTAAGGTCTCCCCTGTATGGCATGATGCCTACCTTTGCATCCAGCCAAGTCAGTCACGGGATGAAGAGCTCTAGATTAGTACTTTGTAGTGCTGTTTGGATAGGCATTACCACCTTTTTCTCCCTCTTTTCCCATTTCTACTTTTTCCACTTTTTCTACCTTGTCTTGCTTTCTACCATCCGTTAGATTCCTGTGTCCTTCCTGAGCCCCACCCTGCTACTCCACCTTGACTTGCCCTCTCCTTATCGTTTTGTGTCCTCAAAATAAGGCCAGCTCCCAGCAGCAGTGGCTGTGCATGACCTGACAGAGCTCACTAAGGTTTATTCCCCTCCTTATCTTTCCTGTTGGTGGGAGATGCTGCTCAGGACATGCACGGGTGAGAAAGCTGACCACTCACATTTCAGTAAATGGGAAGGGATGCAAAGTGACCTAAGAGATGCTCTGTGCTTTCTCGGATAATTTGCACTACACCCATGCTTAATTGCCTGCAAAATGGGCAGAGTAACTGGAAGGCTGAAGAGGGGACTTAAGTGATTATTATGGAGTGACTGAAACCATGACATTCAAATGCAATGTGTTAATAACCTTGTCAAGAATAACTTGCAATAGATTTGTAAGCTAGCAAGAAAGAGCAAAGAGAAGGTTGTGTGTGTGCATGCAAATAATTCTCCATGCTGTCAGGGGTATATATTTTGCACCAATACACACTAAGACAACCATTACCATTGATGGGAAGCTCTGTGTAAGCACAGAGGCATGAAATTGCTAGTGATCAGTGTAAAAGAAACAACACTTACCAAAGCAGAAAATACTATTATCTGTTGTGTGATAATGACCTCTGGGTTCTTGGAGCTTTACACAAAGTCAAAAAGGGGATGACATGCTGGGTAGAGCTCACAAAGTCCAGGCCAGACAACGGGCAGAAGCCTGGCAAGAGGTGAAGGTAGTAAAAAGCAATTTTTATGGTGGTCAGCTCACTTCTTGGTGTGCGTAATGAAAGGATAGCTTCTTGGAAGCGTGCCTCTGTGTCGGGGAGTTGTGCCATGCAAAGGGAATAAAGTCCTTGCAAAGAAGGTCATGGAAGACTTACCAAAATGGTGTTGGTAGGACAGTTGCGCTATGGCAAGGCAATATGAAGGTTCAGGTCTGTTAGCAGTAGTATTAACAGTTACTGTTGCTGAAGGCAGAATGGAGGGAGGTAAGACCTCTGTATTGCAAAGAATTTATAATACAATGTCCTTTTTTGAGCTTTGCCAGAAACACTACCAGGACATCCACTTCAAAGAATGGGTTATCTAGGTTTAAATTATACTGGAGGCCAATTCCACAGCTATGCAGTGATATGAAGTAGCGCAGTGTCATATTATATGCAAACGCGTGTGTCTTTAGAAATACAAAGGAAATTCTATGGATTAAAATTCAGCAAAACATAAAGTTATTTAATTAATCAGCAGCACTTCTTTTAGAAAACCCCATGCTGAAACCAGAGGCGTGAAAAGCCTGCCTTGTACTTAGATGCTGTTCAAATCATTTACCTTGTCTTTTTTTGAAAGAACAGAGGGAAAAAAGCAAAACAAAATAATATTGTGCCAGTAGGAAAAAAAATGCTTTCTGTCAGCTGTGGCACATTTAAACACCCTAAATATTTCATCAGACACTGCACTTACTTCAGTGTTTCAAATAAGATTTAATAAATAGGTGCATGTTCAGACTTGTACAGCCCTACTTTTGTCTGTAGTTGGCAATGTGCTGCTGTATGTGTTTGACTGCACAGTTAAGAATTTTAATTACTTACCAGTTCTATGCAGACACTCATTCTCTTTTAACTGTTTATTAAAAAATAATACTGTAGCCGTTGTGCAAGAAATCTTCCACATACTGTAGAGCTGCAATGTTTTCCGTAGTAGGCCCCTATTTTCTCAATGTACCCCACATTCCTCTCTTCCCCTACTCCCAGTCTCCCTGTCTCTGGAATACCGAGTGACCTGAGGTGTTCATGCAACTCTGTCATCAGGTTTTGTGACCACTTAGTGTTGAATGTCCTTGCTGTTAATTAAATGGAGATGTCTGAGATTTTGCTATCTGCATACCCAAATGGATGACACAAGCAATGTCTGTCTTATTCTCAAGAAAACACAGGTGGAGCTGGTGGTCTCTCTTCTTCCAGTTTTCTTTGTTTTATTTCCAGCTTCTAGGCTTTTTTGATAAAAAAATATTGAGGAGAGTTAAACAAACTCCACAACATCTGAGTTAAGAGCCAGTGACAGTAAGTTGACTGCATCATCTCCTTTTGTTAAGTTCCCTTAGCAATGACATCCATTATTTATAATTCTATAGTACCTAACTAAATGGGTTCAAGTTGCTGTTTATGTAAGAAGTTCAAATATAGTTACAAACCTATCTAGTTATCACAAAAAAGATGACAGGATGAAAATATTCCTTAGTTTCAAATTGATGGTCAGTGAATGAATCACAATTGGAACTTGGCACCTCAAGAAGGTTGGATTTGTTAATCATAGTTGTCTTTCTTTCTTCACTGCTGGAGAAGCAGCCTAGCTTGAACTGGATGCTTAATTTTTAAATATCTCAAGTTACGTGAGATGAATGCCACCATAAGGGTAATTTGGGAAAGATGACTGTAGACAGATACCAATTCTTCTGTCTCTGCTCCAGGCTGACCAGACTTGAGGCAGCTCTGCAATCTGTACCATATATGGCCAGAAACTATGAAGTCTCTCCTGTCTTAAAACAATGGATGTTTGTAAACAGCTGTGTGTATATAAATATGCAGATGGGCTTTCATTTTCCAAATTACATCCTATTTGTGGTTTTGTACTGCGAAATGTGTCCTGGGTAAAACAGGAGAGAAACAGCTTTAAAGGTGATTGATGACATCATGTCAAGTTTCTAAAACTCGGCTACAAATGGAGTAGATGTAAGGATTTGAGCCAAAAATATTATAGGTTATCATTTAAATGTGGCTTTTGATAGCAGTGTACTTACTTTTGGATTTCTGAGGCACTGGATTGAGTCTTTAAGGACTGAAGTCTGGAAGTTTCAGGAATGCCTTAGATTCACTAACGCATCCAGAAGTGTTTGTCTGTGGAAGTTCTGCTGAAATGTCCTTTGATCAGATGAGACCAGTGGGCCAGACCTTGTACTATTACATAGCTGAACATCACTTCTGAGCTTGGTATTCTTTGAATTTAGTGCCACTTTGGGGTTTCCACCGCCTGAAGTCTGGCGGCTTTCTCTGGTGTGGTGAGACGGGAGGTCTTCTTTGATATGGGAAGATAAATTTTCATCTGATAAATCTCAGAGCAAACAGTGTCTGATTCCATACATGTGAGCAGATATGACGACAAGCACGTTCAGACCATGCTAGCTAGCACTAGAGTGGTATCCAGACTCGATCCATATGTTATACTTACACTTTACAATGGACACTCTACAGAGACCCTCAGACTAGCATCACAAGGACTGTGATATGACACTTTGCACCTCTAGCTAGATGTGTCTGTTCACTGTCCAGAAACAGCAAAGTTTTATAAGCTCAATATTATCCTTGGGTAAATAGACCACAAAGCTGCAGAGTGGAGGTGTAGTGCAATCTCAATGCAACTACTTGGCCACAGCCACCTTAGAAGACTCCATCATTATGAGTAGCATATGCTTAGATGGTAACACACAGAGTTAATTTGGAAGTGGATTCCACTCTATCTAGCTATTTCATTTTGCATTGCAAATTGTGTGCAAATACTGAAAGCATGGTTTGCAATTAGATGATTCTAAGTGATCGTCAATTTTTTCCAGGGAGCCTGTCCCTAGCATTAAATTTAGCGTGCCAGAAATTACAGTCTACATACATATGTGTTCATTAAAAACCTCCAGTTGACTGTCTGTCTATAAATTGTCAATATCCATATTTTTTGGTGCTCCGGTCTTTATTAGTTTAGATATGTGAAGGGCAGTAGACCAGCACAAGAATATCCTATTTTATTTTTGAAGGATGGCTTCTAATTCTTGTGACTTCCTAGTGAAAACTGAGAGGCTGCTGCTCTGAAAGGGAGAGTGGGAGGGAGGAAATGTCCTTATTTGCATCTTTTGTTGTTTCTTTCATTTGAGTGGTTTCTCTTCCCTCCTCTTGCTTTTCTCACATTTACTGCCTACCTTTACACTTGTTCACTTGTCAGAGAAAGATGCTGATATCCTGTTGGCCTCTTAGCTGTCTGTTTGCTTGATTTTCCAGACTCCTTCAATATGCTTTAGCACATTTGGGAAAGATAGACTTTTTAAAAAAATTTTTAAATGTTTGTGTCACGATTTTCATTCTGAAGCTTTTACAATAGACATAGTGGAAGCAATTCAATTAATAAATAGCAGATGTTACCTTTGCTCTAAAACCCCAGGAAGCTGGTGAACATTTCTGCTCTACCTTCTGCTCTACCTCCTTTTTTGTGCAAGAAGAACAGAGGGAGCTCGGCAAACTCCTTGGGGACAAACAAGAGATCTCATATTGGTCATTCTTCTGGAGTGAGGACAGACGCTGGGAGCATCCCTGACCCTTCCTTTGTCCTCCATCAATTTGAACGCAGCAGACTGCCACATCAAGCCATATTGTAATAGCAGTATGTGATGGTTTGAAGTAGAAGTATTAGGATAGCTGTGCATTGATTTAGTTAGTGACAAAGATGGTCTGGTAAAGACAAGCATTTATTATGAATAAGCTGGACAGAACAAAATATATTCTTAATTTTAGTAATTTTTCATGAGAACTGTGAGAGCTTCTCATTATTAAAGCACTCTATTTTCCCTAGTAGGAGATGAGATTTTAAAAAAAAGAAGAAAAAAGTGTATTTTTTGTGAGAGTATTTCCAAAGTCTCCTTGTAGGCTAAAGACGGCATGTGACTATTCCTCAGAACAGGCCTTAAGTTGAGCTGTTTACCTTGGTTCCCTCCACAGCATGGAGGAAGAGGACTATCTCCCTGTGTCTCACCTACCACTGCTACGATGGGCAGTCACCCACACCTGTGTCTCTCCATGCCCTGGAATGTCTACTAGGGAGCAAGCTGAGGCTGGGCACCTGCCTGAGGGATGGCCATCGTCGCGGGTGAAGCTGAGGAGGTGGCGTAACCCCGTCTTTCCTGCAGCTGAGTGAGGTCGTGTCATGTTTTGCCCATGTCTGGAGACAGCCTGGAGTGTCCTCAGCAGCCTGCAGCCTTGAGGGAAATTCCTGTGGGCAGCGTTTACCCGCTTGTTTATCCACCAGCTCAGGTATTTAAAGTGAGGGACACACAGAAGAATTACCACTGTGTGTGCAGACTAAATGTACTAAATACATATGACGTGTCACAGGAGCCTTTTCTTACTCTGGCCAGTGTGGCTCCATACATCTAAGTGGTTACTTATAATATCTTTCCTTCCTTTGCTGACAGCTTGATTGATATGACTGAAAATGACATGCAACAAAAATACAGGAGGCAAGCATCAGAAAACTGAAGCACAGTGACATATTTTCCCAGAAAGTCTATTTCAGTTTCAGCAATTTCCTAGTTTTCCTATAGAAAAGTCTTTGATTTTGAACAGTACTTTCCAGTACAAAGTTGTCTTTAAAACATTTTGCCTCTTTCACCTAATATTGGTGTACTATTTCAGCAAGTGCTTTGCTAACTTACAGTGCTATGTAAATGCTCCATGACTTGGGAAAGCAACCTTCCCTCAAACAGTCCATCAGTGACAGTTAGTTGTCTGTAAATGCACCTTGCCTACGATCCTGGGCTACTCACAATACAAAAATGAAATCATGTCTAAGTCTACTTCTTTCTGCGCAATGGTTTTTTCTATGTAGTGGCTGAAGGATAAATATCATTGCTGGGCTACCTGTCTTCTCTGATCTCTGCCACTTCCTTCTCGAGTCAGGTAAAGTTAGAACCAGAGTGGGATGCAGTGGATTTTTTCCTGATTTTTTTTCTGTGGTTTTCACAGCTTCTTTGTTTTGGGGCTTAGCTCTGTGTATGACATTATACAACCTTTCCACATGCAGCGATCAGTGGTTTTGGGGAGTTGGCTTCTTCTGTGGACCATGAAAGCAGCTGTGGATCCAGCTGTGGACAGAACATGCCCCATGAAGGAGGCTTCCTTCTCCGGGCTAACACGGCTCTGTTCAGTCTCTGAGAATGACTGATTCTTCAGCTACCAAAATCAGAAAACGTTTTGAGATGAAAAAGCAAAATGGTTTATTTTAAAATGTTGAAATGTAATGTTCTGACTGACTTTCTTGTTGACAGAAGGATGAGGAATCTGGGTTTAATTGCCAAATTCAATCTGACTCTACCATTAGTTTCAGACTGCTTTAAAATGCGTGGGTGATCACTACTGTATTCACCTAAAAAGTGCATTCCAGTTTACTCCTCCTTTCCCAATATCATCACCCTGTGAAGGACACGGGTACCCCAGTCACCTGACAAATTCATAGCTATCCACCACCGACATTTGCTACTCAGCAAACTCTATTCCTCGTCTTATCTCAATGAAAATATTTTTCTATGAGCTTTCCATCTCATTAGTAAAAGGTGATTTTACTAAAGCACTTGGCATCTGTTTTATAGTGGACTTTTAAATAAAATTTTTTTAATATTATGCAAAGATGTGATTTGAAATGCCAATGGATGGGATTTATTTTCTACTTCACTTGTTATACCATTTGCTTTAAGGGGCCTAGCATTAGCATTATGGTGTCAGAGATATTTCTTCACTTTGCTTTTCTCTCCCAGGACATTAATGAGCACTTTCAAGTCAAACTTATCGCGAGACTATGCGAAAATGAGAGTGTCTGATGGCTGGCGTAGGTGAGTTGACCAAAGAGATTGTGAAGCTTCAAATTTATCCTTTTGTTCTGAAAGAGCAGAAGTCAGATCTGGCAATTAGTGTGAATTATGGTTCCGTTCCCAAACCATCTTTTCACCATATACACAAAACCCCACTATGTTTATGTTTGCCACTGATGTTTGGTGCAGACGAATGTTTCTTTAGTCTTTGTTTGCTTATGGGAAGCTTCAGGCTTATGCAAAGATTGGCACCTAAGTATAAAATAGTTTCCTGCACAGCAATACCTCAAGGTTTTGAAGAGAGATCAGCTTTTAGGCTTTACTTTAATTGTTGCTCTTGTAATCCCGAGATGCTGAATGTTTTTTTTAATGCAGACACGAGCTGAGTAGACAAAACTTAAAAAAACCCCAGCTAAGTACGGTGCTAAGCTTCTGAATGTTTTCACAAGACACCTCAGGGAATGTGGAGCTACAGTAGCTTTTAGCCACTTTGGTTTTGTGAAAATTTGGTATTGTAAAACCTTTCTCCTGCTATTGAGGCTGAGGATCTCATTGTTGGGGATTAGTGTGACAATGGAGCCGGGTTACTACTGGGATCCTAAAAAGCAGTGTCTCTTGTAAGGGAAACTTACAGCGGAGTTCCTTGAACTGTAGAGGGGAGTGCAGGTTTTAAGTGTCAGCTCTGAAGGCATCAAAAGCAATTAGATGAAAGTTCCCGTTAATGGTAAATCTCAACTAATTGATTTCTTGTTTTCCAACCTGCCTTTCTATCTGAAACAAATGTCAGAGATACAAAGTCCTTCCTGTTCTTCTTTTGTGTTATTGTCTCTGTTAAAAATGTAGAACTTCATAATAAGCTTTACTGTAGCTGTAACTTCACCCTTTAGCAGTAATACTAACAAAATCATAACAATAAATTCATTTCAATGAAATTATCACCATACAGTTGGCTTATTAAAAGTGGGTCTTTAGTAGCCAGCTCCACCGGCTGCTGACGTGTTTCAACACCCACCTCCTCGCTTCCCCTCTGGAGCCAAATTGCTTTGGTAGCGGCCATACTGAGCTGAAAAGCTGCACACCAGGCTTGTTGAATTTCCCTCTAACATCACTCTGTGCCTCGCTGGTAGGTCTCACACTACACTGCTCTGTTGTGACAGTGAACCCCATCAGCCTGTTTATTGTCTCCTAATAAAAGTTACTCCTGGTTGATAATGTTGCCTCTCTTCTGAAACTCGGACCATCATTCTTGACGTGGGCTGGACTTCAGCCCATGCCATTTACTTGTTTATTTTTTATTATGCCTTCTCAAGAAGTACCAATATCCAAATTTTTAACAGCAGCTTTACGGATGACATCCTTGTCTAGTGTTTGACTACTGGAAAGACTAAGGAAAGCTAGCCACTATATCTTCCTTTTATTTATAACTCCTCTGCATTTTGGGAATTATGTTATGCTCTTGTCTGACCAAAGTGAATAAAAAGCCTCTCACTGGTCTGAGGTTTGGGTTTGGTCCCTGATTTCAGCTACTAAAACCAAGGATCAAATAGCTCAGGAAAAGGCCTCTGCCTTTATTCTCTGGCCAAGGCTGCTGTCAAGAGATGTAAGAATTAAACTGAGTTAATTCTTCAAGGGAGATAGTAACTTCCGTCTTCAAATGAACCTTCAGATATGACAAGTTGTGGAGCTGCAGGTTACTGCTGAGCCCCAAGGGTCTAACCCTAAACTGGCTACACTGTTTGTCTCTTTTAACTTCTGATAATTTACTCTGCTCATAAGGGTGAACTAATTGAAGGAAGGCAGTAGTGTGGGTCTGGAAATGAACAGGATACGAGCGAGTAAACCACCTGTGCTGCGCTGCGCTATTTGTGCCATGAGTGGCTGCACCATGGTCTTATGGCTGAGTTACCAGCAAAAATAATGCAAGAGACACCTCAAAAAGGCGAAATGGGCAGCTGAACTTCCCTGAGTGTTTGGATGCCTGACTTCAGGCACCTACCAAGAGCTCAGCTTTTAGAAAATAGGACTCCTCCTGAACAGACACCTACAGCTTGGATCATCCAGTAGACTTCTAAAATTGAGGCTATGTGCTCTTAATTCATCGTACGGTTTTTGTTACAAGCCGGGCAGGTATTTGCACACCTGTATTGTCTTGCTGCTTCCAGGAAATTAACACTCATAGCTCCTGGCTGTGTCACAGCCTCCATGAGGACTCCACATGAGCTCAGAGGTCATTGCAAATGTACAGATCCTTTGCAGACCTTACTGCAACCTAAGGAACAGAATCAGCATTTCAGGGTGCAATCATATTTGCTCTCCTACTATGCAAACTACTAGAAAATTAACAGATATGAACTTAGGGAACAGTATCTACATCAGGTTTATGCTAGAAATTACATTTCTGAGGCTGCCTAGAAGTAGCTCATCAAAGGGTTATGAATAATGTATGACACTTTTTGCCATTGGTGAAGCAGTGCTAGCTGAATTAATCCACTCATATTTCTTTATATATATAAAAAGCTTTAGCTTCTTTTCAGCCTTTATTCTTGCTGTAGTGTAGCAGGTATTTGAGTAAAGTCAATGATTTTTCTTCCTGTCTACTTTAGAAAACAATACTCATAGGCTCTTTCTTTGACTTCAACATATTCATTCTTCCTAAAGCTTTTAAAAGAAGCAGAGCTTTCAAGATCAAAGATATTCATGCAACACCTGTACTAACACTATTTTCAGTGGTTATTGACCATTCTTTGTGATATTGTTTTACGCAGGTGCCTTTCCAGCTAGCTCTTTAGAATGGGAGGGAATACAAAAAATAAGCATACAGAGCATCTGTGTATCTTTTTATCACACTTTAAAAAGCAGAGCTTGTTGACGAATGGAAAAAAAAGAAAGCACACAAATACCATCACTTCATTCCTCTGCTCCTTGCGATCCAGAGTGTTAGAGAATCTTCAGATGGTTGCTCACATGATCATGAAATCACTGTGTATTCTGTAGGATTCATGGATATGAGCCAGGAATGAATATTTACAAGTGGTAGGCAAAGTGTGTCACTCGATAATAATTTTTTATTACCTCTTTTTAAATAATGGAAATTATCTTGCCAGGGAGCAGAAATAACTCCACATGTCTTACATTACCCATCCAGTTCAGCCTGGAGAGAGTCTGGTGAATACTTACAGGGAGCGAGTGAGCGAGAACTTGCAGGCTTCAAATTGTTCTCAGAAAGTACTTTGCAAACACTTACAAATATCAAACCAGAAATAGGTGTGAGCTCTCCAGTGAGCAAGAAACAAAATAAAGGGAAACAGGGAGGAGTAAACATACAATAACTGTTCCACAGAAATGGTGATTGAACTATTGCTGTTGGCAGCTGTGTTACATTTGGAATCTGTCCTCTTGTCTTGCTATATTTCCGTTTTAGCATTTACCAGACATGAACTGGAAATATTTCAAGGCTCAAGTATAGAAATAAATACAAGCACTAAAAAAATGGCAATACTCAGAAGCAAAGGATAGTTGTACTCAATAACGATTACATACTTAATAAGGAGTTGGATCAAGACTTAAAGAACTGAATAAACCACTTTCTTGTGCAAATGAATCTACATTTATTTATTTCTTAAAAAGGAAACATATATTTTCTTCAGGACAGGATGTAAAGTTGGGCTTTTATGACTTTAATCTGAAGCAGTTGATTTTTGTGCAATGTTTGTATGAGTTTGAACAGTAAATTTCTTTAATTTCTTTTTCTTCTAGGACAGTAGTGATTTTGAAGGACAAGGGAGATGAGAGAGCAATCCAGCCCCAGAATGAGTGCCCAGATACTAGGCACTATATACGAGAACTGAATATTCATAACCATGTGCTTGAAGGCAAACAGACTACAGACCAGTTAGAGAGAAAACACTCATCAGAAATGGTGTGATGCGGTTCCTTCTTGCTCACAAAACCATGAACAGGTTCTTCACAAACTGAAATAAACAGGATATATTTTAGCATTTGTATAAAAAATTTTATTTTATTTTATTTTAATTTAATTTTATTTTATTACTATTTCTTTCTTTTGCCTGCTTGCAGTGTGGCCCTGTGTGAAACCGTGACATTTTGTGGCAATTCTGTATTAGCAGTAGCTGAATTCAATAAGAAAACCAGTGCAAGTAAAACCTGCTGCAGTCCCTGAAGTCAGTGGTAACAGTGCTGGGAACCATAAAAAGATAGAGGAGAGCTGTTCCCACAGTCTCAAACCTGGGGTTCTGCTCACAGAGCTGAGCACCTAAAGCTCTGCAGACATTAGAGATGCATGAATTCTTCCAAAAGAGGGCAGAAGCAGCATTTACAGAGTCTCCTTGACAAATGTGTTACCTTCACCCAGTTGCAGTCTCCTGTCTCCCAGGATTTCAGAATACAAACCTCTGGCTCTGCAAAACAAACTGTAAGAACCAGGCAGGAAACTTCACAAATGCTACAACATCTACACGACACTGCAGACTGCAAAATCTGTCAAAATCTTAAATGCAACTAGTCTTCCTGACAGCAGACTCCAGTAGGGAAAGTACAGACTGCAAAATGGGTGGAATTCCAAAGGTTGTTTTCAGCCCCTAATATTCATACTATTTCATTATGCTTTCAGTTTTCCTGGTTTAATATTAGTTTAACAAAAAGTCTGAGGAAGTGTGTGAGCTTGTGTATAGTCCCTAGATAAAAGAAAGAGGAATAAAGAAGTGGTGGCCAGAAAGGTATGATGTTATGTAGCCACATGTAACCGATGTAAAATTTTTTTGACATTTCCAGCAAAAAGAGCAGAGCCAATGTGTCACCTTACCCCAAGGCAGTGAAATCATTAAATAAATCCTGAAAGGGACCACAGGAGGCAATTTAGTCCAGCTCCCTGCCCTAAGGCAGGATCACGTCTACCTGCGTCATTCCTGACAGATGTTTGTCCAACCTGCTCAAAAAAAACCTACACATGGTCATGTCTGCCAGGTACCCAGGCAGACTTTCTTGCATGTTTGGCAGTGCTTGGGTAGCCTGTCAAACCAACAAAGTCTTGTTGAATTGACAGTTGAAGAAAGTAAGAGAGAAAATTAAATATGTATATGTCCTTGCAGCACAAGAGAAATTGTATTTGATTTTTACATTACTGTCTCACTGGAAAATAATTCATGCTAGTTGTCTGGATTCTTCTTCATGCACTATTTAGGCAAAACATACATAGTGTGATCTTCAGTCCATCAAAACTGGGCTGTGGCAATCAAATACAGAAGCTGAAGTACATATATATGAAAGAATTTTGTGGGCAGTATTACAAATTTTGAGCCTGATTTGGAAGACACTGCCAATATCTACATTCATATTTTTAAGATTTGTCTTT
Source organism: Opisthocomus hoazin (assembly GCF_030867145.1). NCBI lineage: Eukaryota > Metazoa > Chordata > Aves > Opisthocomiformes > Opisthocomidae > Opisthocomus > Opisthocomus hoazin. The sequence continues at coordinate 84,992,335 of NC_134417.1, forward strand.
ATGCAGTTGAGATATTGAGAGAACGATGCACCATGTTTCCCCAAAATGTCTGTTACTTAAACTCCCTCCCAAGATATAGATCAATATACCATTCCAAAGAGTTTCACCAAAAACGTGTGGGATTATTCAGCATAGAGCTTTGTGACTGTTGCCCTTTGATGGTATTAGGTTAGTTCAGTGTAACTACTGGGAAGGACGCAGTGAGCTGGCATGAGATCTTGACTGTACATAGACGAATCTGTGTGTTGGAAAATTTGAGATGGTCAGAGGAAAACACTGAGCAGTTCTGAAGCTGAATTAGAAGTTTCAAATGGTTTTAAAAATTCAGTTCCACTGTTTTGATTAATTTCTAGTTTTTGATCTTGATTAATGTCTATGAATAGAACTAAGGCAAATTAATAATTAAAAGTAATTTCATTTTAAGGTGCCTGGTACAGTAATGCAGGATATTTTTCAGGGTTGATAGCTGTAACATTCACACGAATTCCACCTACAGAATGTTAAGTCTAAGCCTGTTTTCACACTCACCAGAGTCAGACGTTGTTCTGTTCCACTTTTTTCATTGATGCATTGGCAAGGCATAAACTTACCAGTATTTTGCTTTAAAAGCCCTCTTACCTACTGACAGAAGAGGCAGACAATAATTTTCCTGTTGCTAGCAGTTACCGTTAAAAAGACCATGCAGAAGTTAATGGTATATTTTAGGTGGGTTTTGTTAACTCGCTTTTCTGCTGGCAAGTAAGCCAAGTTTTATTTCTGACCTGGGCGACAGGTGGAGTGTGTAAGAGAGCATGTGGCAGTCCCTGGATGTGGTGGGACAGGTCTGGGATCTCTGTTTTCACATGCAGGACTGGGTTAACCTGTGAGCAACACTTTCAGTCTCACCAAAAGGTGTTCATTGTCCAGCTAATTTTATTTTGTGTTTTGATAGATTATGTCTAAAAATACAGATGATGTAATTTTTTACATCTAGTAAACTAACTTATGCTGATATGAGACAGAGAAACTGAGAAGACGTCTCTTAGCACACGTAGGAGAGTGGGAAATGAAAGAAAAATGGCAGCACTGAAATCTGCTCAAGCCTTTCTCCAAGGATCCCTAGTATTTTACAAATATATAGGGCCATGTCCCCAGACATCCTAAGCAATCTGTGAGACAAACATATAACTACGATCGTAACTACCTATATTTTGAGGCTTCTTAGAAGAGATGCCTCACTGAAAAGTCTTGACTTTTCAGAAGTGTGGAAAATACACATCTTCATCTGCAGTCCACAAAGTTGGAAGGAATTTAACAGACCGCCAGAACTGTCCTGTTCTTGGGCACCCAAAAAATGAGATTCTGAATGCAACTGTGCATAGAAACCAGAAAAGGTAATCTATATAGTAACAACAAGGTTTTACTGAATATTTGAGGAGAGCAAAGAATACAATCTAAATATCATTCTCCAGCTTTTATTACAAGAGCCTACACAACCCCACATGAATTCCACCAGAAATAGAATGGAATAACCTAGGCTAAAAAGGACCCTGGAGGTCATCTTATCTAATATCCCTCTAACAGCAAGACTATATAAGAGCAGGTTGCTTAGGAATATATCTGAACAAGTTTAGTGTTTGAAGATGGAGATCCGAAAGCCTTTGTGGGCAGCCTGTTCCCCATGTTCATGCCGTATTTCTCTTGCTGCACCTTACATTCTCATTTTGCTGTGTAGCTCTGAAAAGAGTTTGACTCCATCTTCTCCATAACCCCTCATTAGGTAAGTGAGGCCGACAATTAGTTTTGCTTTTAGCTTTCTCCTTTCCAGGCTAAACAAGCTTCAGTCTCTCTTGTCCATAAAGCATCTCAGCCTTGCACCCATCTCGGTGATCCTCACTCCAGTTTGCCAACATCCTGCTTGTACTGAGGGGGTCTCAAACTGGGCACAACTTTCCAGGTGCAGCCTTACTAGTACAGAACCGCAGGGACTAATCACCTTTTGCTTCTGCATGTTTCACATACCAAAATCAAATTTTGGTTTAGAAAGGTAATCTGTGCAGGACTTCAGATTATTTCCAAGAAAGGCCCAGTGAATCACAACAGAGGTGATTGTGAGAAGCACAAGTAAGACAAACCCACCATTTTTAAAGCATTCCTCAGGGAAAAGTTCTTCTCACATTTTCTGAATTTAGCCCATATCGTACTTGAATCTCTTATGAAAGATCGAGTGGTTGGAAGCCACACAGTCCTTCCATCATGATGCTGTGCATCTGTGTAGGTGCTATGCTAACTGGGAAGCTCCATGAATTATTGTGTATGAGGGCTGATCCCTCAGAAATCCAGGACTTGGGCCTCAAGGTTATGTCTCATTCTGACAGAAAGAGCATAGAAATTTGGATTATATGGGAATCAACAGCCTAAAAAATATTAAAAACCTAACTCCAGGATTTTAAGGGTAGACTACACTGGAAAATATTTTTAAATCTCCCATCTTACCCTCCATTTCTTTCTATTTCCAATAAAAATAACTTCTTTTTAAAAATTTTTTGGGGTACTCCCTTCCAAAATGTTAGTTGCCCACAGCAAGATTTTCACAAATGTCTGTGTTTCTGGAGCACTTTCAGGACCCTGCCTTGAAATATGAGAATGGCAGGTTGTACTTTCTGTCCATGTGGGAATTGGTGTCTGAGAGTGGGTGTGGACAGGCAATGGATGGATCAAGGGACAGATGAAAAAATATTTACAGTCAGATCCAGTTGTGTTGTTCCTTCATTTTGGCAACCTGCTGTGGTTATGAACCCTGCCCCAAAGCAAGACCCATTCTGAAAGAGGTGTGAGAAGCAGGGTTTCTTCACGCATCCATTCAAAACCCAAAGATACAGTTATGACTTCTGGTCAAAAAGAGAGAGAGATGGCAGGAAATAGAAGAGCATAGAAAAGAGGAGAATCAGGAAAAGAAGCATGTGGTGGATGGAAATAAAAATACAAATCCAGAAGAAAACTCCCACTATCCAGGCTCATGTTAAAATTGGTTTGTATGAATAGCTCCCAAAAGTTCAGAAAGTTACTCTTCCAGAAACAACCAGCTGCTATGTTTTGTTCTGAAGTCCAGATTTTCATCCTGTATCCTTGCATGGTTCCTACTGTATATTTAATCTTATATGTATGTGTGACAAGTTTGAAAGAAAATAGGTCAACAGTGCTTAAGATAAGTAATACTTTAATCAATTTTAACATAACTTCTGATGGATAGTGACTGAGGATAACATATTGCTTTCACTAATTCCATTTAAAGTAGTGGGAACATAAAAAATCATATTGTATAAATTGCTTGGGGGACACAAATTATCTATTTTATATTCCCATAGCAGCTATAATATCCAGCAGGATACTGTTAAGGACGTGCAATAATTTTGCTATCTACTATGATTATTATTGATATACAATGTGCATGTAAATTCAGCCTTCTTTAGTTCTGTCTGGAGGAATCATTACTGTGTAATGGATCTGAGGACATAGAAGATCTTAATGATAATTTGTTACTGGACTTTTACTCATTTTATGCTTAATAGATTTTTACCTGAAAGAGATATCCACTCATCTATGGCCTTCAAAAGGTGTTTATATATGGTTGAGGGCAAAGCATGCAAAGTGTAGTTGTTGGAAACTGTATATTACAAAATTTAAGATTAGTATCATTACAGTGTTTCAAAAATAGAAAATGCACATTACTTTTTAATGCAGATCAACCCATGCAAGACACAGGCGATAAAAATGACGTGGATTTGTTGGTGAAAATATCAATATCATAAATAAAAATATTAGAACCGAATCTCTAGCAGGTAGCACTCAGAGTAACTCCACTGATGTCTGTAGCACTGTGTCGTTTTATACAGGCTGGACATGAAGGAAACCATGGCTTGACTGTAAATTTGAGCTTGGGACCTTTCTTGGAAGAGTGAAACTCTAGGGGGGAAAAAAGTGAGTCATATTTTCAAGGTGTTAGAGGAATGTGAGTGGTACCAGGCAGTGAACAGTTGACAATCAACAGAAAATGCTGGATGCACAGGTGCTGGAAGAAGACTACGAATGCAGTTCTGGACGCAGAAACAGGGGAAGCTTGAATTAGAGTACAGAGGAATTTTTAGCTCTCTGTATGATGTATAACATAACACACAATCTTTTAATAAAGCCATATAATCTTGTAATGTTTAGATCAACATATAAAGGCTGACAAAATGTATGAGTTCCTACGTGTTGGTCAAAAAGTCATGCATCAGCTAATTCTTAAATGGGATGATAAATAATCATGAAACATGATACAAGCAGCGTTCTCAAGGTATGACGGAGAGCAAAAATACCTTTGGGAAAGGGAGTTATACAGAGCTGCTGTGAGATGTGCCAGGCAGAAGGTCTCCTTTCCCCAGCACCTTGCTTTTCTTGAAGTCCCTACCAGCCACTACTGCCAGGGACCCGCTGCTTGAAGTATCATACTCAGGGCTCTCCTTGTCTTCTTTCGGTGTCTCCTCAGATGGATTCATGGTGTTGATGTCCTTCAGGCCACCCTGGCAGCCAGCAGCTCTAGGAAACAGCTGTTGGATTTTCCTTGTCTATACAAGACGTCACCCAAAACTAGTCTGAGTTGTCCAGTCACCGCGGCGTAGGGGGCAAATGGGAAGGCAAACCAACACATGCAACACAGAGGATGTAAATGCTTTTATGAGGCATATATGTTTATATTTAGGGGTTCTTCAGTGAAGTCCTTGATATCTTATCACCACAAGGCTGTTCACCATCCAATTCAGTCTGGCTGGCTGCAGCAGAGCTGCTTTCCTCTGGGATCAGGACACCTTGGGAAGCCAGGTAATCCCAGAGTTGCTATTGCATATTCACGTCTGCAGTGGTGGTATCCCACTGGACTAGAGTGAAGCTGCAGAGACTCAGACCCAGGGGTGTAACAGGCTTGTGATGAACAGTGCATGGAGGAACAGGGTTTTGGAGATTATGACAAAGCACTGGAAACCCAGTGGAGATTGCCTGCCTGCTTCTGTTTGTTTCATTACTAACCAGAGACTTGGCTGAGATCAATCCCTCCGATTTGGCAAACACTTTCCAAAATCGCGGAAAGAGATGGCCTTTGCCCTGAGGTGATCACGGTCCTTAACACTGCCCAAACCTGCTCTGGAGGTAGACCGCTGAGGGGCAAGGCTGTAGGCAGAGGCACAGCACTGGAACACCATCATGTCTCCAGTTTGTCCCTGCTCAAATCATTTAGGATAGCAGCAACATCAGTGCAAAATCCTTCTCTCGCTGAAACAAAGAGAGGCTTTGCCATTCATTCAGAGGAGTAAGGAGGGAAGGCAAAGCAGAGTTTTACCTCCAGCATAGACAGCGCCCTAAGCAGCTCTTGAAGATTCAGGTAACATATGCTTTAATGGGATCTTTTCGCAGAAAATGGGTTGCTTTAATGAAATAATAACCACTTCATCTGGATGTAAGGATGGTTGCTGCAGGGTGGAACTGCTGTAGCATTTTGTTGTGATACTTTTCTCACTTTCTATTCCAAATGAGATATTCTGTACAGCAAGGTAACACATAAATTTTATGTAAATTCTAAAACTCTTTGCCCAGCTTTCTTTTGGCTTACTGTTTACAAAATTCAACAATCATATTCACATTTCCCCTTGTGCATGAGAATGACGTCTGACTTTTGAAGTTAAAACATGGAGGCAAAACCTTTATGAAGGCGAAATCTTTACATGGATTAATGTAAACCATGATGTCTTAAAACAAAAGAGATTTCTTCTGTAAAGCTCAACTAATAGTTTAAAATTTCTGATCAGGTCCTGTTTCACAGAACTATTGAAATCCCGTTAAATAGTGCAAAAAAGTGTAGAAGAGCCCTTCAGTATTTTTAGCCTCGTGTTCCTGTTAGCAGATAGCTCTGCACAGCAACTTTCCCTTAGCAAGATCTCTTTCTGCACTTGACTAACTTTGACTCAGTGCAATCGCTGGTGTGCTTATAGTCACTCGGGTGCTGAACCACTTTGCTTAATCGGTGGCTCAGGCAACAAGGAGGAAGAGAAAGCTACTGCCCCAGAGGGACCACTCTCTTTTCTGTGACAAAGGCAGAAAATATCATGGAGACTGCAGAGAAAAAAAACCCGAACATGTAGGGATCACTGTAGTCTAGATATCTTCAGAAACTTTCTTTCTTTCGGCCTAGAAATGGCTACAAAAGGGCCACGGATGTGTCTTGAACGTGGTGGCACTGGGGCTGCATGGCTAGTCCAGCCAGATGCAGCACATGCGCAGGAGATCTCTGGTGGGAAAACAGCAGCTTCACGCAATATCCAGGAGAAAGTATATCTTCCACCATCCTTCCCTTCAGCTGGACTTGGCATTGATATTGACAGCTCTTTAGGAACTCAAATAATATAATTAGCGGGAAGGTGACAAATTAACCCCCTTTTAATTCAGTGGAGTTATGTCACAAGTGACTTTGACTCCAGGGCCTTTTGTTCGACCCACTGGAATTTTTGAATTGTCGGAGAACCATGTCTTTACAACAAGTATTTTTTAAAAATCACATGAGGGAAAATTTTGGTATGGGGTTTTTATACATAACTCTTTCTTTCTTGGATATGAAATAATCCCTTTATAATCCATTCAAAATATTAGTTGGCAATTTATGAACTTATGTTTATGTATTTTACCAACCTGTGAAATGAAGTTTTTTGGTGTAAATGATAGTTTCAGCATAGTGGAGTGATACTGCATGTGTCCCACTATCCACCGCCCTATACTAATCCCCATGCTGGTCTCCAGCTTTGAGGCTGCTGTTTTAGTTTAAGGTAAGCTAAGAACCTTTTTCCATTGATCTTTTTATTCCACATCCACAAAAGAAAATGCTAGGACGTTGCTACTGATTTTTTCCCCCCAATATGTGGTCATTATAAGCAAAAAAGAAGCTCACACTTCTACCTTTTAATTGGGCATTTAGCAGGACAATGTTTGAAAGCAGTTAATGGGAAAAACATTTTTGTCCTGTTTTATCAATTGGTCTCCAAGAAAAATGCTGTCCGAAGTAACTATTATGTGCAAGCCAGGAAACTGTTGTCCTTTTCAGTTTTTCCCATGTCACAATTTATTCATTTAATTCAGTTCTCCAAAATTACTGCAGTGCCAATTATCTCTCTCTGTGTAGAAAATGAGTTTGGCCTACTTCAACTTTTCCTTCGTTTTATGCCTGTTCTCTGCTATTCTTCAATGAGTGAGTAATGTGCGATGTGAAAAAAGGGAGGATCTTCAAAAATATGTGAAGTGTCTAGAGTGGCTTTTTGGTACCTGTGAAGAGGCCCCTTGAAGAAGCTTAAAGGACAATAGCATATTGCGGCTAGCAGTGGTTTATTTTGTCCACATGACTCATTTCACACGCACCCAGGCAACTGATGAATGGAGGATTAACACAAGTTTTCACCTTATTGAAATGAGTGATTCAAAGCAAACAAATAGGACTAACTAGTTTGGAATATGAAATTAAAGTTTCTCTGAGTGCCTTTGTTGTGCATCACTTTCAAACTTAATTAGAAATATGATGGCTTTGGAATTAGTTTTAACCAACTTTATTAGATAACAGTACTTTAATGTTATTGTCACACAATCCACTTGTCTCAAATCTAAAGACTCGCGGTGACTGTTCAAATGCATTAACAAAATGTTGTTTTAAAACAAAATGAAAAAATACCGCATAGATACATATATTCACTCTGCGCTTGCTTATATACACTTACACAAAGAAAGAGCATTAGATGCATTTTTTCTTGTTAGTTGCATTATAGATATCTATACTTACAGAAGGTAGGTAGCACTATAGGAAAAGTGCTTTAGATGCTATCTTTATGCTAACTTACGCAACTCATTAAACTCCATAAGCCTTGTAATTATATTCTAAACCTGTTGGGGTTACCATGAATACCATTCAACCCTACGTGACTTTGTATGGTTTATATGGTAAGTTGTAACACCCTGCCGTTATAGAAGTCATAAGCTCCCTGTTTACAGTTTTAACAACTTCCCTTGAGGAAGGATAATTTAGCATCTTTGTATGGTGTAGTCAACATTCAGGGCACACATGTGCCTTCAAATCAGGATGTCTTTCTTCTGTTCCTTTTAAGTATGCAACAAGTTGATATTAACACCTTTTCTGTGGAGCAGGTAGCTAAACGCACCTAGCTGGCCGTGCGGTGAACAGGTCACGTGCTCTTTTCCCTGTTTTTTGAGGTAATGCTCTCCGGTGCCTCTCTAATGCACTGGAAGCTCTCTGCAGCTGAGTAGTTCAATTGGCTTCTTCTGTGGAACAGCCCCACTCAAGCCTGCATGCAGAGTTACAAAAAGGCTTCAGGAGACTGTTGAATCACAACTTCTGTCATTAAACCTTAAGATTATGAATGTGACACTCTGTAAGGTACTTCTGCAGAAGTGTGCTGAAGTAAGCCAAAGAATTTTGGCTTAGCGAGTGGCAGTAGAGGGGAGAAAAACGGATAGTTCAATTCACCACCTAACCTGTGGCTAACCCTTTCTGAAGACTTGTACGCGTGTAGGGGAGAGAGCAACCAGAGGTTCAGTTTTGTTTCTGCTTCCCACATGATCAGGAACTCTATGGATTAGCCCTGGTGAGATTCATTTTTGTCATGGTGTCAGTATTCCTGGCTGCAGAGGGATGGCAGGGGTGTGATGCAGCACAGAGAGATGCTGTGATCATGGAGTGACCAAGATAAGTTAGGATATGGGATGGCCTGTTAGCATTTCCACAAATAATGAACATTGGCCATATACTGACATACAGCCGTAATTTTATTGCTGGTTTGTGAGAGAGGTTTTGATATCGGTTGGCATCTGCTCACTGCTCAGTAAGACAGGAAGGAGCTTTGGCAGATTCAGTTACTAAAGTTGAACAAGTGTCCGCTGAACACATCTAAACTTTAATTTTTCCTTGCCCAGAGTCTCTCACTTTCATTGGTTGGAGCATTTTCACAAATGTACAGGACTTTCCCATAAATCAATCTCTTTTGATGGTTTTAAAAGCCTCAATCGAGGCATGGAAATGTGAGATCTTCTCAGCAAAATGCCTACAGATATTTTCTTTGTAAAGTGGAAGGAATGATTTTTCTTCTCTCAGTCTTGAAAAGCAACAATATTTTTGTTGTTGGTCAAACTTTGGAAAGGATTTAAATCTGAGAGAGCCTTTTCATATGAAAAACCTTTTCACATCTCTCATTGTAGTTAATTGACTGCGTTTGGGTTCTGTACAGAAGCATGGAGAACTTCTGCTGAATACAGTTAAAGTTTACTACAAAATAGAATTCCACCTTTCTGGGAAATGTCAACATTTTCAATTTTGCTTTGGTTAAAAGATTTTAAAATTTCCTTTGGCTGGAAGATTTTAAAATTTGCTTTGGCTGGAAGATTTTAAAATTTGTTTTGGTTGTGGAGCCACACATAGAAATTTGAAATATTTAATGGAAAATAATTCCCAAAGCTTGCTTCATTTGGAAGACTAAAATAATTTTTGACCATGTCAAAGAGAGTAGCACATATAAAATCTGATAAATGTATACACATTACGCTGAACAGTATTTCAATATAATGCCAAAGTAACATAAGAATCAAAACACTTTTTATCTTATCAAGATTAAAAAGTCAAATTTGTCATTGTGAAACATTTTGTTTGCCCAAACTGTGTCTGGCCCAGTAAAAAATGTAGTGGCTCCAGAAGAAAGTTTATATTTTGATGTGGGATGAGCTTGGATTCAAGCAAGTTGTTATGACTGCAAACCCTAGAAGCAATCTGGAAGCAAACTGTGAAGCGGGTGGATGCTGCCGGCCTGTTACTGGTTCCTGGTGCTGTGGTTCTCCTGGAAGCCTGGACTCAGTGCTGCCGGATCGATGCTCAGTTTGTCCCACGGAAATGCAGGGCTCAGGCCTTGCTCCCTTTTCTCTCCACACCAACGGAAAGGCTGTGGATTGTTTGAATGGGGATGAGCTGGATCCTGGAAACTACTGTTACTCATCTTGCTGAGACAAAAACCGCGTCCCCATGAGAGCCTCCAAACATCTGGTCCTCAATAAAAGATAAGCTATTCCTACACATTGAGGAGCAACTCTGCCAAGAGATATGACTAGTTTGTATTGCTAAGATGTGCTCTGACACCTCAATTTTGTCACTATTAAAGGTCATCATCTAACCCATGAGTCCCCTTTACATTCTAATCATTACCAATGTTGTACAGCACAATGTCTCTGCCCATTTGGGCTGGATCTGGAACAGATGTACAATTCGCTTTAAGAACTCTTGATAAGGTCAGAAACTGGCATTTACCATCCCAGGAGACAATTCTATAAAGGAAGCAAAAGGAAGCAAATCCTCTACTGCAGATAATAATGAAGTAACTATAAAATTCAGCACAGTGTAATCACCGGACTTATGGATACAACCATGATGGGACTGTATGTATTGTATTCCTGAGTGGTGCCATATCTAATTCTGAAGTGGATGGTTTTAAGTCCCACTGCGTCCATAATATCCACTGAATATTTCAATCTTTCACAGGAAGTTTTCCAAAAGGGTGGATACAAAAAATCCCATCCTAGAATGCTTTCTGCCTCAGAAGGTTGGGAATTCAGATGGGAAATGAAGGTAGAAATAATCTAGAGCAGAGAAAGACATTGCACCGTAGCCTACATTGAAACCCGGGTGCCCAGTCTCAGGGTGAAGCAAACACCACTGCCAGTCTTTGCTGGATGAATCCCAAATGCTTCTGTGCTGCAGCAACATCTTCTCCAGCCAAGATTTTGATATGCACGGTCAGTGGTTTCGTTTTAAATCAAATCTTGGACTGGAAGAGTTCTATGAAACATTGGTCTTGCATTTAACATCATGATGGATGTGATAAAGACAACAGTACCTGGACTAGGAAGAAATGCCGTTACTGTTCTTTTCAACAACAGAGACTTATTTCTAATGTGATAAAGGGTTCCCATATTGATTCTTGTTTGCTGGAGGTGGAACTTTGCTGGAGCTGTTCCACCTGAAGATGATCATCACACAAATGCGATGTGATAACTGTATACCTACATCAGGGAAATACATGCATAAGAAATACCTAATATAAGCTATCTTGTAATTTAACTCTGACAGCAAATATTTTTACACTCCCACACATCACAGCAGGTCTTCCTTTCATACCAATTCAATGCAATTCTGAAACTTAGGGATAACTTTTTTCTACCTTTTTTCTAGGGAGGAAGGCAACTTCACTGTTACCTGACCAATGTGAAAGGTAATTTTTCTGAAATAAGCAGAAATTTGTTTCATCCCCAGAAACTCTGAGCTCCCTCCCGGGTGGGACACCTTTGCTGAGGGCAGTTATTGTGCAGGCAGCCCAGCTGTACACTGACACGGCAGTTGTCTCCAGACACAGCTTCTAGACTCCCTGTCGAAAACACAGTTATGTGACAAGGCGTGACCAGTTTCTCAGACAAACAAACTTCATATTGTCAGACAATATTGCCCTTCTTTTTTGGACTAGGAATGACCCAGGGGTGTTTTGTAAGAGAACAAAAATACACGAGCATGGCAGCTTTCAAACCTCATGAAATTATGACAGGGACTACGGCCTGAGAGACTATCGCGTAGTTCCTCCAGAACTGCCATCAATGAGACTTTCACACAGCTCTTGTCAGGGTCCAGTTCACAAGCCGGTAATGTGGAGTTTCCAGCTTGTCTTCCTTCACTTCGCAGACTTGTTTTCTTTTTGCTTTGTCCCTTAGTTTTTATTTTTTCAACTTTCACAAGCAAAAAGTGAGTCTCAGGGTCAGAGTGATGGTGTTAAGCTTAAGGAACAGCACTGCAAGAAAAGAACAGGCTGAAAGCACACAGCAAAATCTGTAGCCTTTGATGCTCAGAATTGTAAGTGAACTTAAATATAAAATAACAGTTCCTCTCTTACCACCTCAAGAGTTTTATATTATTAATCCCAGTAACAAAAGCAGAATGAGCTCTGCACTCTACTGCACAGGAAAAGGAGATAAAAAAAATGAAAATGAAAAACTGTATTATTTTCCACTTAGCACACCAATGTGGCAGTGTTGTTAGCAAACTCATCTTTATTCATTCCTCTCCTCCACTCCATTAACTCACAAATCCCAGGGAAGTCACCACCCCATTACACTCAACCTCCTTTGAAATCTTCCCCAAACGCCTGCATAAAAAGCACTGTCCACCCCAAGGAGTCACACTGTGCCTGGTTTATTTTCTCCTGCCGTGCCCCTGGATGCCGTACCAAGCCCTGCTGCCTGTCCAGAACGGCTGGAGAGCTCTGCTGCGGGCTGTGACCCAGCTGCTGCACTGCAGACCGGGACCAACAGCTTATCAGGAGGGGCTTAACGTGATTTCTCTCTCTCTTATTTGTGAAGTGCTTTGGGGTTCCACTCAGTGAAGTCTGCTATCTAAATGTGTTGTTGCTACATCTTAAACGTTATGCAGAGGAGCACTGCTGGGTCCCAGTGCCTCCCATTTTTCTGATGCTTTTCGGGGAAGGGTATCTGTGAACGCCTGGCTATGTCTAAAGACTGAAAATGGACAGAAAAGGGTCATTTGGCTGATGTGAGGGATGCCATGTGCCCCACTGGCAGGAGCGTGGGGATGGTCCACATAGGCTATAGGGTTACCTAAGAAACAAAATTAAGGAGAGTTTTTTTTGGCCAGGGGGAGAAATCAGACAGCTCTGGTTACTGAAGGCTGGAGCCACGATTCACCTAAATTCTGAATCTCCATGGATGTCATCTCTGGCTCTGCTGCTCAGCCTCTACTTGTAATCATCTTACCCAGCCCCCATCGCAGTCTCCCCTCCAAGTCCAAATTGGGAAAAGGCTGAGAATTTGTCTCGTTCGAGCCCTCGCCAGGGCCATGAGTGTCAGCTGCTCTGTCTGATGACTGGCGCGCTGATTATGCACCTATCCAGACACATGGAAACTCCACAGGGAAAATCTCCCCAATACACACACATTTGTAATCTCTTGTGAATAGAGTCCTAAGTGCCCATTAACTATTGCTCAATTACACGGGAGCTCTGCAGAAGTAAATATGGCATGCACATGAATATCAATTAAAGTCATTATGATCAGTGTGGTCGTGAGTCAGGAGGGAAATGTGCATAATCTTGACAGAATAACGAAGACACGCTTCATTTTACTCGTGTGGATTGGAATAGTATGTTAAGCTAATAAAAGCTTTTGCATTTTTAAAAATATTTTAAGAAGCTCAGAATAGTTTTGAATCATATCCGCCTGTGATTTCAGTTGTTAAAGTTAGCTTTGAAGCTCTTTTTTAAAAGACAGAGGGAAAAACCTCTACTGCCGAGCCAGTGATTTCTCAATTTTCCTTTCCTTCTTCAATTGTTCCAGATTCACAACAGCCCTATCCTACCTAACATCTCACAGGTACAACCAGCAATCGGCTACTTGTGCAAAAAAAGGTGGATAGCTGAAGGGCCGGACACAAACGCAGAGCGCCGGACTGGCAAAGCATCTCAGCAGAAAGCAAGGGAGCTGTTACGCTCTGGCAGCTGAGCTTCTGCGCTGGGGGATCTTATCCTGAATCCTCCTGCCCACCTCCTGTCGGACCAGGGGGAAATCCCAGGCTCGCACCGTTGTCTCTAGCATAAGTGCAAGGTGTAAAAGAGTGGTGCCGTATGGCTGTGGAGGCTTTATAATGAGGGATGTCTTTACTGTCGTGGACTTTTGCCTTGGGAGAAGGACAAACGATGTACACGTTCACCGAGGGCAGGCTGATTCCTACAGCACTTATGGGACTATCCCAGTGGCATGTTATTATTAATGGTTGTGGCCTCATTTGCACCTTGATGGAAACTTCAATGCAGTGTTGCAAGCTCTCTGTACAGTTTTCTTTTGCTGCTGAGCCAAGCTATCCTAGAGTCCTCTCCCAGGTGCTACCGAATTTTGGAAACCTGTCATCTCATAAAGAATGATATAGGCTCCTCAAGCCAAAATGTGGTGTCCAGTCCGCTGTCTCTCTTAGACTGTTCAAGGAGCCTGAATACAACTTTGGCAACACACATGTTCTTATTGCTTGAAGTGCATTCAGACGAGCTTAAACTCACAATAATAATTTTCATTCTTTTGAAATCAGCCTTGTTGCCTTGTGGGCTAAAAAGACACATAGGCTGCATCTGTGGGGATAAACTGCACGTGGCCAGTGAAGGCCGAGCGCTGACCATCCACACCATTACTTATTTCTGGGCATGGCTGGGGATTAGCATGGGTTAGGAGCCCTTCATGGTGAACCTGGAGGGTTTTGGATGAGAGTCACTCTCTGAACTACATTTTATTTTATTTACTAAGATGTAGCCATAGCCCATGTCTATACTCGTACACTAAAGAGGAGCAGGGCAGGGATTCAAGCACTTTCCTGCTGTGGTCCATACCATTTAATTATTAGCAACTTCCTGGCACATTTTTGCCCCATGCCATCACACTTCCACATGATGCCCAGACACAATGCAGGCAACAGCACTAGCCATGGACCATTCCCAGTAGGCAGGATGGGAAAAGGAGGATGTAGCCATATGGTTACAAGCCATGCCTTGCCACTTGCCATCAGGGCAAAGAACGGGCCCTGGCCTGTTTTATGTACTAGGATAGATGTAGCCATAGAGACTGGAATGTTTGTACTGCCTTTAATTAAATGGAAATTGTGTTTCATGGCAGTTCTCACAACAGTCTGCATCTGTGGGATCAGGGTGATGTCTGACCACTGGAGTCAGAGACTGGTATGTAGACTGAAAATATACGTTGATGCATCTGTGTCAGGAAGGCAGGTAATTACACTGGATGCAGTACAAATGGGCTGATGGACAACATTGTATTAAAGAAAGCAAACTGTCTAGTTTCTGAGGGTAATGCAAACTTGAGCTTGTGATAGTTTTAGAAAACAAATTGGGACAGTCCTGGAGGACTTCTTTATAATTATTGTACTGGAAAAACGCTCAAACATTTTAATATAATTATTGTGATTTTGATCTAGTTGAGGTAACAGCTGGAAGATTTTAGAGCTACGGGTACATTTGGATTCTCTATCAATTTGCAGCAATGCATACAGTTACATCTACAGATAAAAAGAAAGTTACATAGTTCAGCAAATACAGCCAAAAAAAGGAAACATGAGTAAGTAAATATTATGAAATCTGAAAAAATGTCAGCTGCCCAAAAGTATGGAAGTATAGCTGTGTACAATGACATCCTGAGGAACAGTTATTTCAGCCCAACCTCAGTCTGTTTGCAGAAATATATATTTATATGAAATGACTAGAGTAGGACTCATCCATTGATATTGATTGCTAAGCAATATGCTTTCTGTCCTTTGTTAGGGCTGTATGCCACAGACAGCTCTATGCCAAGCGCTAAGTCTTCAGAACAGGCTTTTAAGGATAAATATTAACCAAATACAGTACTCGGATTTCTTTGCTGGATTGGGGCCTCCTTGTCTGTAAAACAAAACCTCTCGGTAGGAATTCTTAATGAACTTGTATGGTCCTGTGCTTTGAGTGTCCAGGGGACCACTGGGGTCTATCACCAGTTACCACTTAAGGAAGGGGTGACCCTGTGACATTGAGAACATCTTGCAAGTCAGTGCAGATCCTGGGCTTTCACTGATTTTACCTGACTTTGGGGGTCAAACCATTCAAATCTTTACCCTCATTTACCTGATAAATAAAACATTCATAATGCCCCCCTTCCAGGAATGGGTTAAATATAATTAGTTAATATTGAAAGGCACTCTGGAGATGACAAGTGCTCTGCTGTGTAAGTTCTGACCATTAGCCACTATTAGGTCCTCTCTTGTGTTTCATACGTTAGCCCAACTACAAGGCAACTCAAAAACTTTTTCGTTATAGAAAACTGGGAATTTGCCAATTTAAACCAGCCGATTTAAAGTACATTTAGTAAGTAGGACTGGTGTATTTTTAATGGCCCATAGCAGGTTTGTGGCAAAAGGGGCAGAGAGCTAGTTTTTGTCTCTGCTGCTTTAAATTAATGGGACATAATTTGCGGTGAGGGACAAAGTTTCCTAAGGAAATCATTGTGTTGGCAAGGCTGGTTAAATAAAGCATCCTACAGGAGCTAGGTAATAAATAAAAACCCTGCCTTCACAAGGCTTTGCCATTGTCTGGAAAGCAGAGAGAGAGAGACTAAAATAATTAAAGGTGCTTATTCTAGTGTAGTAGCTCAGTAAATGAAGTATGCTTGGATTTTCCCTTCGCAGGAGCTAAATCTGTGACCTTCTGTACCAGAGGAAAGAGTCCTTTGTGTTCTGAGCTCTAATAGCCTTACCATGGTTTCATTTCTATCCAGGTCCACGAAACACTTGTTATATTTATTTTCATTACTTCCACTCTTTATCTTTTGCAAGAAGGTGTTAGCTCAGTTTTAAAGGAAAGAGTAGATTGGTTTTGGTTTTTTACCTTGATGGGCTGTATGCCTTTATGTCTTTGGTTTGTCTCCTGTGTTTCAGAATGTTTCATTTACCTTGTGGAATACTGTTAGAAGTCTCTGTACAAAAGCAAAAGCTGTGGTTGCTATAGCAATAACCAATCTGATGAAGCTGTGACCTAAATCATGACTGAGAAAAATAGTACCTTTTCTCTGTCACTGCAGTTACTGCTTCCTTGGGTTATGCTACTGTTATGCAGGATTTATTACCTAAAATGAACTCTTTGGCTCCATGATACAAGAAAAAGTAAAGTGATACTTCTATATATACAACTATAACTTCTATATATACAACTATAGAGTTGGGCAGAAACATGAACAACTTAAATCCGCTGAAATTTATAGGTGAAAAGGACTTCTGCTCTTGATAGCACACATGTAGCTAGACCTTGGTGCAGCACAGTCTATTTCTTGAAAATACAGGGAACTTTGACTGCTGGAAGATACTTAAATCAACATAATGTACAGCTCAGATTTACTGAGCATTGCCGAACCAGCAACTTGCCCAGCTGCCTGAAGTCTTCACTTCTGCCATGACGTATAGTCATCGAGTAGGAAAGGAGGGAAACATTCACTAGGAGCAGTTGCTTCCTCGCTTACTGAAAATCTGGTGAGCAAATTGGTGCAGGCATCCAAAGACCGTTACCCAAAATACAAAAACTAATGGTTATTATTTGGCTCTTACTGTAAACAAACCCCTCACCAGTAGGAGGTACTTATGAGGTCATTTCTGCGCATGCTTTACTTTCACAACCGACAAGGCAGTGTAGCAAGGTAGCTAATATTGTGAAGGGTAGGATGCAGTAGGATTTATCCAATTGCACTTCTGAAAATTAGGCTTTGAATCTATGCTTACCATCTAGGCTCCCTCTATAGCCAAGGGGGGGGCAGGGGGGAGATATATGTTTTTCCTCTGCTACAATAAACATCTGGGATAGACGAAGTGAAAATTTAGAAGAGCATCTCTGTCTCTCTGTGATCTACAGAGGGAGCTTTGACAGCTTTCTTAGAGCAAGTACCCGGCTTTTAGATGGCTGCAGCTATACGAGCTGAACTCCATTCATACTAATGGTGCTATGCAGCAAATCTAGTATGGCTAGCCATTGCTGTTATAATAACATGGTTGGAGCAAAGCGTTCAGTTCTTCAACTTTAACAGCAGTAGCTTGCCCTGAGCTCTACCAGAACAGAGAATAAGAAATGACTGAGCTGCAGGAAGGTGGGAGTAGAGGCAATATGAAAATTGTTTGTATGGGAGAGGATGGGGAGTGGGAAGTTGGCAGCGTTAACTAAATCAGCTTTGCTGGAACAGCAGACGCAGGTTGGCAATTGTGACTGCATTTAGCCTGACAAGTAGCTAGCTAAGAGGTACTTGTGCCATTATTACCCTCCCTGCTAGTCCCTCACCCATGCTTCTGCCACAAACCCAAGAGGATAAATCATAAGGATCAAGAGACAATTAAATGTGTTTGATGATGCTCACTGGGAAATCAAAGTTGCTGTCTTTGCTGTCAGAGGTTTGAACTGGAGATGCACAAGCAGTGAAGAAGCCTGGCTACCGAACTATTTGGAGAGATCTAAAATTACCCATTTCTTCTGGCCACCTGGTCTCTTCAACATCTGCTGCGTACTTGGCTCAGAGACTGCCTGCTCTCTGAAATCACACCACACATGACATAATGTGTCAGAAGTAGTGTGACACAGCAGTGACATTTAAAGGGACATGAGCAGGGCCATCAGCTCTTCTAAAATGCCTCTTCTAGAGCTTTCCTGGTTTCAGCTGGCTGCAATATACAAATGAGACCATTTGTGACTATCTGCGACTGTCTTGGGGTAGATGACCATGGAGAATCCTTAGTTTCTCGAGGGGTCAGGTAGAAACGGGAGTCACTTGTAGTGTGAGGACTTAGGGATCCCTTGAATTTTGCAAAAGCTCTTTCACCTCCTCAGCACTCGTGTCTGATTGATAGTGGTGCATTTATGAACTGGAAATTATGTGGCTATTGGCCAATGTGCAATATAATTAAATATTACAGTGAGGAGACTTGATATTTCACAGCTAAAGAAGCTGAGAACTGACTCTTGCTGGGAATAGCACATATTTGCAGCCGTAACTGAGAAGAATAATCCGGGTCAAGGTCAAGGGCAGAGCATCATTGAGGTTGGACTGCAGGACCAATACTAACACAAAAATATTCAGCTACTCCAGTAGCTGGCTGTGGCACTGGGGTCTTCTGGTGTCTTTTGACCACTTCTTCAAGAGTCCTTTCTAAGCAGATGCTTCCCATAATCCTTTGCTTCACTTTTACTATTTTAATTTATATGTCCACACTGTGCCCCCTACCTTGCAATAGGCCAAGCCCTTCTGTGCCTTCAGCAACCTCCTGTTTAACCTATGGCAAAGGACAAGTACTGTGCACAGCTGTGCCACAGGAAAAAGGACTGAAGACATCAGGGACATCAGCAGTATCATAGGTCCCTGGAAAAACAAGGGATTTGCTAGGAGAATTGTCCATTCGATCCTTGTAAGTAGGTTTTTGTTAAAGCTGAATTTGTTTAACAAATCTGTGTGTCCCTGAGGTGAGAGGATTTCTGGTTGTAAAACCTGCCCAATAGCATTTTTAAAAACAGCTCCAGCCTCCATCTTGGACTCCTGTTGGGCTTAAATCAGCTAATGCGTAGCGGTTTCAAACCACTGACTGGCCTTTCCTTTGCTTCCTTCTTGCATTGTTTCTTTCTGCTCCCTTGTGAAGACATTCTTTTAAAAAAAGCATTTTGTGGTATTTTAAAGTATAGAATACTTTAGAAGTATTTAAAAATATTCTTTACCCGGAAGTCCACTCTGACGGTGTTTGGGGGGGAGCCTGAGATTACAAACCCTCACAGCTTTTCTAATCCATGTGCGTTGTTTCTGTTGCATTTATATTCTCCCTTCCTAGAGCACAGCAAATAGGTGCAGAGATTCACCTGGTCTTGTGTTCGCAGTCCCCTTTGGGGATCCTTAAATTCGAAGGTTCATATGCATGAATACAGAATGAGATGCCTTCTTCCAAGAACTGGGACTCTCCATTTTTATCCACTGTGTGTTAGACACAGAATTTCCTTCACTGCTCAACCTCTTTCTGTATATTGTGGCTACAATACGCCATTTCAGAAGTGTCATCACCTTTATCTTTTTACATTCTGATGTAGTCTGTAATCAACACTAGCTTCAGCGACTCTCATTACTAGCTCTTGAAGTGATTCTTCAGACTCAGCAAGAACAACACCATCATCAGATTACAGCATCTGCTTCCTCCAATTTCAGTCTTGCCGCTGTAGCCAACAACAACGATGCACATTTGCATTTCAGTGCACAGACAGAGCTGATGCTGTGCCACCCTGCAACCCTGCTGGACTTTCTTCCTGCCCATCAACCACTGTGCAATGTCCTTGGTTGAGTCTTTCTTTTCAGTTGTGTCTGGTCACGTACAGCACGATAAATTATATACATGTATAAGAAAGCCCCCATAGGTATTGAGAGCTGTGTGTAGCATTGAACTGCTTCTTTCTGTTCTATAGCACAGATCCTTTTGCACCAGGTTTTTTTGTGATGTTGGTTTTCTGTTTTCTCCAGCATTGTTCTAAAAGCCATTTTACATCATTGTCATGAGTAAACTAGCCTGTGTTTTGTTCTTTCTGTGCTCAATTTTACTTTCATATTTTTTCAGCCCCTTTCTCCAAACACTAAGGCCATCTTTATTTTGTGGATTTGAATGGCAAGTGGAATTATTTGGCAGTGTGCACATCCTCTCAGACTCCCCTTCTCTGAGTGCAGAATGAGTTTAGTGTCTCTCATTAAGTCCCATAGCTACTGCCCTGTTTTTCCACAGAAGTCTGCAGATCTTACGGGAAATCTTGATACCAATCTAGCATCAGAGTGTTCTCTTCAGGTACACAAAGCAGACAGGCATGAGAATATTTGAAGCATGTAATGATGACTATTTGAGTTAATGACCCCTCTGTCTTCATGGAAGAATAAATCAGATAAAGGATAAGAGGTTCTGATGCTGAAGTCTTATTCTGATACATACAGAGACTTAATCTGGCCTTCTTGTTTGCTGTTTGACAATAACGAGTGCGCTGACTAAATTCCCTTTATCGCTGCAGTACTAAACAGGAAAGAATCTTCACAAAACCGTAAGGAGGATGTACAAGCCTTGAAGACAGGCTCCAGTGCAGAGCCTGGGAAGTCCAGCTGCCTCTCTCAGCGTGTGTGTTCCAGCTTTGCTGTGTCTTGCAGTAGCAGCTATTCCTCCTGTGCATAAAAGGACTTGCCAGAGACTCACAGGTGGCCAGATAGGATGCAATACACATCCCTCACTTGCTGCACCCTCTTGCAGAAACTTGCGACTCTAGTGCTGTTAGCCCAAGGGGTCGCCTAGTCTTAAGCAAATGAACTGAAATTCTTTTTCTGTGTGTGTATGGGGAGCCTAGGAAAATAATGGATTAGCATAATTTCACTGATCTAGGGAAAAAGAAAAATAACCCTAAAACTTTCAAAGCCCAAATTTGAGAGCCTCAGTGCTTTCTTAAATTGAGAGATGTTTTCTGTTTGACTTCTGTGAGGGAGATGAAGAGCTCCAAAGCAGCTGCAGTAAATTAAAGAACTCAGGACAACATGGAAATGGTTGCATTAGTTCCTAATTTTGAGGTTCATAACCAAGCAGGACAGAATTATTATTATTCTTTCCAAACAGAGCTCAAGATCTGCTCGAAGGCTGGCAAAGGAACCAGTACAAGCACTTTCAAATTTAGCTAATTGACCACTGAAGACCTCTTGTTGAAATGAAGTGGTTAGATCCTTCGAGTTGTCAGGTGAGGAGCCCACTAGGAGCACCCAGTCTTACTACTTCTGCAATGCAGGCTGATGACTTTTGACAGGGGTTCATTTTCAAATTTCTTTTCTTCTCTTTAAACCACTTCAATTTCTATTAAGACACTAAAAAATTCAAACCTCACTGAATATTTCTATTGATTTGCCTGGGTTTTGCCATTTTTGTTTTCATTCCAGAGGCTATATTTACAGCTTCCATTATAGTGAAATTCTGTCATATCAGTTGAGCTCTAGTAGAACCAAAATACTAAATTAAAGTAAATTTTTTATGGTTAGATAATGAACGCTTTTGCTTTTTGCATCTTCACATGCCCAATCAAATTATGAGCAAAGTTAATCCATCTTGTGGCTCAGCTCCAGGAAAAAAATGGGAAAAACTCAGAAGAGAGGCAACAAAGCTCTAGCTTTTTAGCTTTCTTATCAAGTTTGTATTCAACATTATTAAAGGCTGACAGTTAGTGCTTCCAAGTGCAGCCCTGGTTTGTTCCCAGTAGCAAACTATGCTAGAGGCACACCAGTACAAGTGTTAATAGCATATTAATAAATCCTCGCTACGTGGGAGTAATATTGCAGGGTAGGCATTGATAGAGAGTATTAGGTCACTTATAAGTGCTGGCTGGGATCCATGTGCTCACCTGTCATCTCTGGATGACAGTTGAGAAATAGGTACCAAACTTTAGCACAGAGGGCCTTAACATTTCTTAACAAAAGCACCAATTCTTTATACATTATTTCAAATATTCTTCTAATGTAGACACAATCACATTTTTTTTGACAATCAACTCATTTAACAGCATTTGTAAGAAGCACATTTATCCATCAGACAAGAGAAGAGTCTAAATAAAGAAATAAATAAACACTCCACCCATGAAAGACAGAAAGGAGAAGTAAGACAGGCAGGTGACTGAAGAGAGAAATTCTCATATTCAGCAAGAAGTAGAACAAATTTTTGCTACAAGATGAGGACACCTGAGGATTTTGGCCTCCCATCTATCTTCTCCTGATGTTCTGTTACTCTAAGACATGTGCCTGAATGCAATATCTGGAAAACCTCAGGCTTCCATTGGCTGTATTTGCCATCAAAAGAAATAGTAAAGAGGTTTTTGCAAGATTTCTGGCCTGATTCAGTTAGTACCAGATTTGAATGAAGTTTAGATAAGAAACCTGAAAGAAAACATGTATAAACAACTATTGTTCCCATCTATCTAACAATATCTGACTTATAGGAAAATGACCTTGGGGTTTGTTGCAAACTATTGCTATTTTCTAGTCAGTCTGATGGGCTATATTACCTTCACAGTGCTAGAATCACTGTTATTGGAGGCTAAATTCCTGAAAAACAATACAGCTGCATTGAGAGTAGAAGAACATGACATAAGAGCAAACTCATAAAAAAAAATCTATCTATCTACAACAGCTGAACAGAGAGTGATGAGAACGGGGTCATGGTATCCACATCTGGAGTTAAATGGTGGTACAAGGTGACAAAGAAAGATGGATT
The DNA here is from genome assembly GCF_030867145.1 of Opisthocomus hoazin. Classification (NCBI taxonomy): domain Eukaryota; kingdom Metazoa; phylum Chordata; class Aves; order Opisthocomiformes; family Opisthocomidae; genus Opisthocomus; species Opisthocomus hoazin. The sequence goes on from NC_134417.1 coordinate 85,015,262, forward strand.
ATTTGTATTGGGTTAATAGCAGCAAATCTTCAGGGACATTTTGAGCCAATGAGGAGAGGTGCTATGCTGGTCCTTGTTCTCACCAACAAGGAGGGGTTGGTGGGAAATGTGAAGCTCAAGGGCAGTCTTGGCTGCAGTGACCTTGAAAAGGTGGACTTCAGGACCCTTAGGGCAGCGAGGAGGGCGCACAGCAAGCTCACTACCCTGGGCTTCAGGAGAGCAGACTTTGGCCTCTTCAGGGGTCTACTCAGTAGGGTGCCATGGGACAAAGACCTGGAGGGAGAAGGCCCCCAAGAAAGTTGGTTAATATGGATGCATGAATGAACAAGGAGCTTCTGGACGAACTTCTGGTGAAGTTCCCAGTGACTGGAAAAGGGGAAACAGAACTGCCATTTTTAAAAAGGGTAAAAAGGAGAACCTGGGGAACTACAGGCCAGTCACTCACATCTGTGCCTGGCAAGATCAAGGAGCAGATCCTCCTGGAATCTATGCTAAGGCACATGGAAAAAAAAGAGGTGATCCATGACAGCCAGCATGGCTTCACTACAGGCATATCATACCTGACAGAACTGGTGGCCTTGTACAACAGGATTACTGCATTGATGGATGATGTAAGAGCAACTGATGCCGTCTACCTGGACTTGTACAAAGCATTTGACAATATGTCCTACATGACATCCTTGTCTCTGAATTGGAGAGACATGGGTTTGATGGATGGACCACTCGGTGGATAAGGAATTGACTGGATGGTCACTCTCAAAGAGTTGTGGTTGATGGCTTGGTGTCCAAGTGGAGATCAGTGATGTGTGGCGTTCCTCAGGGGTCAGTACTGGAACATCTTTGTTGGCAGCATGGAAGGTGATTGAGTGCACCCTCAGCAAGTTTGCCAGTGACACCAAGCTGTGTGGTGCAGTTGACACACTGGAGGGAAGGGATGCCATCCAGACGGACCTTGACAGGCTTGAGACATGGGCCCATGTAAACCTCATGAAGTTCAACAAAGCCAAGTGCAAAGTTCTGCGCATGGGTTGGGGCAATCCCAAGCACAAATACAGGCTGGGCAGAGAATGGGCTGAGAGCAGCCCTGAGGAGAACGACTTGGGGGTATTTCATAGAATTATAGAATCACAATATTTATTGATGAGAAGCTCAACATGACCTGACAATGTACACTCACAGCCTAGAAGGCCGACTGTACCCTGGGCTGCATCCCCAGCAGTGTGGCCAGCAGGGCGAGGGAGACGATTCTACTCCTCTGCTCTGCTCTGCTCTGCTCTGCTCTGCTCTGGTGAGACCCCCCAGGAGTCCTGCATCCAGCTCTGGAGCCCTCAGCACAGGACAGACATAGACCTGTTGGAGCGAGGCCAGAGGAGGCCACAAAAATGGTCAGAGGGCTGGAACACCTCTCCTGTGACAAAAGGCTGAGAGAGCTGGCATTGTTCAACCTGGCGAAGAGCAGGCTCGGGGGATCCTCAGAGCAGCCTTCCAGTACCTGAATGAGGCCTACGAGAAAGCCAGAGAGGGACTTTTTAGTAGGATCTGTAGCGACAGGACAAGGATTAAGTGTTTTAAACTGAAAGAGGGTAGCTTTAGACTAGGTATAAGGAAGAAATTCTTTACTGTGACGGTGGTGAGGCACTTGCCCAGAGAAGCTGTGGTTGTCCCTTCCCTGGAAGTGTTGAAGGCCAGGTTTTGATGGGGCTTTGAGCAACCTGGTCTAGTGGAAGGTGTCCCTGCCCACGGTGGGGGGGTTGGCACTAGGTGATCTTTAAGGTCCCTTCCAACCCAAACCATTCTATGACTCTATGATTCTATAATTGATTCTATGATTCTTGGTCACACCCAGAAGCTTAGAATTTGTCTCTGAAATATACTACACTTGCTTTTTGATGCTCTGCCTCCAGGTTCATCTCACCGCAAAGAATTGGATTATACTGGCATGGGATTAGAGGCATGAACCAGAAAAACAACCAGCTTTTAAATGCTGTTGCAAGTGAAGAATGGAGTGTCACAAAGGGAAAGAACATTCATGGTGTTAAAGCCAAATGTAAAGTATAAATCTAATGAATTAGAAAGTCTTTTGATTTAGAGCCCAACAAGAAATGTACAGCTGTAAAGTCTTTGTCAGCTCATATCAATATTTCATTTTGCCAGTTGAGGATAATTAAAATTCTATGTATTGCTAGAATTAAGTGTAGTGATACAGAGTTGGGCAGAAAGTGTAAAAATTTAAATGTTGGATACCATTGTGCTAAACAGAGTTGTAGTTAAGGGCAGGGTAAGTGGAAGAGTGTAAAAGCAATTAAGCATGATGTTGTCTGTAGGCAGATAATTAGAGAATTCTTTGCATGACAGGGACAAGAAGAGGAGGTCATTAAAGCACTACTATATATTTTAATATTGTTCATGATCTGTATTGTACTAAAATTATAAATAGGCTAAGTGTGAGTGACCTAGAACAGTTTGGCTTCTGTCCTAGCTGGATTTAATCGCAGTTCACGTTGTCCTCCTTCCTACTCATTTTCTGCCTTCAGCAGTGGTGCTGCCAGCATCTGAGATTTCTCTCCTGAAGCTTGCATCTAACCTTTTGCTTTAACACTTAGCAGTCAGCTCCTGGAGTCTTGTGTTCTTCATGACACGTAGGGTTTTTGGGGGGTGTTTAAGTAGCACCTTGTTTTGCCAAAAAGATCCTCATAGCTGTATTTCATGCCAATAGGCATATGCAAAATGGTACTGTTATAAATATCCTGGGATAGTGACTCCATTACAAGGCAGTGTTTGGGCTGCTTTTTGGAGGTGAGTTAAATTATAACTTTGCAGAAGCTACAACAGCTAGGTCCCAGTGTGAATGGCCAGCTGGAAGAAAGGATTATACTGATCTAACAATAACTTTTTAAATTCACATGTTAGATTATGCCAAAAAACAATCCCATGTAGGCAAGACCTACATTTTTAGTCCGTAGGGCTGTGGAGAAAACATGACTCAAGTGTATTGAAAAGGCTTAGATACCAGAAGGCAAATAAAAATAACCCCAGTTGAAGTATTATTATTTTTTTCAATTTCATTATTTTTATGCCAATATCAATGTTTTGGGGGCCTGAACTCTAGAACTGTGAACCCTTGGGGATGGCAGAAATATTGACTATAATTAGATGGTATAATCTTTGGGACGGGGACTCTTCCTACTTATGTGTTCATACAGAGCTCAGCACCAGGAGCAGCTAACCAAATGCAGGCTTTCTGGTCCTACCACAGTGCACAGAAAGAACAAATATTAATACAACACACTCATCCCACTTCTAGGTGCACATCTGCTACACATCCACAACCGCTGACCATTTGTGTTATTCAGGCTAAAGTTACACCCTCTTACAGTTTGTTTTTATTTTGACAGAAATCCTTACCTTGACTTTTCAATGACTCCGTGTCACCCTTAAGTCTTTGGGCCACAGACTGCGTGTGCCCTTCTGTGAGCCTGAGTGATGTCCAGATGCTTTAACAGGTCTATGTATAAAAGTGACCTGCTGTGGCCTGAAAACCTACAAGGTAAGATTAATCATGCTAAGTCTTCTGCAAGGAAAAGGGCAAAAACTGCAGCTCTTACTGCCTGCCTAAGTATGTCTTTAGTTATTTGCTGTAGGATGAATATTACCCCTGTGCAGATGGTTCACACAAAACCCTGCGCATCACTGAAATCACAGGTAATCAATTAACATGGCTGTAGAGCTGTGCATGTTCCAGTTAATGTCCCATGGTTCTGTAGTGACGAATTATTATTTTGCTTAAATGTAAGGAGCTGGGTCCTTTTGCCCAGGACTCTACAAATACACCAGCAGATACAGGTCAAGAGTTTGATGGAACTACTATGGTGCAGCCCACTCTTTTATGACAGATGATGTGAAGTAGTATTTCCTACTACAATTTCCAACTGTGTTAGATGCTCTGTATCTCACTGTTCCTGTAAGAAATGCATATGGATATGCGTAGGATCCAGATATTTTGTTTCAGGACAACTTACTTAGAGAACATAGAGGATGAAGTACACAACCACCCTCATGAGCCTGAAGAAAAACCTACCAGGTTGCTGAGCTAAGGTAACTTTCATCTCTAAGTGCTCTGCACTTGTATGTAAGAGCCTCTTGCAATTAAGTACCAAAGCTGTATTGAAAAACTGCTCCATCTCTGAGCAGAGATGTTTCACAGCATTTGCCAAATGGAGAAATTACTTTTTTGAAGCTGTTTCAACGTGTGTTTAGTAGACAGATTGAGTAAAATTTTATCCCTTTTCATGAGTTAGGAGAAAAATAATAAAGGTAAAACCTTTTTCACGGTACCTCTATCAACATGTAATCTGATTGCAATTCAATCTAATAAGTCTTCCAACCTCTTATTTTTATGGTATACACTTTGCAAACATTAAAAGGTGCAAAACTTTCAATGCAGGTGTTTGTTTTAGTACCACAGTTTCATAGGACTGATCCCAGTACTTCAAGTGTGTTTAGGAAACTTCAAAACCATGTATTTTGTGCCAGACTGAGTGGGCAAAGTTAGTACAAAGAACGTTACGATTCAGATTAATGCTTTGATGAACTCAGCACCTTTATCTCTTCCCGAACGCCCTTGTTAGGGCATATGTATATATATAGTGCATATACTATTTTTCATCTATACTGAGAACCAGCATGGCATTTTGTTTCAATGATCTCACTTTTAAAATAATCCCTCAGTAAAGTTTATGGAAAATGACCAAAACACAGTCCATTAGAGAGCGGATGCAGCAAGGCCATATGTAGATGTTTGTCACTCTATTGCATTGTCAGTAGTAGTGCATTTTTTGCCTAGCAGCACCTAAGAGAAATCTATGTTTCGCACTTAATAATTGCTGTCTTTATAGTGGCTGGGGGGAGGGCAAGCGTTATGTTTTGGTGTGAATGATTTCTTCAGCAGTAATAAAAGGTGGTATTAAAATGTCACTGTAGTCATTTAAATGGCTGTTTTCTAGGAAATGAATGATTTTTGGAGTTCACAGTCCTTAGCTGTTAATAATAACTGAGATTATTCTGTTGATGGACAAGTTAAAATGGCATATTGACAATAACTCTCCATTATCAACCAACATTTGCCTTCTGTTCACTTTGTGTAATTATCACAATCTTTTGATTTTCTTAGTCTATTCTGGGGGTTCTGCAAAGATGATAGCAGAAGACCAAGTTTCTCAAAGACTAAGAAATAGTGTTTGTTTTCCTCTTCAGAAGCTGCACTCTTGCAGTTCAGCTAACTCTGGCAGTACACTTTCCTTGAGAGTGCTGTAACCCCCACAACTCAGGTGCCTGATCCCAAGCATAAGGGGCCAGATCCTGTGCTAGCAAGTCCAGCAATGGAAGAGACTACTACAGTCCTCAGTCTGAGCCTTGTACTGGGCAGCATGTGAGGCACTGTGACCAACAAACCGGGTGATGCACCCACTATTTTGGCAGTTGGAGTGTGTGCGTGTGTCTGTGTATGCATGTGTAACACAACCTATATTACAGTAACTACAGATCTCTTGCACTAATGCCAGGAAAGCAGGATATGCTCCCACTTCTGTGAGATGCCTACCAGCTCAAAGGACTTGGAGCTGAAAGAGACAGTCTGATCCACAAACTGGATACTTAGGAATAGGCTGAAAGAAGGATCAGAGAAGTGTGGAAGGACCAGACACCCCAGAAAACCTGATGGACTGTGAGCAAAGTCCTGCCTCCCCATGGAAGCGTTTCCATGAGCAGGAGGAGCAGTGAGAAGCACTTGCTGATGCTTACCTTGATCCACTGAAGACCTGGAGAGGTCACTCTCCAACAGCTGCACAGCCTACTCATGGGGAGAAAGTGGCTTACCTGTCTGGGGAGCTTGGGCTTTAGTGACTACCAGCACCTCCAAGAGTGCTTTGATATCTCTGCTTATGAATAGATGATCTTCATAATTTTCTTAATGCCAGCACATGCCCTGGGGCAATGGTCCAAGTGCTGAGGTTTGATGAGCCAAAATGAGGAAAGTTGATTCAACACCCTTGATAACAACAATAGTACTTTGTGCTTTTGATCTTCAAAGCGCTTTACAAACATTAGCTAATTAATTAATCTTTACAATACTCCTCTGCTATTATCCCTATTTAGCAGATGGGGAAATTGAGTCAGAGAAGTTAAATGACTTGCCCGGGGCTATGTAGGAGTTGGCATCAAGGCTGTGAAGGGGAATTCCTGGCTCCTCCTTTCAAATCTCCAAAACAGCTGTGGCTGCTGCTGCAGACCTGAGGCTGCCATGGCTACAGATGCTGAGCTGCTCAGCTGGGCAGGAGCACCGAATCTGGGGTGCACCTTGCCCATCAGACATGGACAGGATGAGCTGTCACCTATAGACTTGCACTGTGGTGCCAACCTTGGGAACTGTTAGGCTTTGTGAACTTGGACAATTTCTTGTGCTCCCCTATCTACAGAGCTTCTGGAAAAGAGCTGACTCGTGTCTGGCCAGCCCAGCCCTGAGCTTGCGTCTGTCTGGTGCAAATCCCCATACTCAGCCCTCACGTGGGGGTCTCCCAGAGATGCTGCCTCTACTCTAGTTAATGAAGCACTAACCCTGTACATAGTCAGCAGACAGAGAGATGAAGACAGCTGGGGAGAACTCAACATAGCGCTTTAAATCTCTGATTGACAAAGTCCCCATATGAGGAATGAACTGAGAGGTGACAAACAAATCATTTTGGGTGTGGACAGTGTGATGAGTTAAAAAACAAAGGTCTTAGTTTTTGCTTGCCTAGGTAGTTCTGTATCTGCTAGAGTACTGAGATGGTAATTTCCTCTACTGCTTAGGGATAAGGTTGCTCAAGATCTATTACAAAATCAGGATAATAACAACTTAATATCGGAGGAACCATCTTCCTATTTTGGCTCCAGATAATCTAGCAAACCAGGCAATACTACTAGACAGCAGGTATGCATTAACCAAATGACGCTTATTGAAAGTAATTGTAGTCTTAAAAGTATATTCTTGTTTACAAGGCACATTTTGCAATACATTGCAGCACTGGTTATCATCACACAGCTGCACAAGAGTATACTGTAGAATAAGATAAAGCGAAAAAGTCGATAGGGAGAATCTTTCACTTCTACGTAACTGTGAGAAATATTTTCGAGCAGAGGTGTGCTAAGATACTGCATGAGAGAGAAACTAACTCTCCAAACATGTAAAGGACATCTAGGTTAAAAAGGCAGTAAAACTACAGTATTCTCCCGAAGCTGAGGGAAATTAGCAGTGAACCACAGAATGGCTGAAGTTGGAAGGCACCTCTTGAGCTCATGTAGTTCAACCACTCTGCTCAGAGCAGGGTCATCCAGTGCAGGCTACTTCAGAACCATGTCCAGTCAGATCTTGAGTATCTCCAGGAATGGAGACTCCACCACATCTCTGGGAAGCCCATTACAGTGTTTGACCACTATCACAGCAGAAAAAGAAATTCTTATGTTTACGTGAGATTTCCAGTGTTTCAGTTTCTGTCCAATGCCTCTTGTCCTGTCCCCAAGCACCCCTAAGAAAAGCCTGGCTCCACCTTCTTTACTCCCGCTGACAGCTATTTATACACATTGATTAAATCCCCCCCGAGTCTTCTCCACAGGCTAAACAACCCCAGCTCTCACAGCCTCTCATTGCATGAAAGACACTTCATCTTCTTTGTGGTCCTGCACTGGACACACTCCAGTAAGTGCCTGTCTCTGTTGCACTGGGGAGCCTTGCACTGGACCCAGCACTCCAGATATCCCTCACCAGTGCTGTGCAGAGGCAAAGGATGACCTCCCTCGACCAGCTCTTCCTAGTGCAGCCCACGATGCTGTTGGGCTTCTTTGCAGCAAGGGCACATTGCTGAGTTATCTTCAACTTGTCCGACAGGACCCTCAGGTACTTTTCTGCAAAGCTGTTTTGCAGCTATTCGGCCCTCAGCCTGTGCTGGTCCATGGGGTTGTTCCTCCCCAGGTCCTGGACTTGGCATTTGCCTTGTTGATCATCATGAAGTTCCTGTCAGCCCATTTCTCCAGCCCACCCAGGTGCCTCCGAATGGCAGTACAACTTTCTGGTGCATCAGCCCCTCTTCTCAGTTTTGTATCATCTGCAAGCTTGCTGAGTATGTACTCTGGTCTGTTGTCCAGGTCGTTAATGGAGATGTGAAACAGTACTGGTCCCAGAATCAACTCCTGGGCCCCACAACCAGCAGCTGGCTTCCATCTGAACTTCATGCACTGATCACTCCCTGTTGAACCCAGCAGGTGAGTCAGTCAGTTTTCAATCCACTGCACTAGTCTTGTCAGCACAAAGGGCTATCAGGTTGGTCAGATGTGATTTCCCCTTCACAAATCAGTGCTGACTATGCCCCAGTTTACAGCTTCCAGGATTATGGTTTCCAGGAGCACTTCTTTTATTGAGTTGGATGTTCTATTGCCCACCAGCCATGAGTTTAAAATGTGCCAAGCACAGAAAAAAAGAAGACAAGTGTTTTGCTTAAATGGAAGTAAGTAAATATGTTTTTTGGGGCCAGACTCTGTGCTGCCATATATATATTTAAAATTGCAGAGTCTTCACAACCTGTGATCTATAACTTAACCTGACTGTTGAGAATGTCTGCTGAGAACTTCTGTCCCATGGAGAGGAGGGAGATTCCCCAAATCATGCAGAGTCAACTTCCCGGCACGTACACTCGCACAGCATACGAGATGTTTTGAACAGGCTGAATCATAACTGGGCTCTACACCTTCAAGCAGAAGCCATCATCAGCTGGCACAGGGTGGTACTGTCACCCAGGCTATCCTCATTAGTGTGAAAGACACTGCAAAGCCAGACCATACAGCCAAGGTGACACAACCATCTCCTCACTTGCAGAGCTGACCAGTGATTAGCAACCATGCATGAGCACATCCAGAACTGTAAATAACTCCAGACGTTCCTGTATATCTATAAAGACATGTTTCCCAGAATTCAAAAGGGGAGACAGTGAGATTCCTCTTGGGATTGCACAGTGAGGAGGCAGAAGGCAATGAACACACGTTGCAACAGGGGAAATTCTGACTAGATAGTAGGAAAAAAATACTCATGGTCAGGGCAGTCAAACATAGAAAAGGCTCCAGGGAAGTTGTGGGATCTCCAGGTTTGGAGATATTCACAACTCAGCTGGACAAGGCCCCGAGCAACCTGATCTAACTGGACCTACCTTAAGGAGGAGGTTGGAATAGATAACTCGCAAAGATCCCTTCAAATCTCAACTGTTCTGTGAGTCTATGAAATCCAAGTTTGCATTAGGACTCCACCCAACACTGGAGTAGAAAAGTAGCACAACCAGGAAGGTAGGACAATGTGCTATTCTGCTAATATTTTCTAGCCTGAAGTGAAATAATACCCTATCATTTCACAAAAGATGGTCAGGCCAAATCCAGAGTAAATGCATAGAATTTGGGGCTATTCCTTATAATAACGTAACAATGGTTCAACTGGTTTAGTAATTAAACTACTTCCACCAAGTAGTTACTTCTGGCATCACAGAAATGGAAGATTTACTTTATATTAAATAATTGCAACAAATCAAAATATTGTGAGAGGCATATAGTACAAAAAAATTTAAGAGCTTTACAAGAGGCATGAAGCGTGTCCGTATTATGAAGTGCTTTTTATACAGAATTTGTAATGATATATTCATGTTAAAAGGAGTTCAGTAGGTTTTTAGTGGAAAAAATAGCTCTTGGTACAGATAAAAATAAATTGGCCTGGGATTTTCCTTTGTTAGAAATTAAAGTATCTCACAAAATTATTAATAGCTGTGTGTTTTCATGGTGCTAGTGTATTTTTCTATGGAAATGTAATGTGGTAGAGGGTTCTAATATTTTTTCTTCAGCATTCTGACAAGAAAACAATGGCTTCTTCACTATTTATCGTTTTAGAAAGAAAGAGTAATGCTCCGTCATTTAACCTCAGAGGTGTCTGATGGCACTTTCCACAATCAGCATTGACAGTTCAAGGATGAAAGGTATGGTGTATATTTTAGTTGTTGAAGGGTTAAAGAAGGTCTCATAAATAAATTATGGATGCATTTTTAGAGCACTTTGCTAAGAACAAGAATGGCAGAAAATATCACAAGGCTGTCAAATCAGATTAAAGCCCATGTGCTCTGAGTAATCTGTGGGGAAAACTAACAAACTGTATGTTTGTCACATATTAAAGACATTTACTTAAAAAGCGGATTGGCTGAATGAACATAGAAATCCACTCTTGCATTTTCCCCCATCTCTCACAGTTTTTCCCTTTTGCTAGTTTTAAGTATGACTTACGAAATAGTTGCAGCTAGCAACATATCCCAGGTGTGTGAAGACTCCAAGAATAATAAAACTGTGGAATCGAGTGTACATATTAATGCGTATATGTGGATAAAAATTCATAGTATGTATATAAATTTTCTCAGCAAGGTTTTCTAAACCCAGTCACTTGGCTGCCTTGGAAACTTAACTTTACAACTTCTGTTGTTTCATAGCACATAGGCAGAAGGCAGCAGGTTAATTCTTGAACTTCTCATGCCAGAATTGGAGGAATTTACATACATCCCTCAGAAGGATAGTCCTACTGCTATAGCAGTTTTCAAACTGTTAATCCACTACCTAAAGACCTAGAATTCAAATCATGAAACCTACTAAAAAGATAAAAGTGTGATTACCGAACATAACCCTATCAAGTAATTGTGCCAAGAGGGATGCAAGGGTCCTGGCAGAAAGGACAAGCACTAACTCTGAATTTCTAGAACTGTCTCAGCTGGCTTTTAGCCTGAATGCATGTTCTGGTTGCTACTGGGCTTCCTGTTGGGCTAATACCCTGCCTCACCCCACTGCAACCTCTCTGTCCTGTTTTCTATGGGAAGAAAGCCAGTGTATGGACTAAAAGGATCAATGGTGTAGTTGTTTGGGAAATTAAGTGCTTAGGTGTACTGCAGGCTGCCTGAGCCCAACTGTATGCATGCAGACTATAGGCATAGCAACGTGTATCTGTCTTCAACCACCCAAGAGAATAACAGTTTTTTTTCCTGCATCAGTTTTAGGGACAAGAGACCTGCAGTGGGCCATAAATCTATCTTTCAGTCTCACATGCTATTGGACTTAGCTGGACTCAGAGGCAACTCAAAGTAAACAAAAGACTTCGATTTGATAGAGGAAAAATCTCAGCAGAAAAAGGACAAAAGAAATAACCAAAACCCTCTCATTGAATGACACCTGATGATATGGGCCCTCGTAAGATTTTAATATAATGTGTTAAACACCTGAGGCAGAACCTAAGGAGGTCATTAAATGCCTTGTAATTAGAGTAAGATGCCTATGACACTCTTAGATCAAGAGTAAGAAAAGGATGTTCAAGTCAGCCTTGAATTATCTCTCTATTGGACTACATTGGAGACGTATGTAAGATTTGGACTAGATTCCAAAGCTTTTTCATGCCCTTGTCTTCCTAGGCAAGTCTGGATAGGCATGTCTCTCCAGCTGATTGACGGAAGTCCAGGATACTGGTTTTCATGAGGGAAAGTCCAAGCAGAAGTGTACCAGCAAGTACAGTAAAGCCCAAGAAATTTTATAGCCAAACTGGTACGGTACTGTGTTTGTATCTGGAGGAGGAGATATGAGTCCCGGTGCTGTCTCACAGGATTGTTTCTTTTTGTGTTGGTCTTTTTTGGTTTGTTTGCTGTAGCTTTTTTTAATATAAACTGACCCTTCAATAGTGCCTTTCATTGTTTACTGGAGGGTGGCCCAGTTCCAAAACCCAGCATCTCATAGTGTGATTGTAGTTTGCATATCAGGAGATAAATAGTTTCTAAAAATTAAAGCATTCTCTACAGCTATACATTTACTGTCTAAATGCTTTGTGTGCTCTATATAATCTATAAATTCTGTGCTGTGGCTTTGTACAATAAAACTATTTATTTTATAAAACTCTGTCAAGGTGAGTCTACATCTATCTCTCTGGTAGTTTAGCCTCAGTTTTTAAAAAACCTCCCAAAGGATTAATAAACGTTTCTCTCTGAATTCCCATTCACTTCAGAGGCATAAGGATTTCTCTCAGTAGTGTTTATGCATATTAATATTTGTAGAACTGCGCCACGTTTATGACCCAAAGAACTCTGAACACATTGGACTCAGAGTCACCCATTGTGGAAAATACCTCTCAGTACCCACAAGATTCCTGTTTCACTGCAGAGGAATTAAAAGCTCAGCAAATCCCATGGAACAAAATTATTTTATAAAAATAAAACTACAAAAGTTTCTACCACACATAATCAGATGCTGAAAATGCCAAAAAGAAGAGTACTAATGCAGACAGGGGAAAGAATTTAAAGATTTTAAATAAATAAGAACTGTCATTAGCAAGTGACAACCTGAAAATACTCAGCACTGCAAAAGACAAACATTAATTAACTAACTTTTTTAAAAGAAGGAAAAAAATCGCTGTGAGTAAAAGATTTGATCACTTTGGTTGACAGTTTCCAGGTTATTTAAGACAAATTCATATCACAGAAATGGATTCTTGAAGTAATTTCAAGGAGAAGCTTTTTAGAAATCAGTAACCATTGTCAATCTCATAATAATTACTTGACTCCAGGAAAGAAGGAAAAATACATTGATGTATTCAGCCATACATTACTTTTAATTAGAATAGATGGGATTAATTCATTATGCCCAGTATGTTACATGCTTTGTTGAAGGGAATACTGTGAACATTGCAAGGGCAAAAGTTGCAAGTACAAAAGAGCTGCCATTTTACCAATAAAAATGCATGTTTTTAGAAAAGGAAATTGCCTAGAAGGGGAATACAGGTGCTTTTGCTGATGAAAAGGATGTGAATCCCAAGGAGATCCAGTCTGAAGCCACCAGGTTCAGCTCTGCCTCACCATTCACGTTTAAGATGGAAAACTCACAAAACCAAGCTTCCCTGTGAGATAAATGCAACATCACTTCAACTGCCATCCTGCACAGGGTCTCATAGACAACACATTTTGCTTTAGGTGCTTCCAGGAGGGCCGGTTATACACAAGAAGGAGCATCTACGTGTTTCGGGAGAAACAGCGCCGCGGGAGCTGTCTACATTCCTGGTCTGGTTGCATAACTCTGCTGGTATCACTGTACTGCCCTAACTAGGCCACTAAAACTCTTAGGGTATGTTTGTGCACCATGTTATGCAATTTCATGCAGTGATATCCAAATTCAGACTAAACGATTCTCTCTAGTCAAGACAGTCAAGCCGTGCTAGCACATTGTCCTGCCTTCTCTGTTTTACTCTTTTCAGGCTTACTGAAAACCAGCTGGGCATTTCTACATGGTACTACACTGAGCAATACTGTAACTAACCTGGCATTGGCCTGGTATATTTTGCTACCTAGAGCTGTTTCTGGAAATTATCATGATAAATAATACAGAAAAACAGTAATACACTTGCTTTTCATAGTGACAATTGTTAATTGCAGCAATATCAAAAAAGCATTGCTCCTGGGAGAAATGTATCAAATGCTGCATAAAATGAATTGCTGAATTTCTTTTTGAAAGTTTGGTCTTGTTCAGATCTTGAATTTTGGCACAGTAGACCAAGGAGTTGCAGGTTTCTACTGAAATGTCACTCTTCTTTCTTTTTCTCAGTTGTGTCCAAGTTTTTTATCAATTACAGCTATTCAAAATTTTTCTAATTGAAAATATTCTTCATGTAAAATGTCGTTTCCTCTTCAAAAATATTCTCAAGGAAAAATGCATTAACAGTAACTCTGCCACTACTGAAAAGTAAAGATTTTCCTTGGAAATAAATAAGGGAAAAATATATTCAAAAAATTACTGCAATAAATTGTATGTATTTTCAACAAGTCAAAGGTAGGCTCTTTGCTATTAAAAAATCATACAGAGGGTTATATAAAAGTACAGAACTTCTCAGAATAAGGAAAGATGTAGCAGCTGCCCTTAAGAGATTATATTTTAATTTTTAGTGGTAATGACAGAGAGTTAGGGTACCTGGGGAACAGCAAAAGAGGAATACACAGACCAGGAATTATACAGACAAGAACCTTGCATGCCAAATCCAGGCCATGATTTGGTTTGTCTGTTGGCTTTGCATGCCTAGATACAATCACTTCTTAACCACCTGAAGCTGGTTTAAAGTTTATCAGTGCCACAAAGATTGATGCTCTTAAGATGGATCAGAAAAAAGCTAGCCCAGGGTTTAAATCAGCCTGGTGATCTGGATGGCCACAGCCTACGCTGGGGAGGACAGCATGAAAACCTCTGACAGTCCTTGCCAACTCTACCTGGGCAGCAGAGGAGTTCCCACCCCAAATCTGGCAATCGGTTTAACACAAGCACAGGAGCAATAGACACTGACATGGTTCCAAGATGCAACTCAGTCCGCTTTCTTCTCTCCTGTGAGGAAGAAAATGTGTTGGGTAGCTTAAACCTAAATCAGAAAGTTTTTTTTTTAACTTAGAGATGATCATAGACATTTGTCCGTGACGATGAGCGAATTTCTCCTTCAAATTATGTAGAAGATGGAAGGAGATGACTGGTGGCGTAGTACTATGAAGCCAGCAGAGATGTTAAGCAATGTATTTTTGTAGGTGACAAATACTCAGTGGCAACAGAGTTAACAGAGGTTACGTTCATACTAATGAATGAAGTGCTCCTGACACAACCCCCCCAGGCTGGAGCTCCACTGCAATGGCAGAGCCCATATTCACACTTTTAATTTACCTCAGCCTCCAGAGCAGGGTGACTGCATGCAAATCCCTTACCGGAAGCAGTTTCTGGTCCACAAGTCATACCCAGGAACTGTTTGGAAATATATTCATTAGCCAAAGGCAAAACAATGCCTAAAGGTTTGTCTGGGTGACCACAAGGGTTCCTCCAAACCATCATTTTTCTGTGACTTGATGACTGTTTCACAATATGGATTGTTGAATTTTGGTGCTTGAACTGTTCCTTGCAACTATTAGATGCAGAAGTGTAAATCACAGAATCACAGAATCACAGAATAGTAGGGGTTGGAAGGGACCTCTGTGGGTCATCTAGTCCAACCCCCCCGCCGAAGCAGGGTCACCTACAGCAGGCTGCACAGGACCTTGTCCAGGCGGGTCTTGAATATCTCCAGAGAAGGAGACTCCACAACCTCCCTGGGCAGCCTGTTCCAGTGCTCCGTCACCCTCAGAGAGAAGAAGTTCCTCCTCATGTTCAGACGGAACTTCCTGTGCCTCAGTTTGTGCCCATTACCCCTTGTCCTGTCACTGGGCACCACTGAAAAGAGCTTGGCCCCATCCTCCTGACACCCACCCTTGAGATATTTGTAGGCATTTATAAGGTCCCCTCGCAGCCTTCTCTTCTTCAGGCTGAACAAGCCCAGTTCCCTCAACGTCTCCTCGTAGTGGAGATGCTCCAGTCCTCTCATCATCCTTGTAGCCCTCCGCTGGAGTCTCTCCAGTAGCTCTTCATCCTTCTTGAACTGGGGAGCCCAGAACTGGACACAGTACTCCAGATGAGGGCTCACCAGGGCAGTGTAGAGGGGAAGGAGAACCTCCCTTGTCCTGCTGGACACACTCTTCTTGATGTACCCCAGGATCCCATTGGCCTTCTTGGCAGCCAGGGCACACTGCTGGCTCATAGTTAACCTGTCGTCCACCAGGACACCCAGGTCCCTCTCCGCAGAGCTGCTCTCCAGCAGGTCCACCCCAAGCCTGTACTGGTGCATGGGGTTGTTCCTCCCCAGGTGCAGGACCCTGCACTTGCCCTTGTTGAACCTCATCAGGTTCCTCTCTGCCCAGCTCTCCAGCCTATCCAGGTCACGCTGAATGGCAGCACAGCCTTCTGGTGTATCTACCACACCTCCCAGTTTGGTGTCATCAGCAAACTTGCTGAGGGTACATTCTAACTCTTCATCCAGGTCGTTGATGAAGAAGTTAAACAAGACTGGGCCCAGTACTGACCCCTGAGGGACACCACTTGTCACCAGCCTCCAACTAGACTCAGCGTCGCTGATGACAACCCTCTGAGTTCTGCCATTCAGCCAGTTCTCTATCCACTTCACCGACCACTCATCCAGCCCACACTTCCTCAGCTTCCCCAGGAGGATATCATGGGAGACTGTGTCGAAAGCCTTGCTGAAGTCAAGGTAGATAACATCCACAGCTCTCCCTTCGTCTACCCAGCCAGTCACGTCATCGTAGAAAGCTATCAGATTGGTCAGGCATGATTTCCCCTTGGTGAATCCATGCTGACTACTCCTGATAACCTTCTTTTCTTCCACTTGCTTGGTGATGGCCTCCAGGATAAGCTGCTCCATCACCTTTCCTGGGTGTCCGTAGAGTCCCTCCTGGGGAAAGTCAGAGGCTATTGACTCTCCAAGCTGTGCTGCCTTGGAGAGCACCAGGCCCACTCCAGCATGGAGTCACAGCACCATGCAGAAGAGAGTGGCAATTGACTTTTGTTCGTTTTCTATTTCAGTGGTCTGGAAAAATGAAAGGCCAGTACAGTGGGACAATTCCTGACAACACAAAATCCAAGAACAAGAAAATGCTGAATGACTTGGGGTGAGTAAGAGAGCAAGGCCAGACAAGTGCAACTGTGGAGATTTGAGAGACAAAGATTGGGAGATGAAGTTATGGAAATTAAGGCACGGATGAGGTGTATTCTGTCTGAAATAACTTTTCAATCAGCTATTTTAAAAACTTAGGTCTCTTAAAAACATACATGTCTGCAGCCTGCCTCACATCTCCCTTCCCTCTGTTTCTGTCAATGTAAGTGAGTCCCTTAACAGGGCAGGGAAGTAATTGCAAGGTGCCACAGACACTCGGTTTCCGTCTGCTAAATACTGGACCATTTTTAAAGAAGGTGTTAGTGAAGCAAACATGCTTTATACTGAATTGATGCGCAGTTATTATTTCAATAATAACAGTTTATTATTTCAGGAATAAAATTTCAACCAAATGTCCTAACAGTAAGATATTAATTTTTGAGGTGATTTTTTTCCTATTCTATCTTCCCCATTCAGATCCCATTGTCAGGTGTTTGGCACTCAGAGTTACTTTAGAAGAATGCACAGAGCTGTAAAGCTGTAGCCTGATGACTATTTTGTGCATATCCCAGCTCTATTACTCCCTTTGGTCTTCTACACATGAAAGAGTTGTACATGCAATTTTCGAGCCTGTCCTTTTCTTCCGGAATCTACTTGGTTTTCATCACTTGCTGACTTTTGGAGCTATTTTAAGGGTGTTTCTTTTAAAGATGCTGTCACATTCAGCCATTGCCACTAAAATAATTTTGCGAAAAGATATGAGTGAAAAAAAATGGACAGGGTCAACTCCCTTTTTCCTATGGAGTCAGTGACAGATTTCTGACCACTGTGAACAACTACTAAAATAAGAGATGATGCAAAGACCTCCAGAAAAAAACATTTCTTTCAATTGTTTCAATACCATTTTTTCCCAAGGAAGAAAAATTAAACAAATGTGAATAAATCCAAACACCTTTTAGCTGCATTTACAAGAAATAAAAAGAAATGTTAAACTGTGTCTTGATCTGAACAATATCAAGCTGTGTATTCAAGCTGGGGTGATGCAGATAAATTTTAAACTGTTACCCATCCAGTCCTCTCTTTGTATACAACATCCAGAGACACATTTTTTCTGAAAGAGCCAATGCTTCTGCGTTAGAGACAGGTCTTTTTTTCTGTGCTTCTACCAAGAAAAAAAAACAAACAAAAATATTGTAGATGGTGTCAAAGACTTTGGTAGCTGCATCAAAGGTTGAAGAATTTCACTGATTCACTGACATTCACATCATCCCTTTGCACTTGCCCTGTCTGAAATTCAGCCTGTAGAATGCAAATGGTTTATTATCCTGTGATCTAAATGATGAGGTTGGGCAGAGAGGTGCCTGGCATTTGAAGTAAACAACAGGAAGAATATCACAGAATAGTATCACAGAATAGTAGGGGTTGGAAGGGACCTCTGTGGGTCATCTAGTCCAACCCCCCTGCCGAAGCAGGGTCACCTACAGCAGGCTGCACAGGACCCTGTCCAGGCAGGTCCCGAACATCTCCAGAGAAGGAGACTCCACAACCTCCCCGGGCAGCCCATTCCAGTGCTCCGCCACCCCCAGAGGGAAGAAGTTCTTCCTCATGTTCAGACGGAACTTCCTGTGCTTCAGTTTGTGCCCATTGCCCCTTGTCCTGTCACTGGACAAGTAAGTAGTAGTACATTAAAGCAGGTCACCCTTGAACGGAAAGACTGCGGTGGATCCCAGGCCTTATGCTGGCAGCTCTTTATATTACAGCAAAGACCATACACTGAACTTGTCCAAGATCACTGTGCAAATAGAACAGATTCTTAAATTTTTGTGTTAACCATTTACATCCCCGGATTCTATGGTCTCTGAAACATCTTCGCTGTTCTAGAGTGTTCTCAGAAAAGGTACAAAGGGAATGTTAAAGAAAATATTTTACTCGTGTTACAATACAGGTTCACTCAACATTTACGTGCTTATGCAGAACAATTTTGGAAGGGAACGGTGACTGGAACCTGATTTTGGAAAAAAAAAATAAATTCAAACATACACATATTTACGCAGATTTCTGCAGCCATGTGCCATCATGCAGAAGTTTCCAAAGGCTTCAGAACTGGCAGATGTTAATGATGCAATCTCAAGGAACATTTTAAAAATTTGTGAATAACTGATGAATTTATATAATTGCTGGTGTTCCCATCTCGGTGAATCAATTGTCAGAATTGCTCTAGCTGTACAAACAACAGATGCAATATTAGCTGCAGTGCAAGAGGTCCTCCCACATGGGATCAGGAGAGTTCAAGAAGGATCAGGTGGGGTGAAAAGGCGTTTCTTGCCACATTTACAGAGGTTAAAAACATGTGCTCCAGTCAATCCTGTGTCTAACAAGTGTATTCTGGACATACACTCACTATGAAATAGATTAAACCAACTCAGTCTACCCAGACTAACTAGCTACCACCAGAAAGCTGCCATTTTGAACTGACTACAAAGCTATTACTTGGAGGTGACAGACTTTATAACCAGGTTAGTCTTCTGTAAAGCTGGAGGAAAAATAATTGAAAAATCCAGTTCATTACACATTTGCTGAGCTGATTTTGCTTATGTCTTTGTGGATTACCAGCATAAGTAAATATCAGACATAACAAAATGCAATTGAGCATTGCCCCGTGCTTCAGAGTGTAACAAAGTGTAATAAAACCCCAAGCATGCCATATTACCAACAAATAATCTGAATAAATGATGAGTATTATAGCAAAAATTGCTGACTGAGTTTCAGGGTTATGATCCGATAACAATGCCTTACACGGAAGAGTGAAAGAATTATGATGTGCATGGACCAGTGCAGGAACATCTACCTATTGCATTCATTCAGAGATAATGCAATTAGTGAAAGTAGTAAATCTACAGAATGCTTTTACTAGTCGTAGAGCATGAATTAGAAAAGATCATGAGGGACAATTTACCATGGTGAAAAAAATCCTCTGCAGAAATCTTAAAACTTTAGGTTCTATCTAAAGCATCTCTTGGTGTATTTTTTAAACTCTCTTTATCTCTAATAAAATCAGAATTGAAGGAAATAATGGAATTTATTCTCCATCATGCTACAGCAGTTCTTGGGAGCACTGGAGACTGCGGACTGTCAAAGATGTGTTTGTATCCCTGTGGTTCTTAAACACTCAACCATACATTGATGTAAGGCATTGGAGCGGCTTTAATTGATACTATCACTTCAGGTCTCTCAGTGACCTCCTGCTGGGGGAAGTCTGAAACACTGGTACATTCAGCTTCTGCGGCCCCATCCGTTCTCTCACTCCTTTGCTTGTATTGCTTAGTTTTTCCTTATGTGTAATATACTTTTTGTTCCTTAAGAGCCTCCCAAGAGCAACTCTAGACGCATTACAGAGTCAATGAAAGGGAGAGAGGCACTTTCAAAAGACAATTCACCTATCCTGGAAACACTTCTGAGAGTGGAACAAGCTAGCTATCTTTGTGAAGTGGAGGACACGATTGTTTTAGAGCTGCCCACCCAGCTGGTGGGCAGATGAACATGAGATTATTCCCAGGCTTTGTATATGTTCTTAGGCACATAACTTAGTCTAACCTCAGTTCCTGGAAAAATTATGGAGAAGATTATACTGGGTAGTATTGAAAGGCATTTAAAGAATAATGCAATCAGGCACAGTCAACCTGGGTTCATAAAAGGAAAGTCCTGTTTAACTAATTTGATATCCTTCTATGATAAGGTCACCCGCCTAGTGGATGAAGGGAAGGTGGTAGACGCAGTTTTTCTGGATTTTAGTAAGGCTTTTAGATACACTCCCTCAGAGCATCCTTTTGGACAAAATGTCCGACTGTGGGATGAACGGGTTCATAGTGTGCTGGGTGAAGAACTGGCTGAAGAGCAGGGCTCAAAGGGTGGTAGTGAATGGGACTACCTCTGGCTGGTGACTGGTCATCAGCAGTATTCCTCTGGGTTCGGTTCTAGGGCCACTTTTCTGCAATATATTAACAAACTGGATGCAGGAGTTGAAAGCACCATTAGCAAGTCTGCTAATGATACCAAACTGGGAGGTGCTGTTGTGTCTCATGAGGGACAGGAGGCCTTGCAGAGGGATCCAGATAAATGGGACCATTGGGCAATGACTGATGGAATGAAATTTAACAAGTCAAAATGCCAGATTCTGCACTTTGGATGGAGTGATGCCAGGCACAAGTATAGATTGGGAGAGGAGTAGCTGGAGAGCTGCCCTATGGAAAGGGACCTGGGGCTGCTGGCCAACAGCAGGCTCAACATGTATCAGCAGCGTGCCCTGGCATCTGAGAGGGCAAACCGTGTCCTCGGTAACATCAAACACAGCATAACCAGCCGGTCAACAGAGGTAATTATCCCGCTGTATTCAGCCCTGGTGCGGCCTCACCTTGAGCACTGTGTGCAGTTCTGGGCCCCACAATTTAAAAAGGATATGAAGGTACTTGAATGCATCCAGAGCAGGGCAACAAAGCTGGTGGAAGACTTTGGATTTGTCTAGTTTGGAGAAAAGGAGGCTGAGGGGTGACCTCATTGCTCTCTACAGCTTCCTGAGGATGGGAAGGGCAGAGGGGGTGCTGATCTCTTCCCTGGTATCCAGTGATAAAATGTGTGGGAATGGTTCAAAGCTGCGCCAGGGGAGGTTTAGACTGCTTGGCCACAAAGATGATCCAAGGGCTGGAGCACGTGTCCTGTGAGGAAAGGGTGAGGGAGCTGTGGCTGTTCAGCCTGGAGAAGAGAAGGCTTTGGGGAGACCTTGTAGCAGCCTTCCAGTACCTGAAGGGGGCTTATAAGAAAGATGGGGACAAACCTTTTAACAGGGCCTGTTGTGACATGACCAGGGGTAATGGCTTTAAACTGAAAGAGCGTAGATATAGATCAGATATAAGAAAGAAATTCTTTACTCTGAGGGTAGTGAGGCACTGGCACAGGTTGCTGTGGCTGTGGCTGTGGTTGCCCCCTCCCTGGAAGTGTGCAAGGCCAGGTTGGATGGGGATCTGAGCAACCTGATCGAGTTGATGTCCCTGGTCATTACAGGGGGGAGTTGGACTAGATGACGTTTAAACATTTTGTGATTCTGTACCAAGAGAGTGGTTGAACACTGGAACAGGCTTCCTAGAGAGGTGGTCGATGCCCCAAGTCTGTCAGTGTTTAAGAGGTATTTGGACAACACCCTCAATAAAATGCTTTAACTTGTGGTCAGCCCTGAAGTGGTCAGGCAGTTGGACTAGATGTTCGGTGTAGGTTCCTTCCAACTGACATAGTCTATTCTATTCTATTCTATTCTATTCTATTCTATTCTATTCTATTCTATTCTATTCTATTCTATTCTATTCTATTCTATTCTATTCTATTCTATTCCAAACTTAGCTGTTGCCTTAAGAAACTGTGTCTCTTCCTTGCACCTTTTTCTGTGAGAAATGGAATCCCCTTCCCAAGGCCCTCTCTTCTTTAAAAAGATTTTTTTTCCTCACAATGGGAACAAGAGCACTAGAGGAGGCACATACAAGTTTTAGAAATAAATGGAGGAGTTTTCTTTAACCTCAGCACACACAAATATCCCTGTGTTGTACCATCTTAAATTACCAAATGTCTCTTCTTTGAGGTTGATTCCACAGTTTGTAAACTCATTTGTGCAGGGACTGTATTAATGTTGAGCTTTATATAATGCTGATCATAAAGTCAGCACTTAGTAAGTTAATAATAATAATAGAATGACATATTGCAAGTCTAAAGGTTTATACTTTCAAGTTTTATTTTCTTTTTCAGGTACTTTGAAAAACACCTTCTGCACTATATTTTTGTTTTAAGTCTTAATCCATAATTATGGAGAACTGAGGTACCAATGCCAGAGTAACAAGATTAATACCTTTTTGACAGAATTTAATAATATGGTTTTATAATATTTAATTTTGTTCATAAAATATCTCTCAGTAGGAAACTTTTTTTTACTTACCTAAACATTATTGCTTTAAAACAATTTAATTCATATTTCCTGGCACAAAGAATTTATTATGAAGGCTTGTTGGGAACAGGTTTTTATAGGCTCGTGCAGGGATTAGCTTCAACTTAATTTGGATATTCAACCAATTTTGACAAGTATAGTCCACTGAATGTAGGCTAATAATACAGTCCTTAACTCATTTATCCTCTTTTAAATGTTCCAAGCCCTTTAAAATAATGTTATGTATGTAGTCTGGATAACAAAACTTGTATTGGTCTTAATTTTGATCTCTAGAGAAAGTATCCAGCCATCAGTGCAGGTGATAATTTTTTGCCTAAGTGAAATGAAAATGAGGGCAGATGGTGGACAGTTACGTAATGTAGTAGAAGAGAATGTCACTCTCACCATCAAAAATTCATTCTGCAATACCAAACTTTCTAAACAGTGCATGGGGAAGCAGAAAGCCCTGCTTCTCTGCTGTCTACCAACAGTAAATGCCATCTGTTGCAAAATCCAATTACCAAGCAGCAAATCTCTATTCATGCCGTGCATACATTTGATGAGGTTGAAAAGCTGTTCCTCAAATAAAGCCCAGGAATGTAGATAGTTCGCCATCGCCATGCAAAGACAAACCTATCACTCAACTGCAGCCTGCATCCTGCCCAAGTCCAAAGAGAAGGAGGCACTAGTGCAGCCTGAGGCACCTATGGTGCCTGTGGGGGATGAGTGAGGCAGTCACAGAGGCCCATTTTTGCCATCCTCAAGAGAGGAAGAACCTGGCGAAAAAGCCCAAAGTACCTAGCTGGTTGGGAGATGAGTGGACAATGATGAGCAACCGAGATCCACAGCTCTATCCAATCTAAATATTCTGTGTGTAGCTGCCAAGTGACAGCTTGAACAGCCTCCTGAGGGCTGTGCGTTTGAAGGATCAACATGTAAATGGGTTTTTAACCCTTCTGTTAGTTATCTCTATACGTCAGTGACACATGCAAATAACCAAATGCAAACGAAAACCACAAATGAAACTGAGGACTGCCTCCAAGCATCTCAGGTAATCACAGTTTTCTTTCCTTTACCTCCAAATAGATATTAAATTGTTTTCAAATGATTTCCAAATAGATATTAGATATTAAATCATGGACATGCTGGACCAACCGGTTGAGGTCAGTTGTATGAGGTTCAACAAGGCCAAGAGCCAGGTCCTGCACTTCCATCACAACAACCCCATGCAACGCTACAGACTTGGGGAAGAGCAGCTGGGAAACTGCCCAGTGGAAAAGAACCTGGTGGTGCTGGTCGACAGCTGGCTGAATATGAGCCAGCAGTGTGCCCAGGTGGCCAAGAAGGCCAACGGCATCCTGGCTTATATTAGGAATAGTGTGGCCAGCAGGAGTAGGAAGGTGATCGTGCCCCTGTACTCGGCACTGGTGAGGCCGCGCCTGGAGCACTGTATTCAGTTTTGGGCCCCTCACTACAAGAAGGACATTGAGGTGCTGGAGCGTGTCCAGAGAAGGGCAACGAGGCTGGTGAAGGGTCTAGAGCACAAGTCTTATGAGGAGTGACTGAGGGAAATGGGGCTGTTTCGTCTGGAGAAGAGGAGGCTGAGGGGAGATCTTATCGCTGTCTACAACTGCCTGAAAGGGGGTTGTAGTGAGGCAGGTGTTGATCTCTTCTCCCAGGTAACTAGCAATAGGACAAAAGGCAATGGCCTCAAGTTGTGTCAGGCGAGGTTTAGATTGGATGTTAGGAAAAATTTCTTTACCGAAAGAGCGGTCAGGCATTGGAACAGACTGGCCAGGGCAGTGGTGGAGTCACCATCTCTGGAGGTGTTTAAAACATGTGTAGATGTGGAACTTGGGGATATGGTTTAATAGGCATGGTGGTTTTGAGTCGATGAATAGACTTGAAGATCTTAGAGGTCTTTTCCAACCTTAATTATTCTACGATTCTTGGAACCGGAAGAAATAATGAAGGAATTCAGGAGTCAAAAAGAAACTCCATCATTTTCACCAGCTTGGAAAGAACAAAACCCCTGAACTTTCAAACCTTACTGCTGCTTATCTGGAAAAATGCCATAGTTTTTTCAGAGCTTTAACTTTTTCCTTCCTGCAGCTGAGTGCCCCTTATCTTCCATGGTAACATGACATAGCATCACAGCATGGCAAGCTTCCGCCTGTATAGGAGTTTGCATGGGGAAAAGGATGGCTCCAGTCACGAGGAAACTGCAACGGGTGATGTCTGAGAAGACTTTCACAGAAGAGGTAAAGTTTCTGCTGTACACCTGATAGTTGTTCATAAGACTCTGCCAGCACAAAATCATAGATGCAGTCCTATTCACATTGCTCCAAAGTCCATCCACCTGCAGAATCCAAGGACATAAAATGAATACATCACAGGAAGAACTGGGATGAAAGAGGAAAAAATGCTACTTTTTTTCAGTTTATAAGGGTGTGTAGCTGCATGAATATCTACATATAGTCATAAAATGAAAGGTGGAGTATGTTTAAAACGAGTCAGGACTTTTTCCTTCAGTATTACAAGAGAAGTGGAAAATATCCCTTGCAGCTACTGTGGAATAAATTTCAGCATGATCAGAGATATGGATCAGATGAGCACAAAGAGCTGCCAAGAGTAGAGGTAAACTCTTTCCCCTGTCTCCTCTGACTTTACCTCCGTACCTTCTTCTAAGTTATAATGGTGTAATTGCAGAAAAAAAATGTTCTTGTCAGAATGTGTATTAACGTATTTGTCCAGAGAACTCGTGCCAGTAAGTCTGAGTAGGAGCTTTTCTGCCTACACTAAGAAGAAAATCAGAAAGGAAGGTTTCATAGAACCATAGAATCATTTAGGTTGGGAAAGATCTTTAAGATCATCGAGTCCAACCACAAAGTTTACACATCTTTCTAAATATTGCAGGGAAAAGTAAATCAGAATGATTATTTATTTTTACTGGTAAAGCAGAAATTAATGGACACAGAGAGCAATCAGTAACCAAAACATTCAAAACCAAATAAAACGAAGGATTTTTTTTCGCTTACCAAATTTTTACACTGTGGAACACGCTGCTGCAGGATTTTCTGGATGCAAAATGTGTAAAGCAGCTAAAAAAAGGCAACTAGCTAAGTCCATCAAACACCAAGAAACAGATAAATCCTGTGGCCCAGGCAGCCTCTGAACTGCAGATTAGCAGAGCTGGGAGGGTGCATCTCAGCACAAGGCACCGCTGTGCTCATTGCTTTTTGCAGGTACCTACAGCCAGCTACTGATACGAAGCATGGCGCTGGGCAAAGCAGACATTTTCTTTAATCCAGCCGAATGATTTTTATATTCTTCTTCTGTACAAGCAGATTTTCGCACTCCTTACAATACTGTAGTTTTTCTTCTAGCAGACGTAATATCGGCTGCCATTTGACATTACTGGAGTCCTTTTAGCTGTCAGGGCAGGGAGGGATTCTCTGCCCACAAGTGAGAAAGAGCCTTGCTATACATGCAAAGATCCTTCATAAGCTTTTGGTGTGTCACGGGTCCTCTTAGTGACACAAAGAGTTTTTGATGAGCACCTGCTGCTCCATACTAATATACTATTGAAAAATGGGGCTATGGAATTAAGCTACTTACAAAAACGAAATAAGAAAGGCAATGCAGCTGGATGCATAACACAGGAGAAGAAGAGCAGGAGCATGTTATTTTAGCTGTCTAGAGAACTAGACCATGTATGTGAGTGATTTCTTTTGATGGATTTAAATCTTAATATCAGAGGCACAGTAAAGTTTTCATTAAAACTGTACCTAGGCATTTCCCAAATCCAGTATATACTTTTAATTACAGTCACTTCTATTTAAGCCCTCCATTGTATTTTAACATCTTTGCTTCTTGGCTTACTACTGAGTAGCATGAAGGTCGGTGCTTAATGCAGGCTTGCAGTAAATCACATTTCTTCAACTGCACTTTCAGTACACCTTCTTCAAAAATCTTGCAGGAAAACTGCCATTCCCACTGATGACAAATTTCATACGCTGGTTGGTCTCCATCTCACTAACTCGCATTCACTGCTAGCATTCAGAAAATGGCTCAATTAGTAGAGACTTTGAGAGATGTTGCTGCAGGAGATTTGTGAGGAGAGATGCCAGCAGATAAATGTGAGTCATTTTTCAGCTCAGGAGGCTTCAGCTCTGATTGCACAAACTGATTCTACTTAATTCATGTCTTTCTTTCCCTGTATGTGAGGGAGACAGCAGGTGAATAGTAAAATACAAAAACCGGAGCAAAAATGGGTGTTATTAAAGTGAATCAAAGTAACAAATGGATTGGCAAGTACACAGGCAGATTATCTATGATTCATGAGCCTGTATTATTTTTAAAATGCCATTAGCCTGGCAAGGACAAAGTGGAGCTGCTAGTAAATCCCCAAAGTTTCCTGAATTTTGTAACTTTCACTAGAAGTCTCTGAATTCATACAGTTTTGTGGAGGTCTGAAGGCTGTGCCCACTCTGCTCTGGGCAGGGTTTTGGAGCAGAGACCTCCCCAGCTCCTGCCCAGCTGGATGACTCTTTGATTTGTGTCTCCTGTTTAAAAAATTTTCTGTCCCAGGAATGGTAAATTATGTAGTAGAGAAATGACTTTGGAGATAGGTCACACAATAAACACTACAAGTGGATGCTAAAACTGAAGAGTTCCTGAATACGTCGGAGTTTGGAAAATACTGACCAAGAATGCATTTAACCGAGGAGATAGAAGTAAGCAATTCACAGTCATCTAGGCTTATGGTGGAGTAATATGGTGAAGTATGAGGTTCAGACTTACTTTTCACCAAGTCAACATGGCACCAGTCATAACTACCAAGCAGTGCCTGAGCAGTCTGCTGTCCAGGATTTTCAATAAGGGTAGGTTGCCTGCTGGTGAAGACTAACATGTCTCAGGTGAGCAAGGCAAAACCCATTTTAGAGGCGGACTGTGAAAATGCATGACTGATTTCTCAACAGTCCAAAGTGTTAACTGCCTTAGTTGTGCCAGTGGAGCAGCTGCAATGCATCCCAAGCAAAGAGTGTCCCACAAGAATTCCTCAAGCGAGGGGTGGATTTGCAGTCAGCAGCTATGGTTGTGGCTGGGAAGAAATGAGAAGATTCAGATGCAGATGACATAGCTTACAGAAGAAAAATGACATGGTATACAGTCCTAACTGAACTCCCACTCCTGAGCTGTGAGATTTGGTCTCTATTTTACCTTTTCTTTTGCTCATTCTGGAAGGGTGAACACTGGAAAATGAATGTGGATGATCTTCTAACAGCACCTGGTTCAGTAACAATACAAAAAACTCTGGAGTTCTGTCCAGGTTTAGATTTCTTTTGTATGCACCTCACATTCACAGAAAAAAAAAACTTTAGAAATCTATAGCACAAGTTTTTATAGAAAAGAAGAATGAAAAAACATTGATGGCTTCTACATATGCAGGAGATTGTAGGAATTCCTGAAGGAAATCAAGGGATATTCTTCCATTGACTTCAACAGGAAAAAAATATTTCACCTTGAGATGGTAAAGAATCACTTGAGGGAATAAAAAATGTGTCTGCCAGTAGGAAATTAAAGAGTGATTGAAGCTGAAACTTTCTTCAGAAAAGGAGTGGAATAAACAAATTTCTAAAGTTCACCAAAAAATGATGTTTTGTTTGTTTCCAGCTGTCTAAACAATTCGGTTTAACATAACTATATGAGAACTGGATGTCTTCTAGGTAGAAATTATGTTTTGTTCTAAAATGTAGAGATAGGCACATAATGCGGTTAATATGATGTAAGCTTGAGTCTGAATTTGCAGTAATTTAGCTCTTCTGTGGTAACTGCCTGTGGGGAGACTTTTACATGGTTATAAATGTGTGGTAATTTGAGGTTGCCTATCCCTCTTCTGAATTCCCCCTTTTGTAAGTAAATGATCTTACATTTACTGGTGAGTAAAAAGGTGCACAGTTATTACTAAGTAGCCTAACACTTGTGGCAACTTGTTTGCATGTCTTTAAGATCAGCTAATTACAGTAGGAGAAAAGAGAAGTGATTAGAGCCATAACAAAGCACTTTAAAAATATCAAAAGAAAATTATTTTATTTATTGAAATTTAATCTTTTATAGGTTTTTTATTCATGTAAATATCCAAGATTTTTTGCCATGCTTCCTGATTCACTAGGCATTATTCACACGCTTTATTCAAAATTTCAATAATTTTAATCTAGAAAACCAAGTGCCACTCCAGAGTCAATTCCCTTTTTCTTCTGAGCCTGCCTCTGACTTAGAGCTGACCAAAGTGAGAGAGGTTTTTTTTTATTTAGACTGTAAGAACTTTTACATGATTAATTGTGAATGCAAAGACTACCTTTATCATCCATTTATCTTCCTCATTTGAGACCATTTACCCCTCTGCAGAACAGATGGATGTCTACTAGATCATAATGAAGTGTATCATGCTCCATTTGCAAGGTACAAATGTCATCCCTAGTGAAGAATTAAGTTTAGTTGTCTGTTGACCTGTGTTCATCAAAAGAAGTGTTTAGGATTTCAGGCAGGAAAATGCACCAGGACCAACCTGTGACATCCCTCCTGGCAGCTAGTAGGAGTCATGTTCAAAACAAGGGAAAAAATGTTCTTTGTGCAGCAGGTAGGGAACTTGGGATCTCTTCACCATGGATGTTTTCGCACCAAAATTTTATGTGGATTCAAGGGGAGACCTGTAAATGACTGTGCTGCCTTCTGAGCTGGGGGCTGTGATGTCTCTAATCCCCTTGCTCTCCCTTCCAGTGGATCTAACCCTAATAACCAGGAGAGTACTGAAAAACACAAAAAGAAAGTTAGAGAACTTATATCAAATGAAAATTTCTGGATTTAGTTCTTACAATAAAACACCATATGAAATTTCATGCATTTTCACACTTGTTACCATATGTTATACCATTTATTTTCACAACAGTTGTCCAAAAATTCTTAACATGTCTCTGTATTTTCCCTCCAGTAACAAAAATTGTTGACTAACTTTACCGGAAATCTCCCTTAATTAAAAGTGGCCACAGA
The DNA here is from genome assembly GCF_030867145.1 of Opisthocomus hoazin. Classification (NCBI taxonomy): domain Eukaryota; kingdom Metazoa; phylum Chordata; class Aves; order Opisthocomiformes; family Opisthocomidae; genus Opisthocomus; species Opisthocomus hoazin. The sequence continues at coordinate 85,044,871 of NC_134417.1, forward strand.
GTTAGCCTTTCATACAAAGATTAAATTAGAAGTGTCCACAGGGTTGCATACAAATCAGAATCCACAGTTGCCAGCCAAACCACACACCGTAGATGTGGCTTTGCAGGGAGAACCAAGAATTTTCATTCCAAAACCACAGGTACCTACTACTATCTTGTTGAGCTCTAACACAATAAAGCTGACAGCTTGCATGGGAACCAGCAACGTTATGTCTACACAGTGGACGACACCTAATACCCCATTCAACAGTTGGCCTTAGTGAACAGCTAGACATGCCACAAGAAGACACGTTCTCTCTTCAGGAATTTAATACTGCAAGTAATTTATGTAATTCATGAGGCTGTTCTGTCTTCTTCTCTAGAAGCAATTCACATACAAGTTCCTCAGTTTTCTCTTCCACCTACACAGAATTACAGAGAAGGGAAGAGAAAGTTCAAGATGAGGTATTTCCTCCTGACTTCATGTGCTTCCTAATTTTTTTTTACAAAAATCGAAAAGAAATAGATGAGGTTGGACAACAGGCAAAATTACATCTGGCCCAACTCTGCTGTGATCAGTTCAATTCATCTGAACAAACTATTTTCACAAGAGTAAGTCAAGCATCTCCAAAGCTGGGAAAGAAGTGCTCCACTCCCTGCACACCCACCAAACTTATAGATCAGTAATACTGTGGGAACCTGACTTGAAGTTCTTGGCCTCATAAGAATCCTGAACACATGTTGGTATCAGATTGTGTCCCAGTGTTTCCAAAGCACCAGGATAGACCTGATTCCTTATTCCTTTTCAAGTTGCTTCTAAAGTCGTGCAAAGCTCAGTCTGAATGCCTTGCTCCCAGCAACCAAACATGTAGAGGAAATATCCCGCCTGCTCTATAGACACAGTCTCAAGGATGAGCAGTGATGTCTCCTGAACATCAGAGCCCACAGGCAGCAGAAACAAAACAGCATGTCTTGCAGGAAAATAAACATTTCATAATTGCTAATGCTTCCTTTTGGATAAGTAAAAAGTCTGAACACATTAAATAAAAATAAAAAAAAAGATTTAATTTCTAGTTTAAATACAGCTGCAGTAATTCTTATACACCACACAGCTGTTCAGAGGCCTGGCATCTGTCCATATCTTATGTGTCCTATCATGTGTTTTCCAGTATTGTCTTCTTGACACATAAAGACTGTCTTTAACTGTTAGGAAAAGATTGTAGTCCTTGTCAGGTAGATACTGCTGCATAGTTAAACACATCTATGTCTCATTGCTACTGGCTTTTACACCTGTCAAGCCTCTTTACTTATCTCCCCTTGACTGTGCCCTCATTACAAAGGAGAATCATTTGGTTTTGCCATTTCTTTCTCTGACATAATCCTACATACCGATGGCAGACCCCAAATTGTACACTTGTTTGTTAGACACAAACCAAAATCATAGCTAACACACATTTATATTGTGCAAATAACTGGAACGACAAATGTTGCGACCAAAACACCAACAGATGTGTTAGTTCCACTGCCAGTGCGGAGTGGGAAGGGAGGCCGACAAATTTTCCTGCCAGCACGTGATATCATACAGAATTCATTTCTTAGAGAGTAGAAATTCAGCTTTTATAGAGAAAATGAGAATGAAGAACCTCTTACCCAGTATCATGAGCATTTTTGTAAGTTTGCCAACTTTTATTCTAAGCAAAAATAGATGTAGTCGCAATCCTGTTACTCACACTGCACAGAGGACATGTATTACAACATTTAGCTAAAGATACCGTGCATCTCTGGGAAAGGTTTCAGCCACTCCGGCTTCTGACAGCTCCAAAATACCAGTTACAAATGCCTCACAAGACGCTTGCGCAATAGCAGCCACATTTTCCTTTTACAGCTGGGGAAACTGAGGGTTGGAGGCACAAAGCTCTCCATAGCACGCTGGACCTTCACGCCTAGTGGTGTTCCCTCAGTACCTGTGAAGGGTCACTGCAGAGAAAGACACGAGCAGAGGGAGGTGTGATATGCACTGGGTAACCTGTCTCTGCCTCCTTGGCTGGGGTTCGACAGTTCTGATTCCGCCGGTGCCTTGCTGCCCACACATTCACATGGCTCCCGGGTTGGTGCTGGCTTGTGTCCAGCCAGCTCCGAGTACAAGCAGAGGAGTGTGGTGCTTGCACCTGTCTTTGTAGGTGCTGCTTACCTCCTCTGCTATTATTATGTATAAAAATGACCTTAAAAAAACATTAAGGTTAAGCAACAGACAAGAAAGGCTTTGCCTCCTTCATGCATGGCACTGAATCTATTTTTCTGTTGTGCTGTTGTGGGTTTTTTGTCTTTTTGTAAAGCCATAGATTAAATCCTGTATCACTTCTTAGCCCCACCTTACCTCCTCCCATATTCATATGTTTGAATTGATTTCATTGTCCTCATGTTCTAGTGTATCAAAGCAAGATGTTTTTACATGATAAGTTCTCTTCTGTCTATGCAATTTGGGTAAATATTTTTCCTGGAAATGTTTCTCTCACTGCTGTGTTACATACGTCACCTGTAGTTTGTAGTTGAAGTAGAGTTTTACTAGGTAACTATTGTACAAAGGACATTCCCTGGCTCTATTTACCCTTAATCTTGGAAACAACCACAAGCTGCTATTCCTGTGTACTGAAAGATACAGAAATAATGTTAGTTCAGAGACCATATGTCGTCTTATTTTATAATGCATATACCTTTGAGAACATATGTTATCTTATTTTATAATGCATATACCTTTTTCGACTATTCACTCTGGGCACAGACAAGTTCATTTTTAACCTTAATTCTGAGTCCAGTACCTTATGGCATATGAAAGTACGTAGCACTGAAGTCTGTTTAGAGAGTTATCCATTTCCTGGATTATTTTGTTTTAGTAAAGGAAAAGAGGAGGGCCTCCAGAGTTGAGCAGGTGAGCAGCTCATTGCAGGTACAAGCCCTTTGTCCTTTCTGAGATGCATATATTACATACTGAACAACAAAAATTTATTTTGGATGGACTCTGCACTTTGATTTTCAAATGTTAACAAGATGGTAAATAGGAAGAATTTATTTCCAGAAGAAAGCTGCTCAACTTTCTTAGCCATAAGCTATTTTCAGACACGCTAAGCTTCAGACTTCTCAGCCCTGCTTTTCTTCAGGTCTCCCTAAGAAAGAATTTTTATAGAAAGGGAATTATGAAAGCTCTGCAAGAGCAATACAGATGGGTTAACCAGTGGCATCTTTTAAGTACAGCTTTTTCACAGTAACAAATTTGCAGTTTCTTTTGAATCATAGGGAAGACACTTTGTTTTCTTTTTCTTTTCTTCACAACTGCAAAGCCTTTTTGGTCAAGCTTTCAAACAAGTCCACATTAAAGGTTAGAAATATTCTCTGAGAGTGCTGCTGTCCCAAAATACACCACAGCAATGGTTTTGCAGTCTCCCCTAGAGGTCACTGTCTCAGAGTTTCCCTCCTGAATTTTTCCTGACAGACACCAGCATATCCTTTGCTCCAGATTTTCCTTCATGTTTCTTCATAGGCCCCTGCAACCACCTCCTCTCTTCCCTGGTGCTTACGCCCTCTGCTTACTCATAGGCACTCAGCATGTCTCCCTTTAGCTATACATATTCAGTTCTTTTCATCTTTCATCATAAATCAATCATTCCAGTGCTTAATCATTTGTGTTCTTTTCACTGAACCGCTCTCCCACTCCTCTCTCCCTCCTGTCAGTGTTACGTGCCCAGAACTGAACTCATTTTTCTAATTGCATGACCAGACAGAGAGACAGCCAAAGCAGGACACTCATCTTATGAGTACATCATGGGAGTCAACTAAATTAATAAAAATTTAAAACTACAATGTGTCTTGGCTGGTGCATCATCACTGTCTTTGGTAGCTGTCAATCAGCTGATTATTTCGGTGTCACTTCTTAAAAAAGAGGAATTTGAGAAAGTAACCTGGATACAGACAAGAGTGGCAAATGATGGTGTTTTGTTTCAGACATGGACTGACCCATGGGGCCCAAAACCTCACAGATGGTGTGGGAATTCACATCCAAATGTGGGCTCCATGGCTCACACCATTCACGTTTACCTGAGGGATTCAGCCTTGTAGATTTCCTGAAGAAGTCAGGCTGTTCCCATCTTTCCAACTCAAGCAGGTTCCCAATTCCACTAAAACCACCTGACCAAGCAGGACAAAAGTCATCCATAGGCATGTGAGCCACAGAGTTTTCTCTCGGAATCACAAATTGATCACTAGAAAATGAAACATGGTAAAATAAAAGTGAGGAGAGAGCAGAAGGATGAGTCAAGGGTAAATAAGACACTGGAAAAGCTGTCATTTTTTACCCTCTATATTGACCTGATATGGACAGGGATTAGAAGAGCAGCTCATGACTCTCATGGAGCTGTGCAAACCTGGCCTCTGAAGTGCTGTAAGTCCAGCAGCTCTCCTGGAGAAGTCAGGTAGACACCGGGAACAGGACAGTGCTCCTTAGTGCACTGCTGTTGCTAGAGGAGATGCTCTCACAGGTAAGGGCACAATGCAAAAAGAGACCATACAAACACAGATGAATGTGAAAAGGAGACCATGCAGACGCAGGTGAACGTGAGCACAGACAAAGTCTGACAGGGGAGCTACTCCTAGTAGCTTATGTAAGCAAAACAATTTTATCCCCTTCAAAGGCAAAACAGGAGCCAGGATACTTTGTTTATAATTTAGGGGATTTTTGAAATCGTAACTCTTTCATTATAAAATGCCTTAAGCCCTCAGCCACAGCAATCAAGCCCTGCAATATCCGGTGTCGTGTAAAGAAGTACCTTCTGTATTGTAACAAACATCATCAAAGGGCTTAAGTCATGTTAGTCGTAAGAATGTACTGGTGATATTTCTGATGAGCACATTTCCGTATCAAAAACTTGTATTATTCTTGTTTTCATAATGATTTTCTGTGGCCAAGCTGAAAAAAGCATCCCTAAATAGGAAAGTACTTAAGTGTGTGCTTATATTTCCAGCCTACTTTACATCCTTGGAACGAGGTGGGTCTTACCCACATGCTGCAGTGGGGCTGGTTCTGAGATGTCCTCTTGCAGAATCAGTAGCAGTCCACAACATTTGGCAGAATCAACTTTTCGGCAGATCCTTTTTGCAAACATACACTAAGCATTTCTGGAAGTACACTGGTGGTCAACTTTTTTTATGACCGATTACCATGGGCAGAAGAACCCCGCAACGTGTAAGGCCTTAGACTTGCAACATAAGCAGTGTTGCCTTCTGTGAATCGTGCTCTCATTTGCTTGCATGCACAGTGATAAGATCCAGCCTGTTAGCGTCTGATACTGACTGGAGGTCAGGGATAAAGTCTCAGCTCGTCTTGGCTATACAAATTTGTACAAATATAACCCACTGCAGGTGCACAGCAGAGCCTGAGCATTTCAGGCAGCCTGTTTAAATCAGAATTTTCAGGCAAAAGATATTTTACACCAGAGTGAAGTTTCTGCCCTGTCTCAAGGGGCTTTTTCATGGTAAATACTGAGCCATAACATAACCGACAGAAGCCACTATATGCTTCTGCATGTGGTAATGTTTTAATGCGATACTAAGAACCCAGGCTGCAAGGACGGCAAATCCTGACATTTTCTCTTACTCATTTAATCATTGAAAGACCTTCAGACTGCACACTTAGCAGTCAAATCTTACAAGGTTTGACATAGCACCATACTGTTGTGATCTATTAAACTGGCACTTCTTCACGAATTGTATTTCAGAGGTGCTGAACTCCAGCAGATCCATCATCCCCAACCTGGAAAAGATGTGGCCACCACTGGTGACTGAGGCTGAAGTAGAAAGATGAGAAAGCTCTAACAGTCTAAACCAAAGCAAAAATCCACAGCAGCTTGTTTGTCTCCTGTAAATACCTAGGAATAATTTGAAACTAGCTTCTTGAGAGAAGAAAGGCTGAATAAAGAAGCAATCTCTGTCAATGTCTATCAGATGTCATGACAGATGGCATACTAAGGAATGTAACACCTACCTGTAACTTACACAGAGCTATCTCAGGTTTGTGAGAGATTCTTGCATGGATATTTTTTCTGTCTGTTGCACTAAGATTTAGAAAGTATTTCTGGGTTTCCAAGCCACTAGTAAGCTCTGAGAATAACCTCTGCAAAGATACATATTTTGGAAAAGATCTGGCAAACCTTCAGGCAGTTTTCAAGATCTCTTGTATATGCAAAGAGAACTTTGATTTAATGATTAAGATAGATTTACAGCAGCAGTAGCACCTATTCAAATATGATAATGTATGAAAAAAACTATTTTATATTGCATTGAACTAAAATGACATCTGTTGAATGCTGTTATGTTCAGAGGTGATTTCTCTCTCAGTATTTGTGGGTATTCAAACATATCTGATCTTTTAATGAGCCTTGTAAGTATCATATAATTTCTAGAGTAATTTCATTCATAGAAAGAAATTATATTTCTTCACCTCTTTCAAAACCTGCCTGAACTTTCTGTCTACCTATCTGCCCATTATGTTTTCTCACAGGTGAGGACAGAAGCCCTGACTAAAGACAGAATTTTGGCATTGCAATTTTCAGCAATCCAGTTGCAGCCATGCTACTGTCATCAACCCGGTAAAAGAAATGAGATCAAGCTCTAAGAAGTCGCTGCCAAATGAAGCTTCTTTAGAAATAAAACATTCATTCAGCCTCGGATTAGACTTCAAGCGAAGTGCCTGATTCTTTGGTGTTATGGTAAGTTTCTACTCACAGCAATTACTGATTTCGGATGTGAAGCTGTAAAGTTTAAGAGAAAATACTGACCCATCTTGACTAAGGGGAATAAAACCCACTTCCTTCAATGGATACATAAATATTCATAGCATATCTGTAAAAAACCAAAATGAACTCTGTCCTGGCATTGTCTGTGAGTTTGAATTTTTTAATCTGTGCCTCCAAAATATATTGCCACCCTCAGATATGTAGTGTATATGGACATTCATTGCTGTTTTCTGTAAAAAACTGTATTTCACTAAATAAATAAAATACACATCCCTGCAAAGTTAAAGATGTGACACAGGGCTTCTTGAATCTGTCTTCTCTCAGCTGCTCAGATGTAATTTTCTAAGCCCTTTGTTTTATTGTCAGACTATGCAAAAGGGTTAGGAAAACCCCATGTATTTTAAAGATACTGTGCAATTAATACGTTCATCAAGAATTTGTGGTGGAGTTAATTCCCAGCAAAGCTGATGAAAACTAGATTCAGTCTGATACCCAGATGGAGGAAAATTTTTCAGTCAATTGTTAAGGTAAATGTTTTATGTTGAATAGGCTCAATATCATGTTTGGCTGTTCAAGGATGCATTCTCCTCCTGCAGGGAGACTCTTTTCCAAGGCTTATTAAAATCTTGTATAAAAGTTGCTTTGGAATCCAAAGTAGATTTGCAGCTAAATTTTTTATGCTGATTATATTGTTTCAGAAAGCATCAAGAGGAAGTCTTCTACTCAAACACAGGCATTTACACTGTAGGCACGTATCTCTGAGCTAATCAGCTACAGTTAAAAATGTGTTCTTGCAGAGTTGTGGTCCATCTCAGCTTTGCAAGCAGAGCCAGTAACTCTGAAAACACCTGTTTCATTCCATGACCATACAAACAGCCATGAGGGCTATGTGCTGTTTGGCTATGTGGTGTACATCTCCACCAGTGAGGGGATCTGTATGACATTCTTTAGTGTCAAAAAACTTTCCACCAAAGTGGAAAGTTTCAAATGTTTGGACTTACCTGTTAGAAAATGAACTCTTCAAAGCCTAAGGTTTATGGCCAAAAACACAGAAAAACTGAAGGAAAATAGACTAAAGACTTTGAATAATTAGATTTTCACCATAAATGAGAACCTTTCTATCTTTAGGGAATATTGAGTTAAAATCAAGAAGAAATAAATATTCATAATGTTTCCCAATGTAGATGCAGCTATGCATCACAGTTTTCACTACTCCATCTTTAGAGTTAAAACAAAAAACACCCTCTTCTTTTTAATTCCTCCTTTTTTTTTTGAAACGTACTCAGCCTGCTGACACTGCCAGGAAAGCAAAGTTAATAAGCCAATTTGTTTCCTTTTCAAGCAGACATCCTTGTGTTTTATCTCAAGTTGCTTTTCAAGCTACAGAGGAAGCACCTGTAAACATGTGTTGCAGAGCTACCTCATTATCCTCATTCAAACTCTTTGCAAGCACCATTAGTTACGCACTGTTTGCAAGATGAGGCTGTAGCATAAGCTGCTTCTGGTGATGAATCCTTGTTTTTGTGCACATTGTTTATAGTCTCCTGTACAAGAAGGTTTCTGTTGCCCATTGCATGAGAAGTGCAAGTCAGGTAGTGAGATGGTCCATGATAGGACTACAAAGGACAACATGAGCAGGAACATTTGGTCTCCAGCCGATGCATTTATGAGCTTAATATACCTTTCCCCAGTACATGACCCTCTCATCTAAAGTGACTATTGTTTTGTAGCTTCTGTCCAGCCTGGTGGTCCTTTGCACGGAAACCAGACAACGTATTTCAAGTCTTAATTAAGTGAAGGACTGAGAGATGCACAGACTGATGGTGAAAGATTTATTTCCAAAGCACCGGATTCCTTCGTATTTCAAGAATGAAAGCACTGAGCTCCATTTTTGGGATTTTAGAGGTAACGGTGCCAAGGCCATAGGAACTATCAGGTGGCTGGCAGATTTTTTGTGATATCTTTTAGTTTCAGTGGGAAAAGTGATCTTCAATTCTGTTTAACCTTATTTTGCTTCAGGAAGCTGTTTGATATTTAACCTTTATTTTCCCCAGGTGATTGAAAAATTCCTGCAGATTTAGATTGTGTGGGTCATTCAGATACACTTATTTTAAGGCAACATGTGAAACCGAAGAGCTTCCAGGATGCACCAGCGAGAACTCAAAGGTATCCTGACTTCAAAGCCTGCAATGTAGCCCTGCATGAGCTCTCGCTATTATGACCAGTGACAGGAATATACAGCTCCCTGACTGCTAAAGCAGTGATCAGAGAAGAGTGAAGGCACTGCAGGAGCAAGGATGTGGTAGCGACAGCTGGACAATAGGTTTCTCGTCCTGTTGACTGGTGGCTCTCTCCCAACATCAAATAGGCAGAGTTATTCTGCATCAGTCAGATTCAATGCTAGAGACTTTCAATTAGCTGAAAAAATATTAACTTTTAAAAGATGAGAATTTAACAGGCAACTCTTCTGCTTGCTTTCTATTTGCTGGAACAGAACAGGCTATAAATACGGGACTTGGTACAGCTCAGGGCCAAGGTATGGGTCCGTCTTGGCTCTCTGTGTATAAATACAGGTGAGTCACTGGATGTGCCCGTACACACCTTGAAAGAAAAATACCTGAAGTGATCACTGACTGCCAGGAACCTGTGCCAGATTGTTTGCGATGTCCTTTGCTCCTCCTTGGCTCATCTTCATTCATGACTGCTGAGCCAAGTTAGTCTGCCCTTTGGCTCATTTCATTGGCTGGCTCATTGCTACAATGTACACATTTTTAAATGAAAAATTGTTTACACCCATGTACACACATTTCCAACAGATTTTAGTGTGGCTTGTCACAAGTTTAATGGCTGTTCTTCCAAAAGCTATGTGGTGAATTATTAATGCTCGTGACAGCATGCACAGAAGTTTCTGTGCTTCCGAGGATTTTCTTCAATGTTTGCTTACTTGCTGCATGGAAGCCTTCCTGGTATTATTTTAATTTGCTTAGATGAGAGAAGAGTCACGTAAAGAATTTCTGTAGGTCACTGAAGTAAATGCTCCCTTTTAGTATGAAAAATGTGCTCAGATTGTCCAGTTCTGGTCTTACTTGATGATGTGGAAGCACTAAGTAACTCCTGCTAACTGAGTGGAGTTGTTATAGATCACCATTGGCGTAGCTAAGAACAGGATTTGGTTTGCAACCCAAACGAAGCCTAAACTGCCGCTTTTCGCTTTGTTGATGGTGTGCATGGTGCAAAGTACTTTTTTGCTGTAGCAGGGTGAAAGGTGTTTTCAAAGATACTCTTGTAATAAGAAAATGGTGTGTTGTACAGCCAGAGTTTAACTGGGAAACACTGCACTTTTTAAAAAGTTTTTCTCCTCTTCTGTGCAAGAGCTTTGCCAAAGGGTGTACATGTTACTGTTGCAGCCAAAGTTACTGTTATAGCCAAGGGATGTACATGTTTCTGTGTAAATGCGTTGCCAAAGGGTGTGCAAACTACAGTTCAAAGTTACAGTTGAAGGGGCATTCCTAGCTTTAACGTATGTGATCTGCTTATCCAGTCAATTAAACGTGGTTTATTTTCAGATGGCTGAGGGGATTGCTCATGTGATGCAGAGCCTATTGCTATGGGAGCCCTTAAAAACAAGTTCCCTTTTAACTTTTTTACTATTATGCAAGGTATTACTGGTACTCATGGTATTCCCCATTCTTTGTACAATACATGCTTCTACAAAGAACAACTTACCTCCAATTAAAGGTGGTAAAAGTGCTGCATTTTTTTTCTTGAAGGATACCAAATACACTGTGAATTTGCCCTAGGCCATGCATGGTTGTTTAGCGGGTTACTGTGTGCAGCCATAGTCACATTTTGTGGGATTTTGAATTAATGGCAATTGCTCAGGAAACAGATCTGGTTGGCATACTGAATTCTTCAGCATAAAATATCTTCTCAGTAGGCAGTGGGATTAAAACCACAGCAAACAAAATGCGAGAAAGGATAGAGAATGGCTCAAGAATATAATACAAGAAAACAAAACTGTTTGAAAGTGTACAATGAATCCTCCATATTTTCTGCCAAGCTCCATTGGAAGTCTGACAGCTCTGGTCTGCCAGGTAAATGCTTTCTCTCACGAAATAATTTCTTAGAGTAATCCACTACTGTTGTATGGGAGCTCCTCACCAGCACCCATGGGTTCAGCAGTTGGTGTGAGTGGTCCTAAACAGGTGTCTGCATGCTAGAAGTCTGGACATGGTTCATATGGTCACTTTCTCTTTAGGAGGAAGAGTTGCACCAAAACTTCCACTGACACTGGTCTCTACATCTCCTTTGACCATATAGAGAGACCAGGGTGGCTTCTTCATCGGGAGGAAGCCTTATGTCTGTCTTTCGACATCTAAAACACTAACATTTGCCTTTAGACATCTGCAGCAAGACAAAAGGTAGTGCTAGGTATTCAATATAGCTGAACCAAAAAAGATATCTAATCTTTCTGAAACAGATAGGAAAAAGTTGCCATCTTGAGGTGCTTTTTTTTTCCATAGACTAGTCAGAGAATTCGCCAGGGTTAAATGAGACTAGATTAGGTCTAACTTCTACATATTTAAAGTTAGATGAGATAAATCTCTTTGTCTCACAACTGATTCACAGCAGAAATAAGACAGTTCAAAGAAAGACAAACAAGATGAGTAGGAACAAGGAATACTTCTGTTTGACATGCATATAATGAGAAATTAATTTAGAGGGAAAGTAGGTAAAGAAAAACATGATAGGGCTGTTCACTAGTAGACTGGAAGAGATGAAATGAATGCAGCTACTTACCCTATCCCAGTCAGGAACAAATGAGAATCATGTAGGATGGAACAAACCTGAATATGGAAAAGGGGACTCATTTCCTCTGTATTGAACAATCATCCCATAGCCAGGACATAGCAAAGACCCCAACAGTTTCAAAGGACTCAGGAAAATATGTCAGGTATATCAAGACAAGGAGGACATCAGTAATTGCTTTAGGTAGGGAAAAAGTGAAATTATTTTCTCACAACAGGGGTGAAGAGTTACACTGTTCTTTTACGATACATACAGATCAGTGCAACTTTAACTGCTGACCTTGTCATTAGTCATTATACACAAAAAGAAAAAAAAGGGTACATTTGCCCCAAGCCTATGTTTGATTTCTGGATCTGTAGCCATATTTACCTAATGCTTGTAAACAAGCCAAAACTTGCATGCGTAAAATTTATATTTTTCTTTACAAATTTGTTTAGAATTTACTCCTTATGTTGCATGTAAAATGTAACATCGCTTTTATTTGTTGAAATGAAATCACTTCTAACTTTCTCTTTTATGTCTTCCACTTTTACAAGATGTTTCTTCTGGCAATATCAGTCAACTTTCTTTACCTCATTCTTTGTTCCCACATTGCCAATATTTCTGTGCTGCTGACTTCTGCACATATCCCCAGGAGTTTTTCTGATGATACTGTGAACAGGAGACCCTGGATGTTTACCAACTCCTTACTTATTTATTATACCTGGCTCACTTCCTAGGACACATTGAAAACAGTGTCTGTTCTTGTTGATTGCTAAACAAACCTTGTAAGGAAACAGTCCTCCAGTATGTCTAGGAACATTGCTTCTTCCTTTGGGACTCCATCACTGCCGTCAAGGACAACACCTGGAAAGCAGTGGCTGTCTGAGCTTTTATACAAACCTTGCTACCTGCATATTTATCCATATTTTTTTTACAATATGCTAAAGGCTGTCTGTTCTGTTTGCTTGCTCTTGTCTTTAATATTTATTGGGTTATATCTCAAAACCTGTGACTTGCATTGCTAAATGATACATATAATTTATTGAAATAGTCTCTCCTACATTTAATCCAAATCTTAAATTTAAACATACAACTCTGACAAACTCATCAGGGTGCAGAAAGATCCAAGGCTAGAACCGAGGTTTCTGCTCCTCAAAGAGTCTCCAATTCTGCTGTAGGTTAGTACACATGCTGCTTCTCCCTGTGTAGTATGTCCAGCGTAGTATAGGGCTGAAATTTTCAGCACTGCCTTAGGGAATTGGGTACTCATGGACCAGTATAACACCATCCTAGACATTTCCAGAAGAATTCCAGGAGTGCTCATACAGATATGAGTCTCTAGCCTCATCTCTGGCTGGCCTGCCACCTAGGTGCTTATCAAACATTAAAACTTGCATTATCCAAATGCATCCCGTTGGACCTCCATGACGGTGTTGCCTTTTATACTGGCCATAGTCAATCTCTAGCAACACGAATTTGCATCTTTTTTTACATCAGCCAGGAAACTTGTGGTTTTCCATCTTTTTTCTTCTAGTCTGCCTCAGTTTTAATGCAGTGATGTTTCTACCAGAACTCCTGCTGTGTAACCACTCTTTTAAAACTGAATAGTGTCTGGCAAAGGACGGTCAAAGCTTCAGTTCTGAAGGGCTTTTTAATCAGGAGAAAGCCCTGGCTGTCAGATTGCTACATGGCATTTTATATATACCTCCTTCACACCACAGGTCTCTGGGGTTTGTCAGCCTTTATGTGGAACTGTCCAAACACTGGAAATCATTCGGTGGAAAACACTGTTGGCAAAGCAGAAGAAAGCAAAGAAAAGAGGCAGCAGAGAGGAAATATTTAAAACCAAATCAACTGCTGAGCTGCTGATGGTATTTCCGAATGGTATTTTTTTTAAATGTGCTAAGTGCCATTTCTCCCTGAAGGGGCTGGACTTCTCTTGTTGCTTGAGTGTATGGTGCGATCAAAGACATGACCACAGTATCAGCTCCAGGCTCTGACTTCTTGGAGTGTATCCCAAAGGGTCTCCCACCATAGCCCCTATTTCTGCTGCCCCCAACAAAGCCTGGCGAGCACTCCTGAGTGTACTCCTGAGTGGAAGGATGTTTCAGGACCCGCCAAGCCTCCTTCAGTGATTTTACCCAAACCTGTTCATCCCTCCACACCACATGCCTCTAGAAGCCCAACCTCTATTTCTCAATTTCTTATCACCTGACAAATTTCCAAGACCTTTCAGTTCACTCAGTCAAACAGGAAAAGGATATTGCTTACACTCAAATTCCCATTACACAGTCTGTGGCATATGTCCCATAGTTTGATTCCCGACATGACTGGGGAATCATGGGCAGCACTACAGCAAGTTTGTTCTTGCATCGACCTGCAACTGCAGGGAGAGCTGACTGTAGCAGAAGAGGTTACGAACAGCTTTAATAACTATAAAGCTATTATTTTATCTGCTGCATTGAATGCGTTGAATGGCAAATATGGAGAGGAGATACGCATCCATGTGTGACGTAGAGGGTAAAGTCAGCCCAAAGGTGAAACAGATAATCCTGCTTACCTCAGCTGTATCAGCCTTGCAAAGCATCCACATCTTGGGGCTGTCTTGTGCCTTTGTTGCCAAGGAGCACAAGGGCACCTCCTGGCCTGACACTTTGACCTCTTCGCAAGTAGAGGAGTCACAGCCAAACTCAAAATGCCCTTCGATAGTGTGGTAAGTTGGGGCTGGCGTTTGCTGGATGGGACGGGGCAGGGACACAGCTAATCCAGGGTGAGCATCCACTGAATATGCTGGGAGTCAGGAAGCATCGGGGTACTCAACAGAGATTAAGAGTCCTATTACTGATTAACATGACTATTTGATGCACTATATGTTTGTCAGCATCTGCTACTGGCCACAAGAACATGGTCCTCAACTACATGTGCTTTTAATTTGAACAAATACAGTAATTCTTATGATCTTTATATTCTGAATGGTCACTCTACTTGTACAACAAAGCTTACCCTGCCAGACAGCTCAAAACTTGGAGAGCATTTCAAAACTGTTGAAAATTCTAATTTTTTTGTATGTTCTCTGGGCCAAATCACCAACCTGATCTAACATGTGTAAATCAGCGGCCCAACAGTTGACGTCCCTGGGCCATTCCAGACTTGTACTGGGATTTTCACAACCCCGGATCTACCAGTGTTCGTGAGGACTGTGGAAAAGCAAGCTTCTGGCCTCCCTCTTTATCTTTTGCGGAAGTTAACCACAATAGAAGTTAGTTATTTATACAATACTTTGGGCTGGTCTGGAGGAAAAAAATATCAATCACACAGCTGTTTTGGGTTGTTTTTCTCTCTTGCTCTGGTGCACAAATTAAGCCACTGATTAATCAAACAATTCATTGACAAGAACCTTGATTTATGTTGAGTTAAGTTACAGTATGCAAATATTTGCATAGTGCTGGATGTAGATTTAAACACAGACTCTAGAAGTATTTTTTTTAACCATGAACATTTCTTGAGCATAATCCAAGTGCAAAACTCAAGTTCTTCCTCCTTCCTGGTGATCTGAATGGACAAACTGTGACAAGAGTCAAACTATTTGTGTTAAAACCTTGACCTGAGAAATAACTCTTCAGGATGATTTTTGAAATCACAAAGCACAGTAATGTGACTTGCTCCCAGTGATAGTTCAATAAAGTTAGGCACTGTGCTCAAGTTTGTATCTTGTGAAATCTCCCTGCTTTGTCCTGAAATCTGTGTTGACAGTAAGCTCCATTCGGGACATTCTTCAGAGAGAAGCCAACAGGCAGGCTCAGATCTTACTGTGGATGTGCGAAGAACAGCTGAGTAACTGAAGAGCAGGTAAGGAGACTGATGTGTTGTAAGCAAGTTAAAAATAAACTTTGAGAGGGAAAAAGTAAAATTGTCAATAGCTTGTCCGTGACTTGGAATCTGAAAGTATTTACTTTTAAGTACTTTTTAAAAGTAACTGCATGGTGTTAGGTATATAATTTTATTCAGGTACCAAAAAGCTCTTCTAGGGTTATTTTCTTTTGTCAAAAAAAGGACTGAAGAGCTGCTATGGGTTAAGACAGGCCTTTGGAGAGGTAAATCCAGATCCCCATCCCTTATCACTTCGTCTTATTCTGACACAGTGTTTTGCCCAACCTACAGGACAATGTTTATGTGGGGTTTTTTTAAATGAACTTTCATTATTTATTGATAATCAGATCTATTATTTTAAGACTGTTTAACGCATTGGTTATGCAAATGGATTAAACTGATATTTGAGTCTTTGCCTTTGATTTTTCAGATTGTTTGAGGTGAGGAATCTAAATTCTGTTTTGCTAAACTGGTGCTAAAACCTAAACAGTTAAATTGTCTCTGCTTCAATTTCTTTATCCATCAAATAGGAAAGATAGCTTTTTTTTTTTTTTACAGGGGTAACACTTATTGTTTGTAATATGGCATAGTCTGTCTGACTTTTACCAACACGTGGGAGAACAATGTAACTACTTTCTTACCTTCTGTTAAATCCTATGCCCCTCCAGGGCTCTGTTGGGCTCATCTCTGCGCCGGGTAATTCTCAGCAGGCTGGTCTCTGGGCTGTTGCTCCCGTGGAAGCAAAGCTGTTGTGACACAAGAGCAATGCCTGCAAGGTGCCCGCAAACAAAGCCATTCTTACTGAGTTTATCTGCATGAATTGGTAGAGCTTGCCCATTCCTGCCCAGTTCTTTTGGCTCAGACACCTTAATACTGACTATATCCCTTGCTATATGCTGAGTAATCTGTTGTGAAAAATGCCTCTGAAGAGGCCCCATTATGCATGCTCTCCTACCAGGCAACATAAAAATCCTGCCTAAACAGCATGCTGATTAAAGTCCCATAAGTTTTAAATAATTACTTATGCTTCCCGACCATTATCTAGCGATTGTTGAAGTGCCTTGCCAGAAGCCTTCTTTGTGGTGAGTAATGAAATATAGTGCAAATTGATGGGACCCGGTGCTGATTTTTAAAGGAAAACAGGCCTCCTTGTGTGACAGGATCGATGCAGTCTGTGTGAGAGGTATTGAAAAGGTTTGTGAAGGGGCATGTCAGGCACCCATCGTGACAGTCCGTGCAGGAGGGTGTCAGAGACCAGAAACCTTCCTGATCTCTCTGGTTGGGCTACCTGGGCAGAACTGCCATGAGTATGGAAACAGAGAGGGGAAATCCTCCATGAACAGAAGACATGGAGAAATCGCAGAAATATGTAAAGCTTTGGTTTCACACAGCTGCATGTGCATGGAGTTTAGATCATCATATCCCACAGATACCTCTTTTGCCACTATCCCAAGATAGTAGGGAAGAACAGCAGCTTGCTTGAACCTCTGGTATATTCTATGGCTAGGGCTGAGATAAGGACATGGTGACGTTTGGGTATGCTTTAAGATTTTTTAGATAATTTAGGGTTTAGCAGCTTGGCAACAGAATACACAAAAACCTGCCAATCCTAGTTTTGCCATTTTGAACATGATTTTGGCCAGCTATGGTTGAAGTCATTGTTCACTGCGCGGTGTTCCAGTCTCTGGTATTTAAAACGAACCAAGAGACAACCTAAATCCATAAGATCACCGGTTTCTGGAGCAACCATCTGATAAAAGTGAGAACAAGTGTCAAGAGAAAAAGCTGGTAAAGACCCTGAATTTACAATGTAGTTTTAATTATGACTGATACTCATATCTCAGGATACTAGAATCAGGGTATTATTCAGTGGCAGTGAAAACTTATGAGCAACTCTTTTGAGGCATATTTCTACTACCTCTATGACTTTGGAGTAACCCTTAAACATTAGAGACAGCCCAGTGGAAGGCTAAGAAGATGATTAGGGGACTGGAGCATCTCTCCTATGAGGAAAAGCTGAGGGAGCTGGACTTGTTTAGCCCAAAGAAGAGAAGGCTGAGAGGGGATCTTATAAATGCGTGTAAGTGTCTTAAGGATGGGTGTCAGGAGGATGGGGCCGGACTCTTTTCAGCGGTGCCCAGCAACAGGACAAGGGGCAAGGCTGTCCAGGGAGGTTGTGGAGTCTCCTTCTCTGGAGATATTCAAGACCCACCTGGACAAGGTCCTGTGCAGCCTGCTGTAGGTGACCCTGCTTCGGCAAGGGGGTTGGACTAGATGACCCATAGAGGTCCCTTCCAACCCCGAACATTCTGTGATTCTGTGATTCTGTGAAGCATAGGAAGTTTCATCTGAACACGAGGTAGAAATTACTTACTTTGAGGGTGACAGAGCACTCCACTCCCTCTCCATACCTCCACTTCCCAGAGGGATTGTGCAATCTCCTTCTCTGGAGATATTCAAAATCCATCTGGATGTGGTCCTGTGCAGCCTGGCCTATATGACCCTGCTTTGGCAGGGGTTTGGACTACGTGATCCCCAGAGGTTCCTTCCAAACTCTGCCATTCCGTGATTCTGTGATTAATGAAAATATGCATAAAAGTAAAAAGTAGCTCTTTCACTTTCTCAGTTTCTCTTAAAATTGAGGGTGTTCAGTGTGATGAGAGTTTTAATGGTTTCCTTTTTGGTTTGCTTTTAAGTTTAATTGGGCATTGTTCCTGTGAAAAACCTTTGACTTAAAGTTTCAGCATTGCAGTATGGCATGTTCATTTGCGAGGCTGGAATCCCAAACAGCAGACCAGCTGAGACTCCTCCCAGCTAGGTTTCATCTAAACTAAGTCTGGCAAACAGCACATTTTTATTTTGGAGACACACCTAGAACTGAAATGTTAGAAAAATTTCTTGATTTGATATTTAAGTGTTCTTGGTGCATAAAGCAGTAGTTTGGGCCCCAGTCCACTGTGGTTTTCCAGTGTTATCTTGTCCACAACATGCAGCGTGAGATCCCAAGAGGTCATTCTGGTACATGAAATTGAACAGAGTCTGAGTCTAGCTGCCTTAGTCCAAGGAAATGACTCAGAAACCTCCACTTCCTGTAAGAACCCTGCATTTATTTGGTAGACACAGGCAGACTGCAGAGTGCCTGGGTTCCTTCAAAGAAGCCCTCAGGCTTGTGTGGAAGTCACTCAATGTAGAAATTTAAGCAGCTAGTTGTTTTTCGAAGCTCTGGAGACCCAGCACAGCATTTAAAGAATGCCTAATGTGCACAAACTAGATCTTGCCCAGTCCAAAGAAATGTAGTTGTCACCACTACCAACTTTTGCTTTGCTGTTGATTAACTACATTTGGCTTTGCTGGTTTGCAAGAGAGGAATCAACAGCTCCAGAGGCCTTTATTAAAGAGAGTGCCAGTACAGGAGTGCAACAGATGTTTATGGGGTCACAGAATGTTGAATGTTCTTATACCAGGAGGCATTCACATCATGATGACACTCCAGCCATCAATATACATAATATGTGTACAAAAATAAATGAAAAATGAAGAATTACCAACAACTGTAGCCTTTACAAAAAGTGCAAATGCAATCACTCCTTGAGAATTTCCATAGCGAAATTAATGTCCTTGCCCAGGAGGAGACAGTCTGTGGATAGCTCTTAAACTGAAGAGTTAGAGCTCATAACTACGACATCGCAAAACAGAGCCTTAACTGCACCATCCAGAATATTTTGGATCCATCATGTAACCAGATATACAAGAATGGTGGGGCCACATGACAAGCAAATGGGAACCTAACTCATATTAAGAAAGACATGGATTATGGACTTTATTCCCAAACTCGTTTTTGTTGATTTTGCATAAAGAAACAATTGGTAAGAGAGACCCACTGAGAACCTCTCTCTCTTCTGTTTAGGCTACACACACTAAAAGCCAGGAAGATGACCTCATTCAATGACACCATGGTTCCAGTTTTGGTCCCTAATTGATGAGGACAGTGGCAAGGACATGAAGACAATGGTGATATCGCTGGTGCCTGCATGGCTCCATCAGACTTCTCAGAGACCTGGGGTGATTTCTGTGGAATGTGATGGTCATGACACAGTTTAGCATTTCTGAGCTCTCTTGAATGTGTAACAGCACTGGAGCCCTCCCCTGTTTGTGGTAACCTGACTTTGATTTGCTCTCTGGCCACACGAATCACCTCTTTCTAGCTGTACACATAGTGCTTTATCGTGTGAAAAAGTGCTCAATCCAAACAATGTGAATTAAAGGTAAAGCAGGTCTAGTGAATTCCTTCTTTGTAATAAGTTATCCATTAAATACCACTTAAGCTTTTCTTGTTTTAAAGCATATGTCAACATAATCTCAAATACTTTTTATAAAGTACTAGTAGTAAGTCATTAAAAATGACAAAAATGTCTTTAATCTATAAAAAATATTTTAATCAACTGAGATATCTTTTTCAGCATAACAAAATAAACACAACCCAGACTGGGCTATCTAATCTTCAGCTCACAGTGGGATGACTTTACAGCAGAATGTCAGAGTTACCAGCTATATTCATTAGGTGCTTATTGCTCTCAGGATCTTTCAGGTGTGTTTTCCTCACTACTGTGGAATATCCTAGTTCTTTTTAAATATTTACATATGTCAAATGTTTATATGTATTTCCTCAGGAGCAATTGCTTGTGCTGCCTGAAAGGTGGCGTGTTTGAGAAATAGGAAATAACTTCTTGACAGTCATTGATCAAAGGTAAGATAAAGATTCAATACCCTTCCTGAGCAGCCATTCAGAATTTCCATTCCCTTCATGTGACTAAGATGACTGAGAATCCTGGAAAAGACAGCAGAGGTAGGAAAACAGGAGAGAAAAGAAGAAGAAAAGGACTGGTGAAAATCTATGAGAATACTGCAAGTATTTGTCTGCCTACTATGACACCATTCTTTTCTGAGGTCAGTGTTTTGGGACAGTTCACTCACAGCAGAGTTAAACACCTGCTGTGCCTAACTTCTATTTTAGTTAGTTTAAACACACTTCTAATTTGGCATCTAAACCTTACAGTCTGGGGCTGGAGCAAAGTCACTCTCCTGGTCTGATCCATGCCCAGTGTTGCAGACGCTTGTCATGAGCTCAGGGACAGTGGAAATCAGATGAATCGGCCTCTCCAGTTTATCTTCTGGTTTTGCTGATTGCTGTGACTGATTGTGAAGTGTGACAAAACTTTTCTCGCAGAAGATGTAAGACCATATTATAGGATGCACATTCAGTGTCTCCTTGAAGGTGGCAGTACTTGCTGGGGGTCCCACACTGCCGCAGGGCCAGGAGCTGCCGTCACGCTGCTTCTGTGCTGCTGACCTCATCCATGTGGCCATACTACAAATTACAAGATACATAAATGGCCTCAAGTTGCATCAGGGGAGGTTTAGATTGGATATTAGGAAAAATTTCTTTACTGAAAAAGTGGTCAGACATTGGAATAGGCTGCTCAGGGAGCTGGTTGATTCACCATCCCTGGAGGCGTTCAAAAATCATGTAGATGTGGCACTTTGGGACATGGTTTAGTAGGCATGGTGGTGTTTGGGTGACAGTTGGACTCGATGATCTTAGAGGTCTTTTCCAACCTTAATGATTCTACGACTCCATGATTCTATGATTCTATGATATCCCTCTGCCATAAGGAGTCCCTCTGTCCTTCCACTTGAGAGCAAAGACCTCATAAAGATCATAGACACCAGCTGCAGTCCTTGAGCACAATGGAGTTTCACAAGGTGTGGGCCATACTCATCTGTGATGGGCACAGAGGTTTCCACCAGTATGGAACAAACATCTTCATGTGTTAAGATCACCACAAACCTTACCACTTCCCAACACAAGCACAGGCCTTCCTCGACTTGCTTGCACTATCTTAGTTGTTTTAGGGGCAGTTTGGGATAATCATATATACAAAACATTAATATTTTAAATTTAATATTTATATATGTAGTACACTACATAGATGAGAAACTACATCAAAAGGTGGCCATCTGTTTTTAGAATTACTCTAAATGAAGCTGATCTGTTTTTTATTTGATAAGGCCATAATAAAGAGCAAGACTCAGCATAAAAGTTTATGATAATAATGAGTATGGTTCACAATGTCTGCCTGATCTCTATTCACATTCCATATTTTATTGTATGACAATTATTAAATATTTATTTTCTGTGACCCTTGTTTCCTTTCATGCTTCTTCATATTGGACAGAGTAGATCTCGGCAGAGGGATTTCTACCATTTAGATATATAAATAGAGTTGAAAATCTCTCCATGTTTTTTCCCCAAGTAAATATTTGCTGAGATTTAGTAATCACAGTGTGTAGAGACGGACGTACATAAATTCCATTAGACCAGTTTTGTAAGCTGAATTTCATAGATTTATCTCTTCTCCACAAATGTAAGCTTTTTTTGTGTTTTTAATGGAGTTTCTAATAGATAGCAGGAAAGTTTTACTCATCACGCTGGCGTAACCAAATTCACAGTTTGATATTTATACTTGTTTCTCAGTAGAGACTTCATGCTTTACCGCTTACCAGCAGTGAAACAAAGCCTGAAGGCCAGCCTCTGGAGTTGTCCAGGAAAAAAAATGGGCATAAGTAATTCTTTCTACACACCTGAACTGAATTATGGACATCACAGGGAACAGCCCAGTGAAGAAATACAGCTCTGCACAGCTGTTACGGCATGCAGGATGGTCAAAATGACCAAGAAAGAGTGGACCTTGGCCTTTCCTGTCTTTAAATGCACCTGACACTTTGCCCAACGTTATGCTTAGGAAAGGTAAGGAGGACCAGATGATGGGCTGTGCTGTGCTCTGCCTAGGGACAGTGGTGTGGTCCTAAGGTGGGAGGTACTGGTCCAGCTGATCCTCTGCTGGGGGGGTCACACATGAGTGCTATCATGTGCTGATGACACAGCACCTGACTGTGGTTTTCCTGGGACCCATGATATCTTGCAGGAAAGCAATGGAAGTCCCAGAAAAGCTGTTCTGTTGGACCAAGTGACTGCTCTGAAGCTCTCTCTCTCCACTCTCAAAGATATGTAACTCATATGTTGTTGTGGCTTTGGGTCGTGTGATGGTTGAGATCTGTGGCTCAGAGTGTTGGGAAATCTGGTCTTCCCTGATCTAGACTGGAAAGTTGTGTTTTCTACTGTCCCTGAGGACTGGGAGAACCTATAGCTGTGATACCTGTCAAGGCACCTTCAGTACAGGGAGCAACATCCTGGCTTTCATGTCCTGAGAATTTGCAGGCACAAAAAGCAAGTATTTATTTTTGGTAGTGGATAAGTGACAAGAAATTAATGTCTGCTTTTGCTGACAGTTGCCTGGTGCTGTATCTTAATTCCTCTTTATTAAGTACACTGTTGTGTGTGCGTGCTTTACACATGCACACAGACTTCTCTCTCAGTACAGACAGTACAGGGATCAACCTCACATTTCGAACTGAGTCTTTTTACACCATTCCTGCAACAAAGGGAGCTGTCATATAAAGGTGAATCACAGCTGGCAAGAACACACTTCATTTTTATTACTTATTTTCTCATACACTATGCATGCAAGGGTAGACACAGGTAACTCAGTATTTGTTTTGTTTCTCAGATATTTCTTCATAGTTTATAAGCCTCTGTTTTCTACAGAAAAGGGTAACCGACAGTTCAGATCTTTGTGAATTTTTGCTAAAATTGCTTATCTGTGTAAGAGTTGGTAGCCATGCCTGTTCTCAGAAAGTAACATGCCTCTTCTACAAAACAGTATTCCAGTAATGCTTGTATTTCTCACCTCTGGGCTGGAGAGACTATCAAAAGTATCTCCTTTTTTAACAAATCTTTCAAAACTACTCAGCCCCTTAATTTCATTATAAATTGGACTTGTACAAATCCTTACAAGTATGGTTGCCCTTTGACAGTTCTTCCTGCTTTAGTCTTAGAACAGCAATGGGAACAGGACTCTTGATCACAGCAGGAATGCGTTTATGATCATGCATTGCTCAAGTCTGTTTTTATTTCTCGTTTTATGTAAAATGCTGCAGTAATCCCTTTAGAATTCCCCTCAGCTTAAATCTCAGAGACTGTTCAAGACTGCCTCTTAATGTTTCAAGAGCACTTCAGCTGACATAAGCCTCATATTCAACAGGTAAAGCCCACTTTGTTCTATAGAGATGGCTGAAGTAATGTAAAATTAAAGATTTAATCTTCTGTGGTAACTCAGACTGTCCTCAGTCCAACACAAAGACGCTAAAAGTCTGTTAACTTTTAAGTAAGTAGAAAATTCTTTGATTGACAGTGGTCTGCTGTATTGATCCCAAAAACTCTGCCACAACAAATTTTATGACAATTGGGTGAGAAGACTTACTGCACACTTCGGGAACACAAAGGGATTCGTTTCACTATTAACAGGTTTTCTCCATTATAAACTTTAATTGACAGGATTTAAAAGCAGTTAAAGTCGAGACCAAACATTCTGGACAAATTAAGGAAGAATTTTTTGGGTTTTGTTGTTTTGGGGTTTTTTAAAGCTAAACTTAGACTGAAGAAGTCAAAGGAGGGACTGAGCACTTGAGAGTTCAAATGACTGGTAATTATATGACATGGAATATAGTCTGTACGCTTTTATTCTCATTAGGAACTTCACACAGGAGCTTAACCCATCTTTATCTTTAATGTATTTTCTCCTAGTTAGTGGCTAGATGCTTGTACAATGAACTCCACTAATTAATGGAGTAAAGTAGTCTAGGCTGACATTCAAGGTGGGTTAGTATGGACACAGCCAAACTTAATATATATTTTCTCAGCCACAGGTCTATCAGGTACCTCCAAAAAACCCCATTATTCCCCTCAGAAAATCAACAGAAGATGTTTTAAGGTTTTCTGGGCTGGTATCCCACACTTCTACTACCAAGCTTGCTGAGAAGAAAAAAATGCAGCTCATAGATGACTCCAGAAGCAAAGCAGCTGGGTATTTTGGCATTACTGCTCTGGAAGTAATGCTGATGTTTCAGGGGTGCTCTTCTACCTTGGACTGAGACCAAAAGTTGAAATATTAATATCTTTGTGTACTTTAATGTTCTTGAAAATTACAGTTTGCCAGGCATCTGAATGAAACATTTTGTTTGAGAGTAATTAGCACTAGACTGTTTCTACTGCTATGGCTCTAAATCTTCATCAGAAATATGGAGGACCAGATGGCTACCTACTTCAGGATGAGCTGAATATCTCTTTAGACTGCATCAACTAGACCTTACATTAGATCTTGACTGATTAGTGTGGAAGCTTAGAAAGCTCACTCATGTGAACAAACACACATATACCCGTATTGAGCCATCCTAGTATGTGAGCTGAATCTTACCTGGAGTGATTCACCTGCTTTAGCTCTCTAATTTGCACATGAGGACAACAGCCTTTGCAGCCTGTCTATCTCCTTTAAAAATGTAGCATTGGAGGATTCCTGACCTGACATTCCTGCTGTATTTTAAATTTAACATTTGGGAATTGTATATCTTTGGAGCAAAGTTCTGAGAGTTGCAAGACAGATACAAACGATTACAAAGAACTGAGACCCATGGGTCATTCATTTTTGCCTCTGTTTCGGTAGCTCACTATCTAGAAGTATCCATGATTTTACCTGCTCTACCTTCCTTCCTTTGCTTTCTCTTGCTCTTACGTCATGAATTGCATCCAAAAGGACTGATTCAATATAAGGCAGAGAAAATTAATAGCGATATTCAGAGACCATTTTCAGTGGAGTATTTGGGTGGCTATGGCCTCATCTGGAAAGCACTCCCACCCAAAGGATGTCTGATTGTAGTGCAGTGGGCCTCAGTCTCTCCTTTACTATTCCATTTTCAGTAAAGCACTATCATGTGATTGAGACAAAGATGATAAGAACATCTCTCTCTCGCTTGTTTTGGGAGATGTCCCGAATCTACAGCCAGTGGACACATTGAGAATGAGGAGCAGAGAGAAAGGGCTGCTTCAGTTGCTCCTTCGTAACTAAAACTGCCCTATAGCCTGGCAGTGAGGCAGAAAACTTTTGGGAATGCTGTCATCAAACACTGCTCTGGGCATAGGTGAGTCTTGATTATTGACTTTGCACAACAACATTATGCTTTACATTGCAAGTAGAAGAGAATTAAGACTATTTTTCTTTTTTCTTTCAGAAACCAAAGGTACTTATTTTCAATTTTCAAATGCCCTCAAGTGAACAAAAAATATGTACTTGGGCAAATATACCTTTTGCCAAACTGCTTAACTGCCCAAAGTAAAAAATCCAACACCTCACCTAGGTCTACTCAGCACCATCCAAAATCAGACATTCCGCTGTCTCAGATCTGCAGTTTTAAATGACTTGCTGAAAGCGTACAGCCTCGTAGATAATTTCATTTTGTAAAAGTAGCCTCTGT
Source organism: Opisthocomus hoazin (assembly GCF_030867145.1). NCBI lineage: Eukaryota > Metazoa > Chordata > Aves > Opisthocomiformes > Opisthocomidae > Opisthocomus > Opisthocomus hoazin. Next base: position 85,070,723 of record NC_134417.1, read on the forward strand.
GAGCAGAGCCAGCATAAATATAGGGCTCTAATTACTTAAAGAAAAGGCAAGTAAGAGGCGATGACAGATGCTCTTCCAGCATCCATCCCTCTAGCTTAGAGCTTTCTACTGCTGCGCATGATCATAGCAGCTGAGTGCCTGCTCTGCGAAAGACCAGAACAACGTAGGAAGGCTGGGAAGAAAAGGCAACACCTCTTTGAAATGTCCCCTAGCCCAACTATCATCTGACTACTCTCATGGGGCTGTTTAGTCTAAAATACATAGTTTAGGAAGACCTTTTTGAACATAAAACTAGAAGAACACTGGTAACATTGCCTTACATAAGGCCGGTGAGCGAGAAATACGAAGTCTGGAGGTCCTATCAACTCACTATTGCCTTAAAGTAGGATCTCAGATAAGTTTTTGTAACTATTTAGGATCTCATTTTCTTCTCCTCAAAATAAGGTCAAGTCTGTAGTTTATCTATCAGCCACATACAGAAAAAGCTCAGGGACCAGGAACCAAAACTGAGATCTCTCTCTGCTCAGTTCCCTGTCGCTGCATTAGAGTTGCCATGCCTAGATTTTTTCTCATCTCTCCCCCTCCACCATACAAACACTGGAATTTCATACTCCTTTCACTAGTAAAAGGTCAAAAAGGAGAGGCAGAGAGTGCCGTACTAAGACCAGCTGGTAGTTGGGAAGCCAGCATTCTCTTTGGGATGGGATGGATTTGATCCCCTGAGACTGAGGGAGACTGGACCTGGCCGAGCTCCCCACTGCCCAAACCCAGCTAGGACTACATCCTGGTGAGACTTTGCTCCACTGTTTTATAAAGACCCAATCCCCCAGTTTCTGGTGAAGCTTCAGGTACTAAGATGACATCAAGAATACCTGCAGCCCAGATTAAATTCTAGGTAGCTAGATTTCTTTCACTGGGGCCTATGAAATCTGCATGTGAGTGCTGAAGCGTTTGGCTGTTACTGCTTTTGCAGGGTGACATTCCCTCCTCGTGCAAATCCATGTGTGTTTTATGGCTGACTTCAATACGGCTGGATTTTTTCCTTAATGCCTTGGAGCTAATAGCCTGTTACATGCTACCAGCTATGACTGGGCAATATTTGACTTAGCTGCAGAGAAGAAACATTCTTGCTGTATGAGCTAACATTTTAATCAATTCAATGCAAAAACCCTCTACTTCCTACTAGAATATTCTGTTTCTCCCCTCTCCCTGGGAAATCCTATTATCTTCTGACATGTGTCAAAATATATCTACTGAGAACTGATATCAAGCAATTATGTGATACCAAATCATTCGTGTAGGGTATGAGGGAAGATAGAAATGGCTGCATTCTGAGCAGCATCTCTTTGTAGCAATGTGGCAAAGGCTTCAAACCTCATATGAAAACCAGCAATGCATGTAAATTACTTTGTCTAAATGGATTTTCATTAGAAGTGGAATCTAAGCAGTTCAAAAATCACTAATGTTCACCAGCAGGAGCCAAATGGCTGAGTCAACATCACTTTTAGTCTTTAGTGCCTCTTTTCTGTAATGTTGAACCACTGAAACAGTCTGACCAAACTTGGCTTTGCAGAAAGTGCATGGTGCCAGATTAGTTAAGTCACAGACTGATTCATCCTTGGGGTATGACAAATGCTAAATGAGCTACTGATCCTTTGGGTAGCTGGGTACAGCTTGCTGTGAGATTGGGACACAGGCAGTAGGAGATATTAATAGACGGTGTCTCTGTCATTCGGTTTAATTATTCTTATGTATTGTCCATAGGTTTCTCCTCTTCATCACAGATGCTTATTATTTTATTTATGTTGGAATGGAGAGAAGCCCAGCACTCATAAATAAAAAACTGAAGGGTCATCAAGATTCCTTAAAGTAAATTTGAGCATGACTCAAAGTTTAGATCTTAAATCCTTTGTCTGTACATGTTACAACATCCAGGATATGCACAAAGAGGTATAACATAAGTTTTCAGCAGGTTTATGCATTGAAGAGATAAGGACTGTGCTCTACTGTGCATCCAAGAACATTGCCATGCTCAGAGCATGGCTAACAGAGCTGTCCCCAACAGATGGTCAGGCTGGAGGTAGCTGCTCTTGTGAACACAGATTCCTCACATAGGCACTTGAGATACAAAATACAGATGGTGACCGAAAGTCAAAACTTTCAGTGCTCAATGAACATATGAGAGGTTTTTGGACCTGAGAGGAAACGGCCTCAAGTTGCGTCAGGGGAGGTTTAGATTGGATGTTAGGAAAATCTCTTTACCGAAAGGGTGGTCAGACATTGGAACAGGCTGCCCAGGGAGGTGGTGGAGTCGCCAACACTGGAGGTGTTCAAAAAATGTGTAGATGTGGCACTTCAGGATGTGGTTTAGCAGACATGGTAGTGTTGGTTTCATGGTTCGACTTCATGATCTTAGAGGTCTTTTCCAACCTTAATGATTCTATGATTATAAGTTTCTTTGCATCTAAAGTCTGCTCATGTATTCTTATAGGAAGGTGTCCTGACGTACATCTGTGTCAGGTGCAGAATGAAGAGACAAGAAACTTGGTGACAACATTCCTAGCAGTGTTTCTTGCTTCCTCCTTCAGGATGCAGAATTTTTTTCTGTAAGTCTTAGCCTATGACTCTGTGAAAGGACTTGCAGCTTTATGGTCTTGTGCTCTGTATTTGCTTTGCTCTGAAGAATTGCTGTGGATTCAATCTGCAAGATATGCTAAATGGAAATCTGTTCTCCTTCAAGTTACATTTCAAGGCAGTTTAGTTTGCATTATTGGCCACCGGGGATATTCTTATCATGCTGTTTGTGTGCAGAACTTTCATAACTAACACAACCAGGCCTGCCCTGTCCCTGTTTCCCTTGAGCTCCATGACATTCAACACTTCTGAAGTTTTACAGAAGATAGAAATGCACGGTTGACCTTTACAGTATTAATTGGATGACAGTGCATTTAGCTAAAAAAATACCCCAAGATTTGAAAACTGGTTGGGTTTAGCTTTTTGTTCATTGCCAGAGAGTGACACCATTCTGCCTGAATCTACCTCGGTGATGCTCATCTGGTGCGCTCCTACGTGAAATGTGTCAGAGAGATTTTTGCCATTTTTTAGATAAAAGAGAAAATGTGTTTAACAGGAATGGATGATCTGGAATACCTGCTCAGTTATGAAATGAAGGTCCCAGTCTGCGGCTCAGAGATGAAACAGCCACTCACAAGCCAAGCAGGTGATTACACTGGGCACAGCATCTTGTGCTAAGGTTGTCCATGTTGTCCTGCCACTAGATACAGATGAAAGCAAATAACTGCAGCTGGAAAGCAGTACCTGCAACAATTTCTCAGCTGATTAAAGTCTTAGGGAGTATCAAGCACTGGCAGCAATCTCCCATCTACTGTTACTGGCTCTCTCCCAGCTGAGACCAAAGGGTCATGTACAAGTGCTCGTCCTGCTTTCTGAACTGTTATGTAGGACAGTTTAATCTGCATCTAAAATTGATTTTGAAACAAAACCAAGTATTTGGGAAACCTGGGTCATCCTACGGGGATGTCTGCATGCTTGTGCTCCCCAGGTCTTGGGCTGTGACTCCTGGTCTGCTGTTCCTGTCCATGTCGCACCAGACCCTGTGCCCGTTTCTGTGAATCACAGAATCACAGAATCACAGAATGGCAGGGGCTGGAAGGGACCTCTGAGGATCTTCTAGTCTAAACCCCCTGCCAAAGAGGGTCACCTACAGCAGGCTGCACAGGACCGCGTCCAGGCAGGTTTTGAATATCTCCAGAGAAGGAGAATCCACAACCTCCCTGGGTAGCCTGTTCCAGGGCTCCGTCACCCTCAGAGGGAAGAAGTTCTTCCTCATGTTCAGATGGAACTTCCTATGCTTCAGTTTGTGCCCGTTGCCCCTTCTCCTGTCACTGGGCACCACTGAAAAGAGTCTGGCCCCATCCTCCTGACACCCACCCTTGAGATATTTATAGTTATTTATAAGGTCCCCTCTCAGCCTTCTCCAGGCTAAAAAAGCCCAGTTCCCTCAGCCTTTCCTCATAGGTAAGATGCTCCAGTCCCCTCATCATCCTCATAGCCCTCCACTGGACTGTCTCCAGTAGCTCCTCATCTTTCTTGAACTGGGGAGCCCAGAAATGGACAGAGTACTGCAGATGGGGCCTCACTAGGGCAGAGTAGAGGGGGAGGAGAACCTCCCTCGACCTGCTGGCCACACGCTTCTTAATGCACCCCAGGATCCCATTGGCCTTCTTGGCAACCAGGGCACACTGCTGGCTAGTGGTCAACTTGTCATCCACCAGCACTCCCAGGTCCCTCTCCACGGAGCTGCTCTCCAGCAGGTCCGCCCTAAGCCTGTACTGGTGCATGGGGTTGTTCCTCCCCAGCTGCAGGACCCTGTACTTGCCCTTGTTGAACTTCATCAGGTTCCTCTGCGCGCAACTCTCCAGCCTGTCTAGGTCTCACTGGATGGCAGCACAGCCTTCTGGTGTATCCACCACTCCTCCCAGTTTGGTGTCATCAGCAAACTTGCTGAGGGTACACTCTGTCTCTTCATCCAGGTCATTGATGAAGAAGTTAAACAAGACTGGGCCCAGTACTGATCCCTGGGAGACACCATTAGTTACCGGCCTCCAACTAGACTCCGCATCGCTGATAACAACCCTCTGAGTTCTGCCATTCAACCAGGTCTCTATCCACCTCACTGACCACTCATCCAGCCCACACTTCCTGAGCTTGCCTATGAGGCTGTTATGGGAGACAGTTTCAAAAGCCTTGCTGAAGTCGAGGTAGACAACATCCACTGCTCTCCTCTCATGTACCCAGCCAGTCATGCCATCGTAGAAAGTTATCAGACTGGTCAAGCATGATTTCCCTTTGGTGCTCGGGCCTTCTCCTCTGCTTAGCTGCACTAACCCACAGTTTACATGCTTGTGGGAAGGCTGTGGTGCATATTGGGCTGTACTCTCTGGGCATTTCATTAAGGTAAGTCAAATAAACATTGAAACTTAGAAGATTAACTGTTACTTGTGCAAATTACATTTGGTACAGGAAAAGTACAGCAAAAGCTTATCACATACCCCTTTTTTGTATCCTGAAGTTTGTAGCAAATTGGGGTCAGTCCATGACGAGAGCTCCCAGAATACTAACACAAGGGCTGAATTTCAGTTTCAGACTGTAGATAGAGGTTTAAATAGCACCTCTTGGTCAGCTATAGCAATCCTTTGCTACCTCAACATTTGCAAAATTAATTCCATAAATGTTTTAGTGTTAAAATATTGGTAAGCTGGAAAAATTAGGTCTGGAGAAGGAGGTGTTGTCTTGGTTCAAGAAGGCATGCAAGGCTTAAATGAATTCAGGTACGATGTCAAATGAATAATCACAACTTGTCAAACTGCTAAATGCTATGAAAAAATGCTAATTGTCCTGGTATCTAGAGAGTTTAAGACAGGCCCACAAAGTAAGAAACAATTATTGGTGCTGGTGACTTCTGAAGCAGTGAAATATGTTTGGTGTAGACATTCACTTTTCAGGTCTTTTAGTCACACAGATACAACATCTTGCTTCAGCTAGCAACGAGACACATTTTATCCAACAAATTGACCAGGCAAGGTTATTCATTTGACCTTAATTACCCAAGTGTTCTCCCAATACTATGCAGACAGACAACATCAGTTGACACATTGGTCCTGCTAATAGTGATACTTAGAACTCTCTACCATTTTTCATCTTCAAAGCACTTTCCAAATTTTACTTAATTAATATCTTTGAAGATGCCAAACTGTTTGCTGATATTTCACTGATATTTTCTGCTCTTTCCAGAGCAAAGGAAAAGATGCTGTTTCCTAATTAGATTTTAGTAAAGACACTACCGACTTCCCCTTCTTCTCATCTGTTTTTCAGTATCCTTCTGTTCCCAGCAGTCTGACCTCTTGCCAGTCAGCACCTGAGGAATTATTGCCTGACTTGCCTTTTAAATTGCAGATAACAAATTGTTGCCAAAGTAAAACCTCTTTATTTTTTTTCAGACAAATTTAAATGTTACACCTTTAACTTTCAGAACTTCATTCCCTTTACTAGGTAACAAAGCAGGAGTCAATTGATTCCAAAAATTAAGCTCAGTGCTATATTTTTTCTGTCTTTTTAAAAAGTTTTCTAGATAGAGTTTGCTGACTTTGTGTTTGTTAGAGCCTTACAAACATTTATCAGATGCTTGAGTTATAGTCCACTGTTTCAGCAGAAGCTTTGGCACGTTGTTGAAATATGGATGTGATTCTGGACCTTTCATGTTTTCATGGAGCTTCTAAAGCTACATGCAGTATATTAAATGTCATCAGCACTGCTGCATCTGTCACCGTTGTACATGAATGGGCTATTGGCAAAGCACTCTCTCTAAAGTCACAAACAAGCATTTCCACTGAGGTCATGAAGCTCATAACTTTTATACACAACAGTGTATTTGAAAGAAAAAAAAAATTACATGTATCTGCAAAGGATGGCCTTATCCTATAAAATGAAATGAGAAACAGCTGAGTTTCAGTGGATATGAGGACAGTGCATTGCTCAGATGGTTCAGCAAAGAAGGCAGAAAGCAGGTTGTTGGGAGACTGTTCCAGTGGCCGCTGGGGCCACTGAAAAATTGTACCTTGCATTACACCACAAAACTCTCCCTTGTTGAATTTTATATGACCTAGACATTGAGGAAGATTAATTTCCTTCTAACACTTTTCTTTTCATTTTGTTCCATCCTATCAACTATTTCTTCTAATTCTGCTTTAGCTGTAATCATCTTTCAAATATCTATCTGTCAGACAGTACTCTCCATCAGTTGACACAGCTTAAATGCACACACAAACATGCTCATGCTGCAGACACACACACGTTTGTGTCTGGCTGTAGCTCTTTCATCTGCAATTCAGCAAAGAAGTGAGCTTGCTGGCATTCTGTTCAACAAAGCACTTAAACATAAAAGTAAGGAGAAGGCTGAAGCTAAGCACAGTGCAATTGGCAGTGGGCTATTTAATGAAAGGTTGAGATGGACAGTACTTACTGATATCTTGTAAACTAAGGGAAGAAACCTCCTTCCAATAACTTTCTGAGATGCAAATAAAATCTATTTCAGTCAGACAGTGGGTACTTCTGCCAGCAGAAAATCCATCTGGCCTAACTCTAATAGGATGCTAAAAACAGCAACAGTGAGAGAAACACCCGGATCAGAAATACTTGCTAAAGATGCGATCAGCAGCCAGCATACCCCTTGGGGACTCACTGTTTACTCCTCTGCAAGTATAGGGCGAGATTTTCTAAAAGAATAAAATATTGATAAAAGTGCAGACACCTCACCCCCCTACCCCATTACCCCTCCCCCCCCGAAAAAAAAAAAAAAAAGGAAGAAAAGGAAGAAAAAAGCAATTTGGAAGTAGAAGAATAAAGAAGAGAGAGAGCTCAGGGAGAAACAATTTTAAACCAGTGTACTACTTCTCCCACCAGAAACCATTCACAAAACAAAAGGCCTCTGAGAAGCTGTGGACTAAAAGAGCTCATAGAGGAGGTACAGGAGATAATTTGTTTGAAAGAAAGAGCTGCAAAGCAAAGGTCACTTCAAAGACTACACAGAAATGGGGAATGTTGGCCTGCTCCTCCCTTTTACACTGTGGTGTTGCCATGTTAGTGTGCTCTGTCCTACTTGTGAGATTATTTCTCAGCACAGATTATTTTGGTACCATTTTCCCTGTTCTCTACGCAGTTTTCAGGACCAAACTGTCCTCAAAGCTCCAGGACTGAAACTCAATGTATTTTAGTTGTAACACACCCTTCTGCAAAATGAAATGTCTGGGTTTTTTTGTTTGTTTGTTTTTGTACAGTTGTATTTATAATTCTTTGTATATATATCTCAGCTGGGTTTTCAAAGTTCTTCTTTAATCGTGCTTATTCTTCTGGAAGTGACCAAGTACATCCTCCACTAGTTGCAACTGGATAACAAATGAAAGAGTGAAAGAGCTTCACTGTCCTGTAGCAGTCAATAACGAAGCAAGCACATACTTTGTGAAGAAAAAGTTTTGTCAAAAAGTTAAGAAACCAAAGTCATATTGCCCTTCCTTTTTCTGAGATATTTTGGTCCATCGTCAGTTTGTACACCCCTTCAAAGCTAATTTTCTGTTTCTGGGCCATTCATAGTATTTCAGTTCCCATTTGGTGTAGCACAACACATCTCAAGCTGGGTCTCTATTTGCTGGTGCAACTGAGATGGTTGTAAACATTTTGTATGAAAACCGGGCTGTTTCTCAAGAATGTCTTTAACAGTCGTTTTCTGTCCATTATTTTCCAAGAATGCAAATTAACAAATGCCTTACTACCATTAGGAATATGTAAGTTTAAGTAAAAATTATGCTGGGGGAAGACTGAAATCTAGTAGTATGTGCAAAGCTATTCTGCTTTTGTAAATCATGCTTTTGCTAAGATGAAGGAGTCTAAAGAAGACACTAGAGACTGTTATTTCTCCAGGACTACAGCAAGTCTGGCGCCCATTGGTTATGCTCTTGAGCACTGGCATTTGGTAGCATGATAAAAACAGAAAGGAAAAGAAAAAGTATTGTTCACTTGCCTACTGCTTACCAATTCTGCAGACATTTTTCTCCACGTATCTGTATTGTAACACTTTCAAAATGAAATCAGCATCTAATCCATCCACGAGTAATTGAACTTGTAGGAAATAGAGAACAAAAAGAGTGCTTTTAGATAAATCCTGATTAATTGTACATGCAAATATCTTAGATGGATGTGGTCATGCAATTCAATTAGATGACTAATTATGCTGGAATTGTAATACCATATTTAAATAGATAAACACACATAAAAGTGCCTGCCCAGGAGTCTGCATGCTGGAGTCTGGGAATAGAATCATTTATTGGCTCTTTAGTGCCACCTGTTGAAAACTGAAAATGCATGCAAATGAAACCATGCGCCAAGTAGATGTCCATTTAGAAGGGCAGTGTCCATTTGCTTGGCAGGTGTGAAACAGCCATAGTCTTAATAAATTTAACAGCTGGGATGGAAGTATTTGAAACATGGTTGTCACCCTACCAAGGAAATTGTAACATACCAATGGGGATACAGGGAAGCAGGAGCCAAGCTCTTGGGACGTGTGGCGTGTTCATAATCTCACATCTATTTAAAAAATGAGTTGGTTTCCCTTCTTGCCAGTAAGCTGTCACAGGGAAAATATCAACATAGGCGTCATGGTTACAGAAGCCTCCTCTTTCATGAGCAATTCCGTAGTAGTACTTCTCTGCTAATTAAGAGCAAGCTCACTACAGCCTTACTCAGGAAGGGTTTTGGTGAAACCAAACTGACCACTTGTAGGGTACCATGCTATGCAACACAAGGAGGTGAAAGTACCTGGTCTGTGTGTGGGAAAAGAGCGGGATTGTATTCAACATAAGTATCTCCACTGGTGCACTGTGCCCAGTTGTGACAACATGATGGCCAGGTTGCTGACCTCATCTCTGAGGTCAAAAGAAACCCTTTTAGGCTACATTTCCCCTTTGGTTTTAGTTTATGATCAAGTTCAAGACCAGGTTGGATGCAGCTCTGAGCAACCTAGTCTAGTGGAAGATGTCCCTGCTCATGGCAGGGGGGTTGGAACCAGATGATATTTAAGGTCCCTTCCAACCCTTACCATTCAATGATTCTATGATTCAATCGAAAATGCAAAATATGGTCAGATCTCAGGCCTGGGCTCAGTTCTTCGTTACAGACCAAATATCACATGGTTTGCCAAAGACGAAATAATGTAAAATTTCTTATTAAAGAAATCAAATCTACTTCTTGTGCAAAACCACTGATTTCATCCCATTACCTACAGTGTGAAAAGACACTCTGCTAATTAAAGTAGAACAAGAGGCTTGACAACAGAACACAAGGTAGAGGTAAATCACATGGCTGCATTAGACATCTCTTTGTAAAATGTGTCATCATGGCTCAGTCAAGCTGCACTTCAGGTGAAAAAGGAGCATCCTGTTGTAGCGGGATCAACCATGATGGAGGTTTTAGAGAGTATCAAGGCCTCAAGGATGGCGCAAGGAAGCTAGGAAAATTTAGGCATGTTCTGTTTTCCTCAGTCTCTCTCCAGCTCTGGAGGAACCTTAGTCAAGAAAAGACAGTGAAGGTTTAGGGCCAACAAGTTTTCCTTTCACTGTGGACTTCAAGTAGAGTTTTATGGTAATAAAGCAAAACCACCATCTCAGTCTGCCTCTAGCTCTGCTGTTCCTTAAAACATAATGGTTCATGCACTTCATTGTCTAGATGTTGAAGGAACAGAACCTACTACTGGAGCTGGGCACAGAACAGCGATCCCACATTTTTAAGAGAATCTGTTAGTTTTTTTCAAAATCTGGTCTCATTCTCTGTAGAAACAAGCCTCTCCAAACATGAAAAACCATCAAGGAGAAGATGGCAGGCCACTGCGGCTGCGCACCTACCTGTCCATGCTAGGGCCTGCATTCTTTCCCTTGGGACACCTGTGGGACATGGCTGGGCAGCTGAGGAGAAACACTGAAATTGTGCCAGTGCCAGGCTAAAATAGGATCTCCATGGATCATCTTAATTTCTCTGCCTTATCAAATTCCCACCCACTTTTACTGCATTGTTTTGAACCAGCCTTCCCCACAACTTCAAGCTAAACATATTGTTAAATTAAAGTATTACAATTGTCTACAACATTTTTGACCTTTCTGGTTGACTTTCACTACCGCTGACAGATTAGGCTGCCCAGATGTTTGTCCAGGTGTCACTTTCACAAAATTGCCAAAATACAGGGTGCGTCCACCTATTTGGCTGGGCTTTCTAGCATTTCTATGTAGGTATTTGAAAGGATAATAAGATACAGAAATCATTCCACCCAAATGAAAGTAAAGCTTTGTCTGAAACATCAACTTTGAGATCATGAGCCACCTTAAGCACAATATTTTTGGCACAAAATACTTCCTGTTTCAATTTTAATCCTTTTTAAACATTATTCTTTTCCAGTTAAACACCTGTTTTAGCCTTACAGAAGCTGATTCTATAGAATTATGTTCAATACCTATTATTCTTCCAAGTGGGAAAGAACTTCAGAGAAAAAAAGTAGTATAGCTATTATGAGAGTAGCACTTCATTATGGAGTAGCTTAGGAAAAAAAGGTAAGTTGGTGACTTTGACAGATAATTATGGACTCCTATTTCACAGCAGAATATCATAAAAAAATTAAAATATGTAAAATGTCTTTCACATTTCAGATATATATCAGCTACATTTTCCTTAGTTAATTGACTTACCAATTTAATGAAGCAGAGATCTTTTAAATGTAAAATATGCACTCTTCGGATTTCTCGCAATATTTATGTTAAAAATATTGTAAATATTGCTTTCATGTATTATTTGGCTCTTGAGGAGAAGTGTTTGGAAGTGATTCAACACACTTAATCTTGTTTGCCTTTGTCATGCAAAATGAGAAAAAATTTCACAGTAAAATGCTCAACTATACCAATATCCTAGTTCTCTACTAATATGGCTTGAAAATACTTGTGATTTCAGGATTAAGCACAAATATACAGCACACATAAAAGGTGCTTTGTGATTACTTGTAGTGCATTTACATTGTGCAATCCACCTTTACTCATGAGCAAACTAATTTGGAAAACTTTTGTTGTTGGATTGATCTAACCGTGCCAAGGTGAGTAGCTTGATCCTCTTAGAAAAGACCTGATTTGTAGAAATGGAAAGATCACCTCTTTCGATCTGCTACTGCTTTTCAAAGCATGCTTTCAAGGAGTTTCAAGTTGGATACCCAAAATCAATACTCACTTCTGAAACTGGAGGTCTTAGACTCCGCTCCAAAGAGCAAAAGACCAGACAGCAACTGGCTACATTGTGCTGTCTCAATTTCTGACCTCCCGTAGAAGAAAAGCTGAAGCTGCTTCTGTAGCCTCACGTAATACAGACGTTTATTTTTCCTAAAATGAATCCCCTTGCATGATACATTCTATCTATGCACTCCCTGTAAACTTCTCTCAAAGAAACATAAAATAACCCATCTCAGATCCTCATGCCTTTCTTAAGGGAGCTGTCAGCTTTCACTGTCTTGAAGATGATTTTACCAACACACCCAAGATATAAAGGGTTGTGTCAAACAAGGCAAGATGACATCTCCTCAGCATCGGCCTTTACGTTTGCATTCATAATCACTTCAGGGTTTGTTACCTGGTGCAATGTTGGGAACAGAAGAATCATAGCAGTAAAGGTTTAAAGCAAAGGGGTATACTAAAAACCCAGGAGCTCTGCCAGACTCAGAGATAACTTGTTCCACCAAAGAACTGAAATGGAGAAACTATCGTCCTTCTTTCTTTTCTCCAAACACAGCAGTTATTAAGCAGCCTTACTCTGAGCTTGTCTCTGTTGAAGTAGCCCAGTAGGAGTGGCTGTCATGTCTGGCAAAAGGCAGGAGTATCTCCTGCAAGGCTTTGTGGGACAGACAAAGAATTGGATGGTGGCTGGTGAACAGCACTTTGTAGCACCAATTCCTAGTCATTCACTGATTTTCCTTTCTATTTTTTTATTCCTGAAGGACATATCGCAGGAACAGTAACTTGGAAGATTGCTTCAGACGTCATCTAAAGAGTTTTTTTGTTGCATGCTGTGATCCCTGCCTGCTGTTCAACAGGACGTCAATCCTGCTGCACAATGGCAAACGACTCCACTTCTCAACAGTGGGATTTCACAGATTTAGGCTGAAGAAAAAAGTGATTATTAAATTGCGTCTGCCTATACTATGAACTAAAGGTACCTCACATATTAATGGAGTGAAAAGCCTAGGAAAAAAAATGAGCTACTGAATAGCAGGAGTTCAGAGTAAGCAGGTGAATTTATTCATATTTCATTTTGCAGGTAGTAGGTTTACCCAAAGGTAACTTGGACCACATCTACAAATGGCAGTGATAAAAAAACACTCCTATGTTTCAGTTGATACACATCAGAGAACTCCACTACCAAACCAAAAACCACACTCAAACTTGTTCCTGGGAGAAAAGTAGGCTAAAGATGTTGTCTCTCTATTTCCAGACAGGGCCTGTTCATTGTGCATGGTGAAGATGATTATCTCAGATTCAAAACCAGTAGGAATAACCTTTCTAGCTGCCTGAAAGACAATGACTGTTCTTAAAAATATAGTAGTGTTGCCTATACACAGCTATTATCTTCGGAGAAGATATTTTTGGGATTTTTTTTCTGGTGGAAGCAGTAACTTTATTAGAACAATGGAGTGTAAGGGCCAAGGAATAGGTTTATTTTAGAGTCATAACTGAAATCACATTTGGACAATGATATGCAGTGTGTTCACCTGCAACTGTGGTGATAAAATTATCTTTATTTCAATGTAGAGAATAATGGCACTCTGCCAAATAAAGACTGTGTGTCTCTTCTTTATGACTGGGATATGCTTTCCTACCACAGACCTTACTTCCCATTTAGCTCTTCTTAAGTTTCCTTGTACCAAATCCTTTTTGTTTTAGGTGATAGACACTGTCTAATGTCTTTCTGATCTGCCCTCAGTCCTGTGGCAAGCTGCTAGGACAACACATTGATACAGAAGACCCTGTTCAAAAAGCATCTTCTAAAGTACCTGATGTGTGTGTCTGCCTTCCGAAGCAGACAACCCACTGACATGTATGAATAACAGGGACAGTGATGAAATACTAGGATTTCAACAGCAACTCGCTTGGAGTATTTGCTCTAGATCACATTACCAATCCTACATTCATCAAAATATCAACTGTTTGTGTCAATACATATGTTTTCGGATTCACAGACAAAGGAGCTTCCCTTCTAAACAAGATGGACTGGATTCCTGACAGCAGCCTGGGTGAGGAGCACTGCAGAGATGCAGCAACAATGCAAACCCAATCCTGCGTTCACAGGACTTTCACAGCATCAGGAGACTTCTGGCTGCTGGTACAGTTAGGTGCAGCTGTGACTCTGTGGTTATCTTCAGCATGAACCAGAAAAGATTTAGAATAATCTCTCTCTCTGCACCTACCCTTTCTCTGCTTACACCTTTTTCTTACTCTATGTATTTGCAAGGTGTCTGGATGAAGCCTTACTTCTGCTTGGTCTGTAAGGTTGTTCCAGATTGACTGATGATATAGCTTGCATACTCAGGGTGTTGCTTGGGGGGCCCAAATCAGAGTAGGGCCTTTGCCAGATACTGTGCAAAGGCACAGCTAGAAAAAGTCTTGTAAGAATACTTTGCCTGAGGCCACAAGAAAATCAGAGACAGAGCAGAAGTGAACACAGATCCACAGAGTAGTGCCTGAAACAGCCTTGGATCATGAGTTTGCCGTGGATGCTTACTTGGCTGCTTACAGAATTGCAGGATGAAGACTTTGGGTTGCTTTGGTCATGACTCAGTTTGGAAGTGGCCAGCATGGAACATACCCTCCCAAATGAATTAGGTCCTCAAAACATAGTGAAAGGTCTTGAAATCGTATCATCATTGCCAAGCTAACCATCTTCCCAAAAGCCAACCACTGATTTCATGCAGTCAGAACCACTAGACCATTACCGCATACCAGACACATGAAATCCCTCTTTGAAAATGGTACTTGCTCATTATTCCTTCTGGACATTATGCCAGGCTCATTGATAGGATATTAAAATTTCAGGGGAACGGGAGAGCAGCTTGGCCCCCCAGTGGCAGCTGATTTGCCCAAAAGCAGAAGCGTATTTGCCTCACAAGAGTTAATGGCATGACTTGCTACGGCTTCTTCATAGAAAGCTAATCTTGCAAACTTGGCTTGTCAATCTGAGATGTTGTTTTATCTGCAGTGGCGCAGAGTGGGTGGAGCAGAGATCACAGCTGAAACGTGAACTCTGACAAACGCAGACAAGAAAGCGTTTGTAGCCTCTGTCTGTTTGGTGCAAAGTTTTGGTTCATTAGCCTTGAAATGTTTCATTAACAGAATGCTTTTGGTATGCTGTAAACAAACTGTGAGTGCCCTTGCATGCAACAGCACTCTGTCAAAAATGAATGTGGTTTATTCCCTTTTGCAAAATATTTACAAAGTGAATGACAAAGTTAAGCAATGGTCATATTTGTGTGATCTAAACAAAAGAGTAACATCGTGGTAACAAGCACCTAAAAATACATTTTTTTGTTTCAGTTCTCACAGTGCTGCAGTTTATTTTGTGGCTCAAAAATACATTTCTCTCTGCCTTTTGTATTCTTTTTCCAAATGTTTTAAAAATAGGAAAAATACATACTGGTACATTTAAGTGTTCTTAAAATTATGTAAGGACAAAACTTCTTTCTACGTTTGATCTGAACTTGTTTATGCCCATCCCTGGCCTTGTATGTAAAGGTCAAACAATGCGATTTTTACTCTGGCAAAGCTTTCAGTGAAGGCAGACATTTTCTGTGGTACATAAACACAAGCTCCAGCAAACAAAACTGAAGACAGATGGAGTTTTGCCAGAAGAAAAAGACTTTGTACGGAGACATTATTTTGGATCAAATAAACAGAAAGAAAAAAAGATATAAACAAAAAAACAAATAAACCCTGGTCTGAATCATAGCCCAGATTTTAAAGTCAACCTTCCCTGAGATTAGAGAAAATTTTGCTCCTTGTCCCAGGCTTTATGATATTTGCTCACATATTTTGACAACAAATTGTCCTGGTTCAGGGCAATGAAGAAGCCAAAAATGCTCTAATACGATGAAGCTCACTCTTCTCCTTGAAGTATCTGAACCATGAAAAAAGGCAAATTTTAGGACTCTCCTTAATTGCGAACAGCAATTAAGTTAATAAAAAGTTAGCATACAAACAAATCTGATAAAAGAGGCTCCATAATATTTTGAAAATGTGTCCCTCTGTAGGGTGACTCTATCTTTTTTAATGGTTTGAGTGAAATGACAGAACCCAAATAGATAATCCTGTGTATTAACCTTAAGAGGGGTTGGAGAAGAGGGTATAAATCCAAGAAATTCCTAAATTACCGTGGATGACTCTTTTAGGCCTAGATCCTTTGCAGGATTTAAGTTTTTAGCACCTTCTTTTATGCAAACTTTGGAACAAAATCAGCATTACTAGGTCAGTTAACACAAAAAACTTCTAACATAGTTTGAGAGTAGGTGCTGAATTCATGTATATTTTGCACAGATAGAAGTCTTCCTGCCCAGGTTCAGCATCGGACCTTCTTAGTGCCTTCTGAAATTCCCACCAGTGTGCCCATTTCAGTGAGACAAACAGCAGCAATTACCTTCCAGGATCTGTGACTACAGGTAGATCTGAGTCACAGCATAGGTGTAGCTGTGACTCGGATGTACCTTTTTCCACCTGGAAAAGTCTACAATACTGGGGGTCACAGCAAGTGCAGTGAGAAAGAAGGAATAATCCTGTGAGTCTTCCACCCAGTTGAATTTCCAACAATGTCAGCAACAATGCTGGGTACAGAACTGGGTCCTTCACTACAAACATATTTTCAGGAACTAAATTGTATTTTATCTGATTAAACCATGTTTTCTAGGGGTAATTTCAGTTTCAGATATCTTCAGAAGAAGAAACAGGAATGGGATTGGGGAAGGGAGATAGATAGGGGGAATTTGGCCTGAAGTCTTTGCTATATAAGTGACCGTATAACACTTTATTTGCATATCTAGCATTTAAAGGGTTACACATGTAATTATTTAACGTAACTCCAAATAAGCTGTTTGATTTTCTTTCATCACGAGCCAAACATTAGGCTTCGAAAGGAATTCCTTTAAACTTCAATAATATAAAGGCACATGGCAATGCAAAAGTTACAACTCTAGCTTAAATGAGTCAGACATAAAAGTATTTATGACTGATATTCTCTGAATATACCAACTTCAGACACTTTAAAGTCTAATTCTGCTGTACAAGGGCAGGTACAGGAATATCAGCCATCACACATCTGCAGAACTCTTACTTTCAAGCAAAGCAAAGTCCAGTCCCTAAATTTTTTTCTGTTTTAAGAAAAAAACCTCAACATAACAAGCCACTCCAGGCCGTCAGCACCTGAAGCAAGTAAAAGCAATTCCTTTATGAACTTCCCACCAGTTATTTGTTTTGTGAGGCTCATGGAGAAAAAGAACTGAAAAAGCTAGTAAAAAACCAGTGTGTCCCAGTGAAAAGCATTGCACATGAAAGAGAGAAAGAAATGAACTGAATGTTGTTTTTTCTTGATGAAATAGCAGATTGGATCTTAGGCTTTTTACAAACTGTAGCACAGGTGATCGTCATTTGTTCTGTCAAAAGCATTTTCAATGACATGACCAGAACAATGTGGCTGTGATTACAAGGATCAGTGTGGATTGAAAGATACTCGGGGCATTTACCAAAGGGATATTTATAGCAGTGCTAAAGACATTCACTTTTTTAAACAGACTCACAAATTCTGGGAACAGAAGATTTGAAATCAGGGTTGCTCCATTTGCTTTTGCATTTGCCATGCTAATGAGCACAGCTATGTCCTCTCACAAATGAAGGCTGAACACGCTGGTTGAAATGTTATTGTCATGAAGTCAAATGTAAATGCCGAAGAGGAAAATTGAGATAGTTTTCATTGTGAACTTTGATGTGAAGCATCACAGCTTTTGGAGGACAGCCATACCTTTGATCTTGCAGAAATTGTGAGGAATCAGTCACCTTGAATCCTAGTCGTTCGGCAGGTGATTTATAATGTTATAGTATGACTTGAAGGACTTTTCCAAAAGTCATGTAACCAGCTAAGGAAAAAAAAAATTACAAAGATTTAACAGAAATTTAAACAATTCTAGTACCATGCAATGTAAAGTTCATAGTAGACTGTTAATTTTCTGGCAGAAAGTCCGAGACATCCAGGATTCAAAACTAGCCTGCCTGCCTTCAAACAACACTGAAGTAGATAAACGCAGCCATTTGGGTGCCTCAACCGTGCAGACAGCCACGGGCTAGGACTGCGTGATGCAAGGAGGAGGCAGAGCCTAAGTGAAGGAGCATGTCCTGATAGCAGACCAGCTCCGCAAAGCCTGTCTTCAGTGGGAGGGAGTGGAGAACAGCTGCAAGGCAAAGGCTGCCAACTTCAATTCTCTCCATTAGTGGATCATTATCAAACAAGGGGGTTAACGAGAGCGGGGATTGCCTTTACTGTAAAGGGCTGCCCCATGCATGCCCAGGCCCCCCTCCCTGGTGGGTCAGGAAGCCCTTGCTGGAAACAACCCTCAGGAACTGCTGCAAAGCCTGGTGGCATGGCCACTGCCAGGTGCATGGGGAGGTCCCTCTGGGACAGACTCTGGTTGTAGGCAGCACGCCTTTCACTTACGGCTTGTCACGGTCTTTTTTGCAAAGACCTGCATTTTGTTTATGTTAAATGAAATGTTCCTGAAGAACATTCTACTATTTGCCCTGAGAAAGCCATAGTGGGGGTGATCACAATGCCAGAAAACACCAAACAAGGTAGATTATATGTGCTGTCTCTCACTTAAGATTAGAAAGCTTTTGCCTCTCTCAGTGATCCCTCCTACACCTGAAGTGAGCAGAAGCTTTAGATTTGAGATATCTTGTTTTAAAGATGCTCAGTGAAATAAATTTCTCAATAGCATTTCCATATCAATGTGAGCAAATACAGAGCTGGGTGAATAATTCTGTTTTCATTTGTGTGACCAAACTAGAAACACAAAAACAGACTGTGACATTAATCTAGAAGAGATGAAGGATTCTGTTGTTATACTTTCCTTCAGAAATTATTTTAAATTCTTCCCTCAGACCGAAAGTAGTACCCATAATGAATTTCTATTCAATGCATATCTGAAATATGCTTTTGAAATTTTTTTTCAGTCAAAATTTTTCAATTTGTTTAACCCAAATCCATCAATAGTTTCAGAAAACCCCAAAATGCATTATGAGGATACAAAATATTCAGACAAGAATTATCGAGCTCTAGTTAGAACATCAGATTCTTAAAAGCATCTATATCATGGATTATATTGTCTTTTCATAGTTTTAACTTACTTGAACACCAGATCCTGAATTTCTTCATGATAATTATTGTTTCTTGCACTTTCAGACTTGATATGTTTCTGGAGACTCTGGAGCCACCTTCCCAGATAACTGCTAGCTCAAGTTTCAGGTTTTTAGAACGGTCTGTTTGGGTAAATCTACTACCTGTAGCCTACAACAAATGGTTTTTGATATCATGGCTTCTTTCCTTTTTATTTTTGGAGATTTGTAGGATACAGCTAAAATTTAGAAGCACAAAAATTCTCAGTGCTTTGAGATTCTCCTGCCGTCACTCCTCCTGTTAAAATACATGGTAAGCATGTCTTAAGAGAAATCATATACAAGAACATGACTTGATCAGCATCCCAGTGAGAGAGAGGATATTTTTCAGCTAGGGAGTTAATGGATGATGATACTATATTTGGACAGCAAAAATAATGACACACTTTCCCCTGGTCTACAAGAACTACTCCCACATTGATTTTAACTTAATATCTCCCTCATTAGGAACCTGCACAGAAGTTTGGCAGAAATACCCAAGACACTTATTGGATCATTCTCTGGTAATAATAGATACTGCTTTTTCTGAGAATGTACAGGCTAATCATAAAAAGGATAGCCTTGAAACAGAAGCCTTATACAAAATACAGTTTTTTATCAACTCCATCACTGTTGAGGTTAAATATTTTATGGAGCTAAATAAAACTCGGACTTCTCCACTTTCACGTTGTGGGATGCAATAAAAGCTTAAGAGCCTGATTCGCCCCGCTGCTGAACGACATCCATTACGCATCAAATGCCCTTCACTTCACGGTGGACTCTGGCTCTGATGCGATCAGACTCCCAAAGCCCAGGTAACTTGATATACAATTTCGAAACAGACAAGTCTATACCAATAGCTGGGAGTGGCTTTCCTGGGGACCTGCTGTGGTTGAAGAAATGGATCCACACCCTCACCATCCAAAATGCCACAAAGCACTACTGCTTTTCCTTAAAGTGAAATAAGCACTTTAATATATTCTACTTAACAAAGAATCTGCTATAATTCCATTGAACTCTACAGGATGCAAGTACCGGTTTAAGTGCTAAACTTGAGGCTTGGACACATCAGGCCAAATAAGCGCTGGCACCCGAGTGCTGTGAGCCCTTCTGATGGGATAATGAAGGTATCATTGGGCTCATTCCACAGCCGGGAGACCAGGAAGACACTCAGCTGATTGCTCTTGTAGCTAAGAAAGCGACCAAATTATTTAATGGTGACACAATTGAGACTAATAACTTGACTAATAACTCATTGCCTGATTGTTTTTTTTTAAGTGCACTCGTGAAAATTAAAGCTCTGGGTCTGGGGCATGAAACCATTATCTATACAACAGCTCACAGAGAGGGTTATCTAATAACATGAGAAATCTATTAGACTTGGTGGAAGCAAGAACTGAAGGAAATAAATCATGCAATAATGGTAAATCAGATCTCTAATTATGGCCCCACATAGGAGGCCAGAGAAGAAATACGTCCCTAGGACCACTACATGGTATTTCTCATCCTCTCTCTCCTGTTAGAAGCTTTCAATCATATCCACCTGCCTGAATTGCACCAATTCCACAGTAATTTCTGAACAAAACTGAAATGCTTGGGAAGGAGACGACTAGCAATCACCACTATAAGTTATTTCTTCTAAACTGCTCACAGACAAGGATCCTCACACCTTTTTCTCTGCCATTGGTGCTGGAAATGCCTGCATCGAAAGCCTGTGGGGTCAGAGGAGCTTCAAGCCCTGTGCAACTCCTTTCTAACTGGACAACTCTGCCTGCGATGGAGACAGGCCCACTGCTAGTGTCTTTTCCTACTGACTCTCTGGTTGTATCTGCAGGTCGCTTCTCTGCTGCCCTGGGGAATCTGAGCAGTGGCCCGGGCTGAGACCCAACCTCTCGTTAGGACATGGGGTGCAGCACCATCCCCTGAGCAGCCAAGCCCACCCTCTGCCCTGCCTACTCCACACCAGAGGTTGCATCACCTGTCCAGAGCCAGATGCAGAGGTGTGTGACCTCCTCAGCCCCGAGACCTGGAAGCTCTCTGAGTGCCCTGCTTTGGTGGTGTCCTGTCTCTGAAGCACTGCCCAGGGCAGCTGGGTGTATCTGCCTGGTGTACGGAGTTGTGCTAAAGCAGACACACCATGAGGAGGAAACCAGCGTAGAGCACCAACAGCACAGCTCACACTTACCTGCAGCGACCCAGGCAAACTCGGTGCAATGTGCAGGAAAGGTATTCAGTCCCACAGTAACTTTTTATTATTTTGTGGGACTGAGGACACTGTGTACTTGGGAATTGTCCTGGCTGGAAAGACTTCACACCAACCGGATATGCTAAAAGATGGACCTGACTCAGTAGAAATGCAGCACAAACATAATTGAAAGCACCTAAATAAAAGTAACTAAACCACAGAATGGCATAAATAATGGTGCTGAAGACATCACCAGTCTTTTAATTTTAGCTCAGAAAACCTGTTGAGGACTCCGTTTATCAGGAAACCACGACTCTCTTTGCTTTATCTTCACCACTTTTGCATGCACAACCATTTTCTTAGACACTCTCTTCGGTCCAAGTCCTGTTCTAGTTTCTTTCCACGACAATTAGCATTTCTCGCTAACAGGAGGCACCTCTGCAGTGCTACAGTTTTCCACTTAGATGTCATTTCAAAGGTCTGTGTGTTTGCAGAGCTGTCCTCAGATGGCTTCCTCTGCCTGGGTGAATGGAGAAGCAAGGACTCAGTGGGTGCACTGCAGAGAGGAAGGACCATTCCCTCTCCTTGCCCTCATGTGGAAAGTGTTCATAAAGGTTGTCTTGATGCATCTAGATTGCTAAGGAGATGTTGCAGTTCATGATAAATAAAACAGGCCTGAGACCAAATGGTGTCACCTAGCCAAATCCATGCCACACAGCACTTGGTCCTGGGTTTCTTCTGGACTGTATGTTGCTGCCAATGGGGGCCTTAAGACATGGTGATAGTTCTTTGTGTGTGCTTCTGTAGTTCTATGTTTTTGAAATCATGTGAGGGCTGTGCTCCTGCCCATCAGGGTGGTGTTTTCATAGCATGAAACCTTTAGTAAGAACTGTTTGCATTGCAAAATGGCATGTGAGTATGCACTGCAGGGTACAAATCCATCTGGGATCACATTGGAGTACTGTGTAAGCCAGAAGGAGCCCAAAAGTTTGCATTCTCGCTCGTGCTGCCTCTTAGGAATGGCCACAGGCACATGCCCTCCCCTGATGATGTGGGGTGCCAACATGCAACGAAACTGCGTGGATGATGGGGGACTGCTAGTCTGGTCTGGGCTTGAGCCTTGGCCTTGCTTCATTTGCAAACACAGATATATCCAGGGAGGTAAGGTTGTTGTTAAGTACAGCCAAGGCCATTTTTCACCCACAGAAGAGATGGCCACTCACCCAATACCCTAAATGACATGTTCAGACGGATACTAACTGCTCAGAAAGTGTTTGCACCCCATTTCCAGTGAAAGAGTTATGACTACAAGGAAATAACAGAAAAAGGGTGGCTCTTGAAAGATGAAGTTTATTTTATCTGATGTACATTTTTTATGAGAAAATGATATACATAGAACTTTACACTGTTTCCTCGCAGCAAAGCAAATTTAGCTAAATCTTTGCACAGTTTATCTGACAACTGAAAAAAAAAACCTCTTTAATTGAAACCTTTTCCATTTACACAGCAATGAAATAGAATAAACTCCACATTTCCACACTCACATATTACTGTAGACATAAAAATATTCCCGTGGGATCACACAGTCAGAAATCACCTACTCAAGGGGATATGAATGATGACTTCAATAGAAGATGGACATAAATTTTAATTAGTTGGTTATTTGATCTTGTGTTGCTAGTGATGGAGGATCTCAGAAGGGAATTAAGTATGCTTAAGACTGAAATTGCTTAGAACCAAAACACACTGCAAGGTAAGTTAGATGCCACTAAATTAAAAGAAACTTTGCACCAATTAGAGATATAATAAAATGAGAATGGCAATTACATTTAACCAATCAAAAAAATGCTACTGAGGTCAAACCAGCTATGAGGATAACTAGATTTATCTTTGACTTAATCAGACCTGCCAACTATTTTCAAGCAGATTTGAGAAAAAGTATTAACATTCCTGGGAACACTTTCTCCTGGAAGATACAATTTAGGTATAGAGAAACTAAGTCCATTTTTTTTGCTTTAATGAGTTTTTCTTCACATTTCTCCTTCTATTTATACACCCAAAGCAAAGCATCTCTTGCATCATTTATATGCTTTGCTTGCTTTGTCCAGTATCCCAGTCTTTTCACCTACTATCTATTACCTTATGTCAGGAATACCTCTAAAGTTATCACACCTTCAAAAAAGAGAGCAAATTATTTATTCTTTTATAGCTTTGAAATCAATAAAATTGTGCATGTGCAGCTTAACATGAGGCTGGGCACGCAGGACTGCAGCCTGCTCTGGAAAGTGAAGCAGGACCAGGAGAGATGCCTGCCCTCTGCCCAGCGATCCCCCATGCTGGGAAACTGCTGGCTCGGCGCGTGGCACAGTTTTGACCTGTGCCAGGCAGCTCATTTTTCCCTGACAAGGTCTGGGCACAGTTCAGGGGTTGGTGGAGACCAGGGACCACTGCCAATAAGCAGCAGGGGATGCAGCTAGTCTTCTGGGGGACGGAGAAAATTAAGCTGCATGGGTTTGAGCTATGCCAGGCCGTGCCAGCTGGCCCCCGGGCCAAAGAAAACTCCCCTTTATTTACTATTGTACATCTAGCTTCTACACAGCAGTGTTTAGACTGTCTTCGCAGCTTGTAATGAAATCAATCAACCCTGCCTATCACTGGCATCCATTTTCCTGTTCTTCTTTGTTTTCAGCAATTGGAAATCTCTACCTTCAACATTACAAAGGAAACTTCTGCTGTCTGAAATTTCTGTGGCTTTGTACAGATAAACCTTGGACTTCTTTTTAACAATAGACTCTGATTAGATAAATGGATGTTTAACAATGGAAAATTGCAAAAAGTAGTTTAGACTTCTTGTCATATGTTTAATGACAAAAAATTGTTGGTGATTTAGGTGAAAATTTGTAAATAATTGAATAGTCAAATGAAATTCATGAACGTTCTGCAATGACAAAGAAATGAGTTAATGAGCCTGAATCAGCACGGACAAACCATATTCGCCTTAACTATTGATTAGAGAAGACTTGGGATTACTTTCATCCTCACATACAGTTTCGTCTTCCCTTTCAGAAAAAAAAGAAAATCATTTGTCCAATCGACTTGCTACTGACCTTGCATTTTTCATCCTTTTTGCTCCATCTTACAAAGCCCTGGCCACTCAACATGCAAGACCATCACAGTTTGTTGACTTCCTTCTACCATGATCCTGTATGACCTTTTTCTCTGGCAGGATGTCTGCCTGAGACTGTCTGCACAATCTATATCACATTCCTATTTCATTTCTCCCTTGGAATCCTCCTTTAAATGTAATTTCTATTACAGGAACAAAAAGGGCCAGTCCTTTTTTTCTAATAAATATCAACAAATCCAGATGCAAAACCATAAACATCAAAAAAGATTCCTTTTAAACCTGAGTACCTAATACCTTTTCCATTCATCAAATTTTTGACAGCATTGTATCAAATTACATCCTGGTCCTACATGTCTACAAGCTTAAATGTATGACGGTTCATACTTAAATTAGCTTTCCCCCCCTATTTTCGTTATCAGAATTTGCTAATAATCTGACTGCTCCAGCGCCTGAGAAAGGAAGAGCTGACCTCTCTTCACTAGGGGAGAAACGAGCCGTTATTTGATTGTATGTTATGTTACAGTTGTTGTTTTCTCTTCCTGTTCAAAGTAAAACAAGCTTCTAAAGTTTGCAGAATTGGAGTTCTCTTAGCATTTACTTTAAAACAAAGTAGTTAGGACTATGTTGACCCTATATGTACTCCTGCACATACAAGAATATCTGTACACTAGTAATAATGTGTACACTGGTAATAACAATATGGAGGAAGTGCAGTGAAAGAATAGGAAAACAAAATGTCTTACCAAGCTTATTATTTAAAAATAACCATAACATCAGAATCACAATTTTCTAAGCAAAATGTGAGTCCCTGACAAAATAACAGACCAACTGTTAAACCCTCAAAATCTGAATATATAGACTGAATAATAAAAAGGCAAAAAATGTATCATTAAATAAGCCTGAATTTATCCAGGGCTCTGTAAGAGAACAAATTATGCCAGGTGAACTAGATAGCAATTTTTAGTCAAGCCATTCACGGATTTTAAAGATCTTAAAGTTCTTTACAAGTTAAAAACTTGCAGAAGAACCTCCAGTATGTACTTGTACGTGAATTGAAAGCAAACGGACAGATAGTTTCTTTGCGTCTAATACAGATGTGGGAGTGAAGGGAGTTTTGGTCAAAGAACTGTTAATAACTTTAATCAAAATTCCTGTGACAGCCCAAAGCTTGATTTTAAAAATAAGTACAGGCAAATGCATGCACACAGCTGTATTTAAGCCTGACTTTGAGGAATCCAGTTCTGAGGATTTGTGCAGAGTAGTTAGGACATAGGTCATTAAGGTCTTATCTAAAAGATAATCTCCCGAAAAAATGATGGAAGCCTATTGCTCTGGTCAGCCAGAAGTGGACAAGGCATTGAAGAACGTGCTTCAGGAGTAATCCTCTACTGGCAGGGGAAGAGATTAAATGGCCCAATAGCTTTTCCCATCTTTATTTGTTATGATTACACTGTAATCCGACTAGTGCCACTTGCTTGAAGAGGGGAAGAAGACCTCTACCTTGGGGGTAGGGATGGACACAATATTTCATTGTATACAATATTTCAGATGCTATTCTTCCCAGAGAGCTCCTCTCAGATTAGTGTTGTTGGGAAAGGTTTATCATTTGCATTCCCATTTCTGCAGTCAACCCAAGTAATATGATTGTGGCATTAAACTTATCCTACAAAAGGTATTTGTTTAAGACATTTCTTTTCCATTATTACTCACACAATGAATGTATGCACTAGGTTTCTAGAAGTCTGCACCAAAAACAACTTTTAAGCCCAGAATCACATTTCCTCCTCCATCGGCCTTAATTCCTCTATTGAAACTTTTTGCTGACTAGTTGAAAGGGGCCGTTCACTCACTTTGCAAAACCCAATATGCGATTTATTCCCACATTTCAAAGGAAGAATGGGAAGCTTTTAAATCTCTACAAAGGAACCGAGCCATACTGATCAAGCCCAACTGACAAGGGGACAGATGTAGGGTGATGAGTGAATTCTATAAGACGCTTTAAAATTTGGATCAGTGAAGACAAGTGTCTTCCAGGAGTAGCTATTTGATTCTCCTCAGCACAGCTCATTTGCCTGAGTAGAAATGCGGCAATTCCTCTTTCAGTCTGCAAGAAGCACACACTCCATCTCAACAAGGTGGACATGTTGTGGAGACAAAACACTCCGCAAAAGGAGGTCACCTGTGTTGTAACTTATTGCGGCCTCTAAATCCAAAAAGCCTGAACAGCGAATGGATTTGAAATCCTTTCTCACCCAGGAATACTCCTCTTGCTGTTCCCAGTTCTGGAACTGTTTATCAGTTTCATCGACGTGTTAACTCCTTGTGCCCCAAACTTTCTGGAGTTCTCTCCACTGTTGCATTATGCACAATATTTTTAACAACAATTTCTCAAAAACACCCCTCTCAGCTCTTCACCATGTCATGTGGTACTTCTAACCACACAGCAGCAGCATCTGCTAGCCTGCTTTTAGCTCCCTGCAGAGCCATATTTTGGTTCTTCTGTTATAACTGAAGGATCTGACTTGGCACTGTTTTGACAATGGATTTTACGCAAAATTTCCTATGAGATTCATCCCATTAAAAGTGGGCAGGTTGCCATGACCTGCTGGGTCCCTGATCTACTATCAAAGCTGGTGCATCCCTGAGCATTTCTTGTCCTTTTCTGACTTCATCAAGGCTCTGATCAGGGTAGGAGTACACCCACATAACAGAGAAGAAAGATTTTGGACCCCGTAAGAAAAATGTGAGACCCAGCTTTGCTGACATCCTAAATCCAGTTCATCATTACAGCTGCACCACAAATAACCATTCTTACAGCTGCAAAATGGCTCTAAACAGGAAATTTGGGAGTCAGGAGTACTCTACCAACATAAGAATGGTTACAATTTTTTAAACAATTGCAGAACACTGGGGAAATGAAGTGTACGAGCAGAAAATACAAATTAATTTGGCAGTTGCTTGTACCCAGCAGAGAAGCTCCCTGTGAGAGTGAACAAGGCTCTACCTGGATAATTTGTTTTTCACCTTCTGGCTGAGGACAGTTACCTCGTTTTCAGCAAACACAGAATTTACCGTGATTTTCCTTGAGGGATAAAAATGTCTATTCTGATGTTTCTGCCACAAAAACAATTGGGAAGATATGTTGCCTTGACTTTTGGGGAAATACAGGTAATAATTCTAACAAGATTTCTGGAGAGAGATTTTGTATATACTTTACACTTGTAATCATTTTACTACATAACACATTTTTACTGTATTTGCCTTTTTAAAGAATGAGTCAATAATTTCAAATTGTCACAGCTCTCCACTGGAAGCTCTGTAAATAACAACCTCACAGCTTCCCTGTGCACATAAATAAACAACCTTACAACAAAAAAGAGCCCCTTGGTATTTTAAAAAACAAAGGCTCTCCTTTGCTCCACATCCGTATTATTATTTCTGTTATTGTACTGCAACAAGTGTGGTGAGGACTTGTAGTTTTTGAAGGGTAATGTAAACTGTGCTTCCTCCAGTGAACTCTGGTATCCATGCCCAAGAAAGGAACATAGCAAGTGATGGACCTGATCTGGCAATACAGGAAGCGTCCTGCTATGTCAGACCTGCCTAGCATGAAGCTGCCTTGTCCTCCAAGGAGAATCATAGAATCATAGGTTGGAAAAGACCTCTAAGATCATCAAGTCCAACCATAAGTCTGGCATGTTTTGATGTACAGCTTTAATGCAAGATGTGTAAAGTCCTGAGGGCCTCTTTCCATTTTGTCCCAATCAGCTGAAGCAACTAGAAGTAAAATAGGGACCTTAACTATTGAAACAGGAGAAATTTAGAGAGCTATTTCCATAAATGGAAATGACTTCTGGAAAAACATCTATAAACATGAAGGGAAGAGGTAGTTCTTTTAGCTTGTGTTTTATTTGCTTACCTTCCTCCAAGTGTGCTTGGGGGAAAAAAAAAAAAAGATAGGCAGACAGAGAGATACAGACGGAGATACAGAATGTACCCATTAAGTATCTGTGAGGAATGCTTTATCAGCTTGCTCACCGACTGCCGAGTTGTACATTTGAGGGCATTAGATTCCCAAGAGCGAGGATCTATAGAGGATTCCTACCTTTGGAAAAGAACAAAAACACAGAATAAAAGCCTTAATCTTATAACCCCCAATCTAGCCAACTAAATCCCCAATTAGCAATTCAAACAGATTAATATAGTCCTTCTCTCCATTAAGCATACCGACATCATGTGACTGTGTATTTTAAAGTTACATTTTTCTTGTGTGCATCTCTCTTTCTCACCAAAATTGACAATTCCTTTCAGACCATCCTACTTTCCCATCGACTCTTTTTGCTTTCTTCTTTTTCCTTTTTCTTTTTCTTTTTTTTTTTTTTCTTTTAAGTGCAGTCAGTCTTGTTGATGCACTCTGGCAGAATCTCTTAAATTAATGCTTTCCTTTATTGTACTTGTCTCCAAAAGTCTGTCCACCTTGCCATTTCCGTACTGCAGGCTGTTCGCAGAGCTCCCACCGAGAGCAATGCAAAGGGTGGATATGGCACACTTCTGCTTACTGGAGAATTCATACTTGTTCCCATAAAACTCATGAGTGCTGCATCTTTGATGGCCATTTCTCCTCTTGCCTCAGGTGAAACCGAAGGAAGGGGCTGCTCCAGCTGAGAAGAAGCACTGCTAAAACCTCTCTGAGTGAGGCAGGTTGGATCTTTCCCAGATTTCAGAGCGTGAAACAGTCAGTGCCGAATGCCTTCAGACATACCGAGAGCATGTTTCTAGAAAGTATGAATTACCTGCAACTCCCAGCGACCACTAGAGGTGGCCAGCAGTCTGCTGACTGACCCTACAATGAATTCTCCCATTTTTGCAACCCCATTGGGCAAGGTGTAGCAGAGGTCCATGTACGTCACTCGTCCTGTCCCATCCCTCAGCTCACCGCATGTAAAATGATGGGGGAAATGTTTTGACACTTGTCTGTCCTCCCCCATCACCAGTTTCATCCCTCTCATGCGTTTTTCCTTTTTCAGTAAAGGTAAGTAAAAGCTGACCATATCTTCTCCTATTTTCTTATGCAAGCAATTTGAAAATCCCCCCCCTTTTCCATCAGCTGTAGTAGATCTACAGCAGGGAGGCTTTGGGAGGAAAGTGAGTCTTGCAACAGAGCATGTCTGTGGCCTCCCATTACCATCAGCTCTGTTAGGGAATTCGGTTTGGGATCATTGAGTTTCTTGCCCATGCTACAGGCTTTCCTTGCACACAGGTACAAAAGTCTTCAGCAAAAGTGAAGATGTACAGGCCTTTTGTCCTCTTCTCTGCTTCAGACAGGTGACTTAGAGGAGGACTACTTGGTAGAAGTAAGCTTGAAAGGTTTAAAACTCTTACAAAAATTCAGTTGGTGCCAATGTTTGTTTCACATCTGGTCCCGCACTCCAGCAGAAAAAACAAATAAGACATGGTTTCGTAGATGAATGTAGGCAGACAGCTCGTATTTTCTCAGTTCTTATCTTTGTGTCTTTCGAAATGAATAGTGAAACTTGAAAAGAAGTTTAATAAAAGAAACACAGGCATGAGCATATGAAGATTATTATAATGATCAGCATTCTGCATATTTCCAATTCATTGTGTATAAGCCCAATCACCAGCAACATTTCACAAATACTTTTTTACACTATCTTGCATTTTACATATACAGGTGTGCTTATACCATATACGGACAACAATAGGATCCAGTCTGACTTGTGAAGCATTACAGGAATAACAAATGCCCGGCTGCTTTACTTGGCTACCAGGTGGAACAAAGTTTCCCTAAACATTTTTGTTCAAAGGCACTTTGCATCAAACAAAATTTTGTCTGTATTTTAAAAGTTTAACTTGACTTTTCTATATTCTAAGTTTGCTTTAGTTTTGTTTTTAAATTTTTATTTAGGTTTTAAAAAACTAATAGTCAAAAGAAGGTGATTCTACTTTAGAAAAATAATAAATATTTTTAATATTTCTGAGAAAATAAATATCGATTTTATCAGTTCTTGTCTTAAGCTTGAAGAGATTCATCAAATAAAGAACTCTTGTTCTGGCTGAACTTGCTTTGAAGTTTTGCTACAACGTGTCAGAATCCCCCACATTCTGTATATTGTTTCATGTCGCATAGTCACTGGCGACTTTCTTAAAGCTTACCCTACCAGAATAAGGAGTTTGTTTCAAAATATTCAGTTTCTCTTTCTGTAAAAGTCTTTAGCTCAGAAGACTTAAGGATTAAGATGGGAAACATGATCAGAATGTATCTCAAACACTTTGAAACTTTGCAGCAAATAAAATGACCTGGATTCTTGTTGTATTTAAATCTTGTCATTTATTGGTAACTTCACAGACTCAACATTTTATGTTGGCCATACTGAAGTACCAAGAGCAAGCTTTATCGAAAGGGGGTTGTATGTCTATGACGATAACAGATGGATGTACATAAAGACGTGGAGTTTGGGGAGGGGCTCTGACCTTCTCGCTGTCCAGAAGACCAGGCAGTGAACAAAACAGAAGGGATATGACAACAGAGAATAAACAGATGTAAGGACTTCTTGTCTGATGAAATCCATGTCTCCACAGCTCCTGGCCACTCTGGTTCAGCCATGCTCCCTTTTGACAGATGGATCAGCACTCCACAAAAACGAACGCACAGGGCAAAACCGTGTGAGTTTGCGGTCTCAGCTGCATGGGAAGGTGGACCATGCTGAGAGCAACATTGGGTGGAAGGTATCACCCAGGGTAGGTGGGCGATGGCTGGCCCTGGGGGCATGGGCTGGGGGAGAGGGGAACTGAGTGGGGATTTCCAGTGCTGAGCTGGAGAAAACAGCCGAGAAGGAGGAAATGCTGGCTGAGCCAAGCTGTGTGGCATGGGTCCCAGAAAAGGAGACAATATCGCAGGCATCTGAAGGCATCAGAGGTGGTTTTCAACAGCTGGCTTTAACAGCTGGATCTGCCTACTTTGCTGACTGTGAGACTGCACAGTAGCAGGGATGGGAGCAAATTATCTCCTGGCTATCCTGAATCCATGCGGGCTGGCCAGGGGTTAATTGCAGACAGCCAGAGTAACTCGGCAGACAGGCTGCTTTTTAAATGGAAGCTCAATGCTTGCACAGAAGTCAAGCACACCAGCTAAGCTGGCTGTGGGCAGAGAACCTCATGCTGTACTGATACAGCCCATGAGTCACGGGCAACGTTTTCACCAATAGCAGAACATGGCTTTTTTTAATAACTCCATTAATAGGCTCCCTGCAAGATCAGGCACACACTTCTTCTTGCTCAGCCTATTTGCTCTTTGCAGGAGTATTCTTCTTATGCCCAGTGAGCTCTTAATTTGCAGTCAAGTTAAAACCTGATCTGGTTCCTTCCACTGTCAAAAAATAGCAATGTCCTCCAAATTCCTTGTTGCACAGAAGAGCCAGACCTCACCCAGATGCTGGCAGGTTGCTCATTTTTGACAGCTAGTGGCTTGCAGCAAGCACACTTTTCTACCATGAGGAGCCAAGTTAGGCCCAATCCTAGCACTCAATACTAGGCAAAGTCCTTACTCACAGAAGTCAGCAGGCATAATTCATTGTAGGAAATACTACACCTATTAGCGTTCCACAAACCCTTTTTGCTCAGATACTGATAGAAAGTCTCAGGTATTCTTATTTAAGAATATGTTTGAGGCTGTGTTTCACTCTCCTTTAGGTGTCATGCCATATACAGATTTGTTTATCAATTTTTAAGTTTTTTCTTCCTGAGATGTTCATGATGTTCTAATGCCACTTCTATAATACAATCCACCATAACCTTCTTTGTGAACATATTTTAATAATAGCCAATAAAGATTTCAGTTGCAGATACCAAAGGTAACAAATGATAAAAGTCAGCAACATACACTTTGTAATTTAATGAAAAAGTATTTTAATGAAGGATTGTATTAAGGGGGTAAGAGTGCTCTTAATCCTATCGTAATATCTCTAACTACATCTTCTAAACCAGCAGATTTATGTTTCAAGAGGCTCTGGTGCACAAAAGGGGGAGAAACTACCAACATCTATCAAAAGATAAAACAGAAGGAAGCTAATAAAAGAGTAAAACAGCAGTGAAAACAGTAAAAATGACAACACCTTAGTGCACTAAAAGCTGTGTAAGTTACCAGAGGCTGCACTATATTATGGCAATGGTTTTATCAAAACACATGTAAATGTTTTGTACAAATTAATGTCATCTGCAATTTTTCCTCTTCTCATTTTTCTCCACCCTGTCGTACTATGATGGATTTTATGTCTTAGCTATTTCCAGTTCTTTCTAAAGCAGGGCTCATCACTCAAGGACACACACATAGAGATAGATACAGAACCTTAGAAGTCTGCATGCTTCCAGAGCGCACGCACATGGGTAATTTTGTGGATGAGAAGAGGACACAGAGGCTTTGCTAGCAGGCACCAATCCAATGGAGACTGGCAGTCTAATCAATACAGAATATGGCTGCACATAAACAGCAAAGAGATACAAAGCTTAAGGGAGCTAATTTGCACCTTCAAGCCATCACTTACCTTCTCCTTGTCTCATATCTCTTTTGGTAGGAAGCTCTTCAGGATACAGACTGCCTATTACGGGTTTTTATGGTGCATGGCCTTATATTGGGAAATCTTTATTGCCCATTGTTGTGCTTTGGGATCTTCATCCCACCTTTCATGACTATGGGTATATGCACCTCAGCTCTACACTGGCTGATAATTGCTTTGTCAGGAAACCCCCGGTACAGATGGATTATTCATGGTAGGGTCTGCTCCTGGTATATGGCATAGATACAAGCCTACCTACCCATTCTGCCTTGGGAATGTGGGCCACGCTCTGACATGGGTAATGAGGACAAGTATGATGTGGAAAAGATACCCTAGAGTGCAATGCCAGGGTGGCAGGGTTAGAGGTTCAGTCAGGACTCTCAGCTCTGAACAAACTAGGGAAGCTTTTCCTACACTGATATTTGCATGCCTCCTCTCAGAGTAACCACAAACCCTTTGTCCTTCTCTAATCATGAGTTTTTGTAGCGTGACTGGGTCCATTCACTCAGGCAGAGGCTCCTGGGCAGTGCGAGGGCTTTTTGTGCTCTACTTTTTTCAGAAAGAGTTGATCTTTCATGTTGGAGAAATCTGCTTCTCAGGGATTATAGAGCTTTCCCTGGAAGCTCCCATCCTTGCAGCAGTTTCTTTTCTCTAGCCTGAGCATGCACTTGCACTCTTGTGGCTGATAGTCCTGGAGGGCTGGTGACATCCGACTCTTCTTTGGGCATGACTGCCAGCTTCTCTTTCAGCCCCACTGGCACCTGTCATGGATGTCCATGGTGGCACTGAGCAGGGCTGCGTGTGTTTGGTTTACCCATCAGCATCCCAGGGTGAAGGTGGCTCTCCCAAGGCTCTGGTGCACCCAGTTATGGTCCCTCCAGGGGCAGGGCAAGTGATGCCTGCAGCTTTCCACCATGGCAGGAGGAGGATGCACAGCCAGCCAGCCTCCCACGCTTTCTAGCTGTAAAAGTCACAAGCCATTTTATTAGGCTTTTTCTTCCCATTTTCTCACCGTGTGGTTATAACAGTCATGGATAAGACAGGATATTTAGGTGTCAAGGTTACCATCCCACCCACCTTCACTGAGAAACCTCCCACCCCTGCCTGGGCATGCTTTCTGACATCTCAGACCCCAGTATCCTCTTGAAGCTTTGGCTATACAACAGACCTTCACTATCACCCAGGAAGCTAAGCCTTTGAACTCAAATCATGTATGTTTAAGGTGGGGAAAACCATATCTCTGTGTACGGAAAAAGAACACAAGGACACGTTTTTGTTTTTTTTTTTTCTCAGTAGCAGTTTTAAAGTCTGATTAAAATAGGAGGAAACAGACAATACTGGAAAATTTCAGGTTGGATTGCTTCTCTGCAGTAAGAGGAAGAATCCTAAAATAGAAAGGACACCCAAGTGTCATCAAATATTCCATAGTTTTGGCTCAGAGCACTAACAATCACAGAGCTAATAACTTGCCTCTCTACACTCAACACTGTCACTTTGGAACTCCTGCACATGCAGCTACTGAAGACAAAAACACATGTATGCACTCACATAAAATAACTGTGACCTGATATCATCACCTAAATGAAATTAGGTACTTCATGTAAAGATTTTTGTCAACTGATTTTATTGTATTACTTGATTTTTTACTTGGTTTTTTTTTCTGAGCAACAGACAATTGTTACTTTAAGAAGAATCCCTTTAAATACACTGAAGAACATTCAAAAGGCTGACAAGTTCTATTTGTGGTTTTCAAAAGAAATAATTTTTCAGTAGAGCTACCTTTTTTGGCATAAGGTAATTGGAAAGTACCATAGATATCTCAATAAAACACATCAAAAGTAACTTTCTATAGCTTGTTTTGACACGTCCACTTGTGGGTTGTATCAACTTTAACTAAACATCAGTTTTTCCCTCCGTCGGTACAAACCATTAAAAATATTCAACAAAAAAAGCAAATAGAAATAACTCAGTCCTGTGTTTGCCTATTTTCAGATAAAAGGAGATACAGAAAGGAGTGGTCACTGCAGTTGAAAGTGCATTTTTCTGATTCATATATTTGCTGTAACTATTTGCATAGGATTTAAATGTCTAAGAAAAATGCCCAACCATTTAAAAGAGCATGCTGCATTTGAAAAAAATTGAAAATGCTAATCTGGTTTCATATTTACAAAGGTTTATTTACTGTATGTGATCAATTCACCAAATGACAGAAAACTTCGGTAAATACAGTTTTGATGCCGAAACTCTTTGACCTGTTTATGGAGGAATAAAAAGTTATCTGCCCTAGAACCAATCCTAAAGGAGCACATTGTGCCGATTTCATTGGAGATCTTATCCTTTCTTTCTCTTTCCTTCTTTCTCTTTCTCTACCACCCTCCCTTCTTACGAGCACTGAATGCTGTTATTTCCTTGTCAAGTTTGCTTATCAGGACTAGATTTACACTTGATATCATTTTGTAAACATGCAGCAAATGGTTTATGCATTAAAAGAAAAACGAGGCAGACTGTTTTCATCTGCAGAGGAAATGAATCTCAAGAATATATATGGCTGTTAATTAATATTCTAATAAATAATAAATAAAAAATCATTCAATCACAGAACCAGCCTAGGAAACAGACAACCAAATTAAGACTAAAAATAGGTCTGCACACTCTGTGTTTGTCCTGCACACTCAGAGACACTTTCTTTTCACTGATGCCATGCAGATAGGTTAAATGTACTATGGAGGATCTTTTCCTCGGAAAAAAAAATTGTCTCAAACATTTCAGTGCATCTGCATCCTGCCACAGCTGCAGCAATGTTTAAAATGACAATGCTTGCCTCACGAGAGAAAAACCTGTCTAAGGCTTCCTTATACCTAATCCAAGGTAACTGCATCATTTGCAAAGTCAGTAGGCAATCAGGTTACGGGATAGTCAAAGAGAAAGATGGAGAGCTAATCTATACTGACCGGCCTTGCTTGCTGCTTAGGACCCTTGTCAAGCAATGTGTGTGTAGACACACAGATTGTCCCAGTGACCTCAGTGCTTAAAGTTTCAGTGTGTTGGGATTCCTGTATCTTTTTGGTGGAGACAAAGCCATGAGAGCCCAAAGCTTCTTTCAGGGAAGCAGAAGTCTAAGCTTGGGCCAGCACCTACACTAAAGGCAGCAATAACATCTGCCCTAGTGCCTGAAAATGAGACCCACAGATGTTTTCTGCAGACTTAGCTGACCCCCAAATGAAGAATTCCAGGCAGTGTGTTACAAAGAGATGACTCCGTAATACATTACTACTGAATAACACCACTGTAGCCCAGATAACCTGTAAAAATTTATTACTGAGTAAAAACACTGATAGTGTTTTTCTGTTACTAAATTCTAAAATGCATGACAAGCATTATGTACTGCCGTTAAAAAGGTATAACAATGTCTTATATTGGATTAGGCTAAGAGGTAGATGAACAGCACATTAGGTCCTCTGCATCAAATGCCCGTATTCTTGCTTTTCTTTTATGGTTCATGTGCAGTAATAGCAGGCAGCCGGCTCCTCAACAGGCAGGAAACCATTTATATGTGCCCATCCTTGGGGATAGTGCACTTGGAAGAAACACTCTCCTGTCCTTTCTCCTTGGGCTTGGTAATTAGCTCATGGGCTCAGATTGTCTGAAGCCATCCAGGGCACCAGGTCCCCTCCCATCATCCTCCATGGACTTCGCAAAAACAAGCAAAAGAGAAGTCATCTCACCTTGCCTTTTGGATGTGATTTTCAATGGATGAGAGGGGTCTAGGGCCCGACTTGAGCCAATTCCTGCAGCTTTGGAGAAGAGATCTTCTTTGCTTTACAGCACTGAAATCCTAATTCTTCCTAGGTTATATGCTACAGACAGTCAGCAAGGGAAAAGTAGATCTACTCTTCACTCCTCTTTTTTTTTTCTTATCTGTTTCATTCTTCTCTCAACCTGCTCTGTGTTTTCTCTCCTGCAACCTGCATTATTTCCCAGTCCTTGTCATCTCTGTTCTCTCCTGATTTGTTTTTATCTTCTCCTATTTTCTTTTGCCTTTTTCTCCTTTTTCCTTCTCTTTCCAGAGTTGTTCTTTCAGCCAAGCCTCATCCTTTTCTTGCTGTTTTGGAGTGACTGATGGGAACCTGAGGATGAAATTCCCTCCCAGGGAAGGTGCAGAAGCCCAGGGATCTCACAGTCTGTTAAAAAGAAGTTGCAGTGATGCAAGACTTCCAGTGTCTTCTCCATTAAAGCTCCCAAGACAATTCTACGAGTGAAGCGGAAGGAAGGTAGCCATGACAACTGAAGGCTTAATAGTATCTGGTGCCTTCTGCTGATGAGCCTCTTACGGACCCCAGAGTGGAAACTAATGATGCCATCTCCAGGGTGATGCATATCCTCCACTATGACCTAATGGACTAGAACAGAAAAAAGGGCAAATCTGGCATAGAGAGCATTATTTTGAATGCAAGCCAGAAAATTAAGATACACTATTAATCATAAACTGAAAAGGAGATATCATGCCCTATTCAGGTCCCAGAGAGAAGCAGATGTTGCGACCAGACCACCTAGGCTAAATATACAACTCAGAATTTGTGTCTTTCTCTCTGAGTTGACTGGACAAGGATCCAGATTCTGGCAGATTGCCAAGGTAGTCTGCCTCATCGATGTCTTCAACACTGATGACACTGAAGGTACCAATTCCAATGCAAAGTGCCATAGCATGTGATCTGAATCTACTACTCCATGGCCCTTCATAGACAGTAAATGAGATGTTGCACAATGTGATCTACGTGATCTAGAAGAAAAGCAGCATGAAAATTGAAGGATGAGAAGTGAGTCAAAAAACAGACACCGCTGGTGGGACACTGCTTGCTTCACACAGACTATGGAAAGAAAATAGGACTTCTTTGCGGCAATATCATTGCGAGTTACCAGCCAGCCATTCCCCTCTTCCTTGACAAATTCTGCCTTTGTGAGTCTGTAGTAACATTGTAGTGGGAAGAGTCCTAGATATGACCCTAGAAATTCAAGTGATGCTTCTAGCCTGTTGCTGTGATCCAGCCTGCCTGACCAGACTCCCAAGAAGCACACTCAGACAAGGTGGGCTGTGGTTCTGTGAGGCAAACCAAGGCAAGAAGCCAATCACTCCTTAATATGATTGACTCCTACTAGTGGACCTTAGTCATTGAGCACGGAAATCAGACTAAGCAAGAGAAAAAACTTTATTTTTTAATAACATCATTAAGTTGTGCATGATTTAAGATGCTTCTGACACGAAATGCACTTAGGAGTTATTACATCACACCAAGCAGCAATGGGATAAAGGTTAAAGTACTTAGCTTCCAAAACAGTACAGAGCCAAGATCAATCAAGTGGGAACAAGTCCTGTCTAACGTGTCTTCCCATATTCTCAACAGTATAGTGGTACATAGCGCAAAGTCAGATTCCCCTAGTTAATTCCAAGGGTGGCACAGGCACTGTGCCATACTCTGCCCCTGGTAATTTCTGAGCTTCACATCAGAGAGCCAGACGAATCCACAGTCAATCAGATGTGATTTTAATTGTGATTTGAAACTGATTCTGGTAAGAACTTACAAGATGTGTTCAGGACTCTTTTTAGTTTCCTACTCTTCACGAAAAATGTGGGGCAAGTTCTAAACAGCCCTTTGCTGCCTTCTTCTTCATGAGGCACTCACATTTCTTTGATTTTGTCTCCTGATATCTGGTCATATGTTAGGGATTCTGAGGTCACCTGTCTGTAAATTAATTTTACTTCCCATTAAAATGCATGCTTATGGAGGAAACCTTTGGAAGGTCATATTCAGAGTCTTCCTTCACACTGTTTTACAGGGTCTTCTGTTGTGATTAGTCATGCAAGGACAACCATACACTCTACACTTACAATAGCAAATTAAGCTGGACAGGAACCATTTCTGGGCCCTGAGGCCAAATAGCGCTGCCCAGCTTGCTTTCCATGAAGGCAGAGTCTTACCTTCAAAGCAGGTGGCCACACTGAAACTGCCCAGTGTGGATAACTGCTGGGCTGTACAACCCAAACTATCCCTGTGCATTTTCTTGGTAAGAAAATTTTCTCACAGTTAGTGCAGGTCAAACCCATACAAGGGACTAAACTTATCAATCAAAGGTGTCAGCCCTCCTGCCTGTGGCCTGGCCTGTCTAGTTTACTGGCGTAGAGGTAGCCACAGGGCCACAAAGTTATCCTGCTGCCTCCAGAAGCATTTAGGAGTGGAGATTCAGGAAGGTGTTTAAGAAACAAAGTACATCATAATGCTACCACATCATCTGATCTCCAGTTCTGGCAGTCAGTAGATAAAGGTCTCCATTATGATTCTATGATTAACCAGACTGGCACATGGATCATCATTTTGAACAGCCACCACTCTCCATTTTGTCTCATTTGGAATTTTTCTAGCCTTTTTGAACCCACTGCATTTCCAAGCTACAAAACACCCTGTAGCAACAGGTTAGTACTGTTCTATTGTGCAAAAAATTCTTCCTTTTAAAATTTTGAACCTGCTACCATTATGAAAATAGTGAATCATCATTTCCTCTTTATGTTCTTCACAGCATTTATGGATGTTTAGATCTCTTATCGTATCCTTTCCTTATCTTGTCCAAATTAAAGGAACCTTGCCTATTCAGTCTCTGCCTGTATGCAAGCTGTTTCATTCCTCCAGTAATTCTTACTCGTCTTCTCACTACCTTAGACAGGAAGTTACTGGAAGTTCATGCAGTAGACAAGACATGGAAGTGCCATGGATTCACAGAGTGGCAGAAAGA
Source organism: Opisthocomus hoazin (assembly GCF_030867145.1). Taxonomy (NCBI): domain Eukaryota; kingdom Metazoa; phylum Chordata; class Aves; order Opisthocomiformes; family Opisthocomidae; genus Opisthocomus; species Opisthocomus hoazin. The sequence continues at coordinate 85,110,455 of NC_134417.1, forward strand.
TGATCTTCATCTTTCTGTGATTTGTTCTGTTCTCTATACTGTTGGTGTGTCAATACTAATAAAGGATGTTAAAATCTTCATTAATTAAGGTAGAGTGTTCAGAAATGTTGAGGTGAGTTGTGAACATAGCCTTTACTAACATTCAGTGAGAGCTGTGATCCTAAGATGCTCCTAAAATTTACATTATTATGCACAATCATACAACTTTTTAAAAAATTCAGCCCATGCTTTTTTCTCTCAGCCAGTCAGATGTTATTCAGTGTTAAAAGAAAAGCCTTCTCCTAAAGAAGAAATGGTAAAACTCTTACAGACTTCATTAACAGACAAACAAACCCATTTGACCTATTTTCACAATCTTCACATAGAAACACAGTGAGCTCTTTGCCTATATCTCTGCTTTGATCTCCATGTTTTCTACTATCTTGGGAGGACTCTGAAACCACGGGAGCATGGAGTGAATCTTGTCCAGCTGGCCCCAATACCGACTTTTTCTCAGAGAGGCCCAGAAAGATAACAATGTCTTTAGCAAGTGTAAAAATGCTTCACCCTTACAAAGAATTTGGTATGTTTTCGCACCCTGTTAATTAATTCAAAGAGAAAGTATTAGGCAGACTTGTGTAATTGTTCTGGTCCACTAATCTTAGGAATAGTATTTGTTTTGACTTGTGGGTAATATATGATACATTTTTTCATAATTATGAACTTCATCATAAGGATAGGCAAAGAGATTTTAATCTCAAGTTGATAAATTTTGCAGGGCTGGGTAACAGGTGGAGCCATTTATCTCTGTACTAACTTGATCATGTTTATGAACCAATTGACAAATCCCTCAGAGGAGTTCCAGGCCCACCTTGTTACTTATTTATTAACCACAAGGATCCATGGGAATCCAAACTGGATTTACTGTGCAACTTGATTATCCAAAGCCATAGCTGTGCACAATTCCCTCTTCCTCAAAATAGAGATTTATCCCTGCATGTCTATTAGTTACAATGAACGTTGTCTCTATGGTCAGAAGTCTCATTTATCCAAACAAATCCCTTATGACATCGGGATAATTGAGCTCAACTACTCTTGTGGATTGTTGAAAAACCAACATTCCCATTGTAATTTCTCATTACGATTTAAGTGAGCTTAGATGATATTTTAGCAGCCCATCTTTGATCATAGAGCTAGAATGCAAACATACAGATGACATTATTCCCACACAATTAGTCATTCATCTTAAAGTGTATTTTAAATATTAAGGATGATATGTCTTCTTGTAAACTCTCCCCAGTTTACCCAGCGCTCTTAACTACTAAATCAGTACACCAGGATGGTGACAACCTACATTTTATCAGAAAAATTAGATATCATAATAGTGTAATTTACAGCAAGTAGTTGTTACTGTCAATGGACACAGGAGCTCCCAAACAAATCACACAATTATATTCCTGAAATTGAATGAGAAAATTCATTTAGGATAATAATACATCAAGCTTGATATGGCTGGAAGGTAAGGTTTTGCCTCAGTGAAGAAAAATAGATAGCATGATTCCACTGGAAAAAGGCCACCAAGTTAAAAAAACATTTCACGAGGACCTGGGCTGTCACTGAGAGCTGGTGGGACAGTGCAACATGCACGGAGGCTGATGTTCAGGATTGGAAGTTACCTGTTGTTGAACACAGACAAAATGTCTAACCTGCACTCAAACCTGCTCTCTGGGTGGGTGCAGATCTTGGCCTTCACTGCAGTGAACAGCGCAAGCAGAGAGAGCCTGAGCAGGACACTGGTGGGGTTTGTTTGTGGAGTCCTAGGTAAGAAAGGTATCGAGTGGATGGTAAGGTATAGGATATGGGTACTGGTGAAAGACATGTTCATGGCTTTGGCTTCGTTCGATAGTAACACTAGGGACGGTTTCATCACTCTGGGCAGAGATCTCAGCTTGGGAGTGAGGAGGAACAGGGGTGGATGGTGGGAGAAGAGGAAGAATGGGTGTGGAGGCTAGAGACAGGACCAAGGGCAGATCAATAACATCAATAGTCATTACTGTGAGCATCAGAGAAGCAAGCCCAGCATAACCTCTCAGTTCATGACTCTTCCTTCCTTATTTTCCCCACAAGCTTTCCACCTGACTGCTATCTCCCTAGACTTTTGCAACACTTTTGCAGCTAGACTGGGATAAACTTGTGAAAAATATCGCTATAACCCACAACATAGGAACACCTCTGAAAATGCTCTGATCACTGGTTATTTTCAGCATATGGCTGGTCACCTGGCTTCAGCCAGTCCCTGAACTCCCCCCACACATGTATGAAATATTTAAAAACTGCTTCATGGACCTGAAGTCCTGAACCAGACAGCCACAGAGAGAGCTGAAGTCCCAGGGCACCCGAGGAAGTGTTGGCGTGTGTTTCAACTTGCAGAAGCTCCCCATGGCATTGCCATTCCATACGTCTCCCAGCAGCACACTGATGCGCGTGTATGTTAACCAGCTGGTGTGACTGCTTCCAGTTCAAAGACACGTACAAAAGGTTGCTAGGGTCTGCCCATTTTGCAAACACCTGAACGGGCTGGAAGATTGCTAGTGGTCTAAAGGGATAGAGACAGACTTCTTAGGCTCAGTTCCCACCCACCCTGCTGCTCGAGCAGGGTGTGCCCCAACCATGCTATTTCCTGAGGCTGCTGAGCAGGCTGAAGGAGTACCCATTTTGCTCCTACCACAGCTCAACTTGCTCAGCCATCTCCTCTAGCTGTTAGTGAAGCAATGGGTAGGCATAAGCCTCTTCCCACAACAAGGAACACAGAATACCGCTGGAGCCAGTGTGTCTTGGTGAGAGTAGGCAGCCATGATAACAGCACAGAGGCTGGTGAGAGGGCCTTGGATAAGGGTTTGAGCTCTTGCCATCTTGGTTTTGAAGGACATTAGGGGGTAATTACAAAAGGGACTTCTACTGTCAGCTATCCCTGTTTCCGTGATTGCTCTATGGAGGCTTTTCTTCACCCTCATCAGTGGAAATTGTTATTGCAGAGGCTGGTGAATGACAATACAGTATCGGCTGGAGAGACCTGGGCCACCTGTCAAACATTCTCCTAGAAGCAAGAGAGAATAGCCACTGTTATTTTTTGTCTTGTACAGATGTTTCCATATGAAGAAGCTAAAACACTTTTCCCTTGGAGCAGGTCAAATTATCCTTTAGGATGTTTCTGGGAGGATGGCTGCTAGAAGAACTTGATCTTTTGGAGGTATATGGCAGAGGGCAATGGAGATTGCAAAGGAGGAGATAAACAACCCACCTTTCATTGTAATCCCAAGACTGAATTTGGGAAAAAAACTAGCAGGAGGAGTCTGGGCTGGGGAAACCAGTGACCGTGAAGCTCAGCATGGATAAAGGCCTCTATCCTTCAGTAGTTAATTACAGCTTGTCTTTTAGGGAAAACAGTCGTACAGACTTCATGCCTTTTGGAGGCCTTCAGCCACACCAGCTGCTTCCCAGTGGCTCTATGGGGACAGACATCTGCAGAAAGCTGTTTCAACCACGTTCTAGGGTCTTTCTCTCACTGATTTCATAAGGCAACCAGCTTAGACTAGATAGCTTTTAGCCAGATGAAGTTAGATGAGCTGAGTTTCATCCCAGGAGCTGCAAAACATAGGCACAGCTCTAGGTGAGGTGGTTACAACCAGGTGAATATAACTCTGACTTTGCATCTTTTTACAGAGCAATGGTCTGATCAAGAAGCGGGTGAGACGAATAAAGCAGTGAGGGATCCTGCGTGTCCTCTCAGCTGTTTCCGTTCACTGAGCTCCTGGAGAGCCCCAGTGGAAAACGAAAGCTGCCTTTGCTCCTCCGCAGTGTCCTCCAGGGAGGGCAAGGAAACATCTACCCTTCTTCACAGCAAATGGCCCCTCGGGCACACAGCCTGGCTGTCACCGAGGGACGTGGTTCACCTGCCTTCTTCATACTTAAGATGCCTCTGCAGTTTCGAATTGTCCAATTCTATCAAAGTTGCATGGAGATATGGGAGAGGCTTAAAATAGCTAGAGAAGAAAATTCCCCAACTGTCAGTTTTGTAATTCTTAAATCCATTCCAGGAGAACTAGCTTTAGCCCTGTTTCCTGATGGCTCAGAAAAACTGAGACGATCAATTAAAGTTTTCCCATGCACCCTCTTGGACAGATGGTTGAACCATTTTAATTAAGTGTATGTATTGGACTGACAGAGTTGATGTATCTGACGTGACAGACATTTTCTGTGTTCATTTAGGTTTTTAATCTTTCACTCTCTTTAGTATGCCCAGAATTGTGCTATTTGCACTGTGCTTTCAGAAGAATTATTCAATACACAGTCGATCACTTGGATTATTAGATTTTTATTGCTTGTTATTGTTGGATTGGGCTACAGTGAAAAGCTCCTCAGTAGCAATTAGCTGCCACTCTGGCTCTAATATTGAAAAGGTCTCATTTTGGAAGTCTCTGTTGGAAGATGCAAGAAGGGGCCAGATTTGTAAAGAGATCTAGATGTCAAGAAGGGCAAATAGAGGCATACTGAGATTTTCAGAAGCATCTAGGTACCAAATACCTCGAATTTCAATGGAACTAAGATGGTGTTTAGTTGGTTATCTGCAGCTCTAGACACCTGGCAGCCTTGCAGGTCTGCTTTGCTGCAGTACGACATGGTGGATGCTCGGTTGGGTTCCCAGTTAAAATAAAATTAAATTAGCCAGATGTTCTTGCTCCAAGGAGTTTTAAAATGAGACACATGCTTCTCTTTTCTTATATCCCTTTACACTCAGTGGCCTTGCATGTGGTGGAAGTTATGGCATATGGCACCAGTGGCCCTCAGATTGAGGCCAGGATCCCATGGAGTACAGGGGTCCCCCTTACAATGACTTAAATAGTGGGATCTAGGTAAGAGCATGTTCCTAACACACACAAATAGTTTCACAGCTAGAGTTCTCTTCCACAAGTGTTTTGGTCCACAAGTTTGTTATAACACAACCGGTGCATAATAATGTTATAATACATCTATGGAAGCAGAGAATTTTCAGCATTTTTTCTTTCCTTATCATTCAATGGCTATTTGTATAAACATTAGAAACTGCTACAATGTGTGCAAGACCTCTGACTTTACGGGCTTCTTCACATATTTTTTTCAGTCCTGTTTTAATATTAATAGATATTAATAGGTAGATTTGGTATTAATAGAATCTACTCTTTCTAGGTTTCAGTAAACATCAATCAGTAGCTGCAGAAGTACCATATACAAGAATATAGAAGTGGCTACAAATACTTTTCTTATTTCCATTGCCTTTACTGGTTGACATGAATGATCGTTTTCACCTAGGATAAACTTCTATACTCTTAGGTGTTTCATGGCAGACAAAGCAGTGTCTTCTGCTGGTGGGAAAACCATACTGGAAAAGTACTTCTACAGAGACCTGGCTGACATGTTTATTATAGAAAAGTCATGTCTTTATCCTCAAGACTTTCCAACGTCATGTGGCCAGGATCTCTCAGTTCCAGGAAGTTAGGTTGCCTGAATGGTCTTTGAGGACCATGTAAGAGGGAAGAGTAAAAAGCACGAATGTGGTTATGCGACGGTTCTGGAAGAGTTTGTGTCAGTGACATAACAGGCAACTGGAAAGAAAAGACTAAGTCAGAAGCAAGATTGCTCTGTTCAGGGAATGCATGCAGACCTGAGGTTTAAAAATAAATATACCGTCTCCTTGTTAGGCAGAGTGAGTGAGGGAGAGCCCTAGGTATATTCAGCTTTTAATAACATGTACGTATAGTCCAACCAGTGCATGTACAAACCCTGCACTCCTTCACACACTTCAAATACCTGCAGGCATAGATAAATACTTGGATAAGCACATACCTCTTTGCTTGCTTACATGGGAGATTTTGTTCATGCAATAAAGGCTGAGCACTTTTTTTTCAAAACTTCATGGTACATCTGCATATGTGACTGTTCTGGGAAATTCAAAATAGCCACACTTCAAAAGTCCCAGCAATATGCACTGAGTGCTTTTGGAGAGTGGGCTAATGAAATCACTGACAATTATTTTTGAGAGGTGGGGTAGGGAGGTAGTGAGTGATGGGGGAAGGGAAGAAGAGAAGGAAGGAGTATCATGCTGCTCTGCAAAAAATGGTGAAAAGCGTGATCTTGACAAACACTGATTGAAAAGCACAGCACTGAGCAGTCTGCAGCTCTTTTCTAGCAACAAATCAGAAGTGTTAATATTCCATGCAGTATTACAGTGGGTGTGATACATTGTACTGTCTGATCCACACACATTGGTTCAGTAAACAGATTCACTCCTTCTGACCAGAGTCAGCAATAACACATTTGATTTTCTAAGACAGTAGAGCATCTGATCTGATTTAAGAATATCAAAAGAAGCCAGTAGCTCAGACTGACATTATTACACAAGCAGTCACATTTTGATATTTAAGCTTGTGCATTCCTTAAGCCTCAGCCGAATTTCTTGGCATTGTCAAAAGAAAAAAAAAAAAAAGAAAAAGAAAAAAGAAAGAAAAAACAAGCCATGCTTCTGATGAAAGCAGCTGTCATTCAGCACTAGGACTTGCCCTTCGAACAGCTGTACTTGATCTCAAAACTCTCACCTGCACAGCATGGTAGGCTGAATCAACTCTGCTCTTTGTCTCACTACCTCAGATAAGCCTGTCATCAAAGTGAAGAGATAAAAAAGAGACAATCATAACTCTAATGTCATATTTGACAGAGGAAGCTGTTAGTCAAGTAGCTTTAAACTGTTTCTGCTCTACATGTATCGAGTGACATCCTGGCACAGCGACAAGAACTTATCACGGTACTTTTTATATGAGAGAGAAGAAAAAAAAATACCAGAACAGATGTGTCATCATAGACATACCTTTTAGTGGACCTTCAAAGTGAAGAACTGGAGAGGCTCTTTCATGAGACAAGTGTCACAACAACTCCGTCTTCATAGAGGTTCCTACACAGGCCACTGCAGACAGCACACAGCAGATATTAGAGGTAACTACATAAATAAGGAATTGGCTCAAAGTGCCAAAAAAACAGGTTTCCTAGGGCTGGATCCTGAATCCGCTACTCAGGCAAAATTCTAAGTAATGTAGGAACTGGTCCAAAGGCAGCTTCCTAATAAGAAACTGAAAATAGCTTGCTCATCATAGCTGGCGTTCCAGGAAAGGTGAGGAGGAGAGCTAGCCCCAAATGCACAGGCCAGGCTACAGCAAATTTAGGCTGCTGATTACTCGCAAGACAATTGTTAACTGATACATCATATCAAATAATTATCAAGCCTATACTTGACCATCATCAAAGTTCCACTTTTAGTAGTGCAGCAGCTTAAACATGTACCTTTTGCATTTATGCACTGCATTTAACCCAGGAATCTCACAAAGCTTTAGAAATTATATTTATACCATTCTGGTCAGATGGAGATTTTTTGTACAGAAAAATGCTTATGCTGGAAAAGCAGGAGCACAGCCCTGGGCCTATGGGGCCCTATGTTGATATAAAAAGGAGATGAGTTGGACTTAATTCAAGAAATCCACAGTAATTTTACACACCTAAGCTACCTTGTAGGTTATTTACCTACCTGAAGCTCCCATAGTGATCTTACGCAAAACCTTCAGCATCTAGGAGTTTGTCTTGACTGGGAGTTTTTGTTTTCAGCACCGTATATATCACTTCTAAGGGTTTCAGCTGGATCAAGGTCAAGGAGAAGAACAAAAGTAATTGAATTTGGCTCCTAGCCCTTTAAGTTTTGACTATAAAAGTGGATGACTTTAAAATAGAGGTGCAGGCAGTGCTAGCTATTAGTTACCCATGCCTGTAACAGTATTGTACACATAACTCCAGTACCATACCTCACCCTAGTGTTGGATTGATCTCCCGTGAATTGGGTCTCTAGCAGTTAAGCACCTCATCTGAGCCGTGGATCTCAGCTGCCCCTGGGGTCAGTGGAAAGAGTCAGAAACTTCCATGAAGCGAGCGGCCATGTCCTGAGCTGGGCGCCTTTCGTGGGAGGCTGCCTTGCCCTCAGATGGGCCTGAGCTCCCCTTTGGGACAGGGGTGGATGCTTTGCTTAGGTTAGACATGTGTCATTTTGGTGGCTAGTGTTAGGTGTGACAAAACCCAGCCATAGAGCCAGATCTTTAAAAGTCTTGAAGTCCTTCCAGAGTGAACAGGCAGAGGGATTTTCAGAGATTTCTAGACGTGCAACTCCCACACTCAGGAACAAAGCGCCTCAGGAGTTTTTAAAGAAGTCCTGCAAACACCTGCCTGCATGGTTAAGTGTTAAATATAACCCTAAATATCCACAGAAAAACAGGAATGACAATCAATTCAACCCCACAGATACATCACGGGGCACTGGTGGAATAAATAGTTGTGCTGGTTGAGGATGACAGTCCAGTTTGAAACCAATTTGGGGTTTTTGAAAGATATCCTCTTTCTCAATAAGAAAAATGTGATCAGGTCACTTGAAATGTTGTAATGTAATGAAAATATTTGGTTTTGATCTCTCTGATTTTTCGATGCTATTAACCAAAACATACCAAATTAGAACGAATTTTAAAAATAAAAAAAAAAAAAAAAAAATCAGTTGTCTTTCCAAATGCCAGAAGGGATGCTGGCAAAATCCCTCAACCCTGCAGCAGTTTTCTTCTGAATCTTCAGTTAAATAATTTCATTTTCCCCAGCTGTTTCAGTGTTTGCAGAATTTCAGCTACCATTTCTTAGGCCTTTTGTGAGTTATATTGAGGAAAGCCACAATGTAATCTCTGTGCTAAAACTGTTGCGTGGTTAGCAAGTGTATGTGCAACTAGGTGGCTCATGGTACACAGTTGTAAGGGCAAGTCCTGAACGTGAAAGCCGGTAAAGCTCCCACTCTGTGGTTTTACGCTGATACCACAATAGGAAATGTCCAACTTCTAACCCATGTTCTCATGGCTGCTGCTGGATTTCAAGAAAGTACCTTGGGTAACGTGCAACTTGTTTAAATGTTCCGCTGCTATTTCTCAACTTATTTTAAAAGATTTTTTTTATTTTACAGACTTTACACATTGTAATTATATATAAGCTACCATGTTATTATGTCCCTATAAAAACTAATTATGCACCTGGAAATAAGGAAAGATTGGAAAAGAAGCATTATTCTGCCATCAGAGTATTTCCAATTTGGAAACGATGTAGCACACGACAGCAGAAGTATTATCTGAGCACAGTGTCCGTAAGAAACGCTTCATGAAGCACTATCACTTGTCATTGTGATGGAGTCACAGTGTTGGATATGTGACTCAAACTCTCACGATCAGCCCAGAATGGCAGTTCAATGCCTTTGTTTTACATGAGGCCCTAACAGAAACACCACACAAACCCAGAAAAATGTAATGCTGAGGCTGCTGATGACTTTTCCCAGCCATCTGTTTATAGAAGGCCCTGAGCTTTTCTAGGCTGCCATCCCTGGCAATCACTGCCCTTGCTGGCACTGACTAATAGACACAAGGAGGAGCAAGAGTCGCTGTTAGGACCTGAATAATTTTCTGCCCCACGGTACTGCCTGCACCCCGTGTCCCAGGTGCAGCAGGAGGTCTGGCCGGCTCGCTCCCTGCGCTGCCCTGTGCTGGCGGCGTCAAGGAAGAACCACTTAGGCTAACCCACAGGCAAGGAAGGAGATCCCCTTTCTGAAGGTATTGGATCCAGCTTTCATCCTGGGCAGTGATCACATGCGTGAGGACGTGGACAGCTCTGTGAACAGGGAAGGGGAACGAGCACTGAGTGTCAGGTACATCCTGCACCAGCCGCTCTTTCTAATGAGCGCTCAACATGCTGAGGGGCAAGAGAATTGAGTCTTGGATAATTTTTACATCTGACCTGTGAAATGCAGGTCACTCAGCAAGGATGAAACATAATACTTCCTAAGACCCAGACAGAAGAAAGGTTATTCCTACTGTGTCATAGCAGCTAAGCCACAGGAAGCTGTTAAAACACTCTGGCAGCTTTCCTGAAATAAAACAGTTTTAGTTTCACGCGTGTAGTGAATTTTTACCTTACACTTCTGAATTTGAGCCACAATTATCTTATCTGCAGGGTGATTAAACGCCCTATCCTTTCCCTCCTTTTCTACTCCTCAGCCAGAGGTCTGCTAGCCCACGAGGGTTCTCCCAGGAGCACCCTGTCTTTCTTTGCTACTGGTGGCTTTGCATACCCGTGATGGACTGGAGCATGTTTGGGAGATTTTGCTGTTTGGGCAGGGACTCCATCCAGGTGCTGAGTTTTCACCGATAGCATCATCACTCAGACTTGCCGGTTTACACCCTTGGTTATGTTCTTCTGTGGATTTACTTCCTCCACATTTATACCGACTTTACTTCATCGTGCTATTTTTGAGATCACAGTAGATCAAATTCTCCACTCAGTTCCTCTTGCATAATCACTGCAGGGAAGCGTGCTTATAAATGAGGACACAGTTTAGCCCACTGTGTATAATTTAACGTGAACTTAGATATTAAGCACAGCTGACTTGCAGTTTTCCTCTCATATAAGCAGACTGTGCTGTGAAACACCAGTGAAATAATTACCTTTAGGGTGGTGCAGAACTCAGCAGTTATCCCACCTCCTAGTGCAAGTGAGTAACTCCTTTTTACGTGATCTTTACTGTTGTCATCAATGGTCAACATAGCAGAAGGCAATGATGGTGTAGACACAGGGTTTACCCACCTGCTAAAAGGAAGACTATTCCTGCAGATATAAGAAATTGCTGTAATGAGTGTATTTTAAAGAGATTTTTCTGTGCCTTTCTGACACACCTTTATGGTGGGTTGTTGAGCTGGTCCTGGGTAGGCAGGGACTGCTGGCAAGCAGCCCTTTTTCCTCATCTTGCACTGAACAAATCGATCTGTCCTGCAGCCTTGGACTGCACCGAAGGAGCCATCTGTCCATCACTGAGTTTGTTACTTCCTTTCTCTCAAGTTATTCTCCTGCCAGGCTGTTGCTTTGTCTGTTATGATGCAGCAAAGGGATCCTTTCTAGATCCGTTTGTCTTCCTTAAGCCTTGAATCCATCAAAACATGTATTATGTACGGAGTGTTTTATCCTGTATTTCCAAAACATGACAGAAGCATGGCTACTTTCTCATCTGTGCTGTTTAGAAGCTGTGAGTGGTTCTTCCAGCTCACAGATTGCCATAGTCTGCTTTGTAACATCAGAAAGAACATGAGAGTGTGGCATCCCCTTACTGCTCCCTGAAATACAAAACTCACCTGATGTTTGAACTTTAAACTTGCTAGCCCAGAAATAACACACATAATGTAAAACACAACTTGCAGCTCGAGGCCTGCGCATATTAACATTGAGAAGACTGACAGCCTTGTGGCTGCTGCTTCTTACAACCAGCTCAACAACTGAGAAATGACCTGTGGCTTCTTGGGCCCCATCAGAAGCTTTATTAACAGCTCTATGTGTGTCTCAAAAAGCCGATGTTCTTATACCTCATTACCCATATCTAATACAAACTATGCATGAACAACACTATCTTTGCTGTCTGGTATATCTGCCTTGGCTGGATTCTCCTACAGGACCAAGACTGTATGAAGATTTTGCAAGGTATACACCTGGTTACTGAAAGTTACCCGAAGAGTACATGGAGTCAAGTCTACCTTCGATATCAAACAACTTGCTCTACAGCTACATCAGCTAGACACTAAGGGGGCAAGTGGTGCCCCCTCTGTTTTGAGTCATTTAAGCTCTTGCAACATGGCATAAAATGCTCCCATCCGGGTCCTAGAGTGATCCAAACCCACTTGCACTTCATAAGATATGATCCAGTGATGAATTAGATCAACATTCCTTCACTCAGATGCATGAGATACACAAGAGAAGTTCTGCCCATGAAAACTTTAGATGCTAGCTATTTGGCTGGTAGAGCTAAAGAAGTCATAACATCAAGAAATCAGAACCACAAATTCAAGCTCTCTGGCGTTTGGAACTACTTCACACAAAGCTACCTTCTCACCGCCCACTCTCCAAACACACTCAGGTGCTGGCATTTTCACCCAGACTAATTAACAAATAGTGTGGCAATTAAATCACATGGCCTCATCATTGAGTTCAGAAAACTCCCTTACATCGCCGCAGAGTATAGCAACATAACTCATAAAATTATTTTATAACAACAATTTAAGTGAAGCAAATATCATGAAAATACAACACAAATGTGCTAATTATTCTAATTTATGTGATAACAATGTTATGTGTAAATGAAATTGTCTTCCCAAGTCCATCCAACTTTGAACTGCTTCCTTGCTCCACAAGTGTGCCTTCAGTATCCAACAGTGTGTGTGGAGTGGCACTGGATGACTTTTCTAAATCTGACTTTGCAAAGCCTCCCGGTCCAGTCTGTGAGGAAACTGCCTTTTTAGAAGATCTTCCAAGAAGGAGAGATTTAGCTATCAAAAGGGCAGTCCAATCTCCCCAGAGAGCTAGGAAACATGAGAGCAAGGTGGTCCTTGAAAAATACTATTCTGCCTTCCTGGCTGGTCCAGATGCTCCAGTAATTTCGGTACTGCCAGACTTCATGGTCTGCTTCCACATATTGTGTTGCTTGGTAATAGTCAAAGGGGACAGATCAATGCCAGGGTGCTGTCAAGAGCAGCCCTCATGGTTCACAACCCCAGAGCCCTCCATGTAAGGGAGGGTATCTGCTATATTTGGTCAATGAGACATCAGCCTTCCTGTTCCTCAGATCTTGACTCCTGGACAGCTGTAACAAAGATAAGAAAAGCCTCAGGAAACTAGAAGATGCTCATTTGGAGAAGGTATCTAGAGGGGGAGGTTAATACACAAATACAGGGAAGGAAAGCAATGGAGTAAATGAGAAAGGCTTGGGGTCATTGTTTTTTTTGTATTTTTAAAGTAGGGTTCGTTAATGGTGGAGAGATATCATTGCTATGAAGACAAAATGAAAAAGTCCACTAATTACATACTATATGAACATGAGTAAACCCGGCATTTTCTGAGTCACAACAAGCAGTTATAGAGTGACAGGGAAATCTTTTTAAGTGATGATTCAAAAATAAAAAAGGCATTTGGAGTCATTGAGCGTGCAGAGTTAGCCCAGGTAACCACATGATCTTATCATTACTACCCTTCATCTGTCTGCCGCCCTCTTCCCACCTAGCGTTTGATACACTCACTTGTTGCATCTTGTCTTGCAAGTGGCATGACTTCAATTGCACTAACTGTGTGCATAAAGTTAACCATGCATGTAAATGTTTGCAAGATTGGAACCTCAGATTATAAACTCTGGGAGAGGGCTCATCTCTGACAATGTAATCATGGAGTGCTAGATGCAAAGGGGACTCAAACATAAGAATAGTTTTTGTGTATTATAGAAGAGAAATTACATCATTATTATGCTTTAGTATTAATTTTTTGATTCCTTTTGTCTTTGGTTATTTAACTCACATCCTCCCTTCCCTTCTCTGCTCCTTCTTTTCTTTAAAAAGCACGGTGGCAGAAAAGGAGCTGTAGACATTTAGACAATTCCATTTGATTTCAGATGGAAGGATTATTATTGTGTATTCTCTTATCTCAGTGTAGTTCCCAAGGTAGCTACTGTGCTAATATTATACAAAATTACGTAGGTGTTGCATGAGGCTGTAATTTACACTAGAGGTTTAAAGGTTGTTATTATTTATTACCTGCATTACAGCAGTATCTTGGAGACTGGTGGGGAACAAGAGTGCTGCGTTCTGCACAAACACAGAGCAGAAGGAAAGTCCCTGACCTAATACCAACCATGAGCTCCACAAGCAGATCAGAGAGCATCCAGGTGGGGCCCAGGGCGGTGAGCCAGAGTGGATTGGGCCGCCCTTTTGCGGGAGACTGGGGACGTCGGGGTCCGAGTCTGTTCAGGCAGAGGAGAACTAGCCACCTGCCAAAACAGGCTCAGGTGGCAAACTTCCCAGGAAAGGGGGGCAGCAATGGCAAGGAGTGAAACTTTCTGAAAGCAACGTTTAGCAGCAGATTCTCACAGTCCAAAGCAAATCTGCTCCTGTAACAGCCTGGTTCCTCACCCACAGAGCATACACCAGAGGATTATAGACAGCACATGAATGCAGGCAGAGGAAAAGGTGTAGGAGGTGATGGGACAAGACTGGCCAGCTACACAGGCATGGTGAGGGCCACGCTATGAGACACTGTAAAAGAGACCCCTCTGCCTTAAATTTACAAAATGACTCACTAACCTATAATAACATTACCTAAAACTCATAGTGAGCTCTTCATCTTCAAAGCGCTTTGCAAAGATTAACTAATTAATTTCACTGTCAAATCTTTTGCAGATCTAGTAATGGTATTTGGCTCTACCTCAGAGAGCAATTTTTTCCAGGTACTGGCAGAGTAAACATTCATAATGATATAACTAGTGGGAAGAACGTTTTTTAGCACTTGAACAATATTTTAATGAGAGATAAAGGTTAAGGATTGACCCTAGACCAAAGGGCTTCACTGGGCCACTCACTTTTGAAATCAGGGCTCTGTCTTGTTCCTAGGCTGGTGCCAATGCTACAACCCATGTGGCTTGTGTATACTTCATTTTAGGAAAACCTAACTAAAATGCCAGTTATTTACAGAAGTATACATGAGTATGGCTGTTCTCATGTTTCTGCCTTGCATCCTCACACATCCTCCCTTCTGAGGACGCACTACCTCTGTCTGTCACTGCTCTGTCCACTATGGTTTCAGCCTGGATCCTCTGCCAGCCCCATGCTGTGCCAGTGAGAAAGAAAACATGGTGAGAGTCCGGCTCCCACGGATGAGTTTCACTTTCAGTCTCCTGGCCGCCTTGCAAAGAGGCAGAGCAACTCCCAAAGGCATCTCCTGCCTCCCCATCCAGATGCTCAGTTAACTTGGGCTTGGCATGCTCTGATTTATGGAGGCTGGGACTGGCTGACAATGTTCTTCCAGACAGCTGTATTGGCTTCAGTATGAAAAATTCATATAGTTAGCAGCCAAAATTAGGCTGAAAAAAATCTTCCGTGTGGACACTGACAGGAAAGAGATTTTATCAGTGTAGATTATGTTGCCCAAAGAGGTTGTGTATCTATAACAGTAGAAAATCTCCTTCTGCTGCATGTTGCAACAGTATTGTGAGGATCTGCTGGCTCTGCTGTGGGTACAGACACCTTCCTGTAGAAACCAAGACAGACACAGGTGTAAAAACTGGTGACTTCTGGTGCATTAAATCAATGGTCAGTGTTTAGCACAGACTGAGACCTGCCGTTCTAAAGGAATACAGGGTTTTTCTTGTCTTCCTTCGTTTAAAAATAATACTTGTCAGAAACTCAAAAATTAAGAAATGTCAATGACAGATCATGCATTTCTAGCCATTATTTAACAAACTGTTAGGTAGGTACAAGAACCCTCTGGTTGTTTCTCCTGAAGTAACTTATTTCTCTTAGAGTAACAATTAACAGAGAAAATAAAAAAGGTACTGGTGCAAAAAACTATACAGTGATAGGTCTGGAAAGGAATAGAAGAATTATCTATCCCATTTCTCTGCAGGGAAGCAACAACAGAATATAGCTAAGGGTAACTTGGAATTGAGATCTTTGATGTCTAGTAATGGAAACGGGTAAGGAGAGGCATCACTGCTGTCATGGTCATTCCATCTGAGACGACTCTTTATATGCTGGGACTGAAGAGGAGCTTCACAGGCTGCTTGTAAATGTTCAACACTTAGGAAAAAAAATACCTAAGCTGGTGGCAGCTCCTCAGACCAAGTGTATGTCAGCTATTTGCACTTCACATCTCAGCTATAATGAGATAAAAATGTTACAGGAGGTAAAATATCAAAACACCTTGATCTCTCCTTTTGCACCTAAGCCTCAGTATTGTCTATATTATTCACGGCCAAGTACAGACCTCAGTTACAACTGTGAATCTCATTTGATGGGTTAATATAAACAAAATCCGGGGAAAATTTCACACAGCTTAAAGTGTATATTGCTAAAAGTTCTCACCTTCATTTTCCCAGTTTCTCCAGCGGGTAAGGTGTTTCTGGAACAATTGAGTGCAAATGTCATTACATACCTTACTTCAAGCTTGCTGCCAGCTTCTCCTTAGTGTAGCAATGGCACAAACATGCCATTACCAGTCACAAAATCAAAGGAGCCTGGTGTGAATTCACGACCCAAGTGAGCTCAGTGAGAGTTTTCAGGGCCAAGCAGGGACAAGTTTGGGTGCAGAATATTTGATGACAACTGTCTGTGTCTCCTGGGGTTGCCTGGGAACAAAGAGCAAATCACAGCCATTTTGGGCCACAGAAAGTAAAACTTTCCAGGGCATTTTCAACTCTTAAAACTTCTTTGGTGCAATGAATGAGGTTGTGCTGCTGGGCGAGGAGCTGTTGACCCTTGTGTGTCCTCTGTTGCTGGTGCTATCTTGGAATGCAGGGAGACTCCAGAATAAGAGTGCAGTGTTTCACGGTGGCCAAGAGAACAAAACTTTCAACTTCAGGAATGTGAAGTGTGGTTGCAGAAAGCCATCAAGTAGCGATAGTAACAAAACCACCAATGGCATCTGTTATGGATTGTAGCAAAGAAGATCCAGCTAGGGCACACAGGATCATTCTTTCAGGCAAGACAGCCAAGACACAACTGCACATGCCTCTGAAAGCTAAATCAAAAAGTAGTGCTAGTGTTACACAGGGAGTTACAGCATGGCATCTGCAAACATACCCTTGTTCTAGTCTACATAATGTCCGTGTGGCAATTCGCATCAGAAACATAGCTTCTACACCCCTGAATTCACCTGCCAGATCCCTCAAAGAAGCAAAAATTGAAGTGGAAGTATCAGCTATTAGTTTTCGTGAGAGTTAGTAGCCAGTGTGTGCTAATGCCTTTGAGCGTTCAGCCCCCTGAGCCCCCCTCTTTCTCTTGCCTTTCCGTATGCATTCTGCACTTCGTGCTTCAAACCGACTGCAGTTTTGTGCTGTTTGATGTCCAGACTGACGGCCTTGGTGCCACTGCTGAGAATTGTCAGGCAGATGAAGGCAGCCACAAACCGTGGGAGAAAAGCCATCACTATCTCTGTGTTCTCGCAGTCCTAGTTCAGCAAGCCACATAAATACAGGCATCACCCGCATGAGCATCCTATCTGCTTTATTGGGATGGTCTGTGCACTGGAAGTTGTGCAAGTGCTTATGCTCCTTGCTGATTCAAGCCCTAATTCAGCTGAATTACACGTCAGCCCAACATTATGGATGAAGAGTGAAAAATACTGAAGTCTCCTTATTGACTTCGGTGGCCCCAGGACTTCAAGCAGTATTCTGCTGCCTTAACCCCCTCATAAGTTTATCATGGTAGAAGGATGTTGTCTTGGAGTGGATAGCTATGGGTGCACCCTTCGAATCACCCACTGCAATATGTGGCTGCAGCATGTGAGAGGCTAAAGACCATGTCACTTCCAAGCCTCCTCCTCCCTCTTGTTCCCAGCCCTGAACTCACTGAACTGCCCAGTCCAGGAGAAATTGGGCTCTTAATTCACGATGCTGTTTCACTCACTGCCCCCTTTCCAGGGAAAGCACAGCAAAGTGCATTATGAGGTGGTTTTAAAAATAAATAAAGAAAAACTACATATTTTCATAAGATTTTTTCAATGTTTCTTCGAAAAATGTGCTGATTAAGTAATTTACCTCCAGTCTCAGAACTGTGAGGTTTAATGAAGCTGACATTTCTTCCCCTCCAATGTTATGTCAGACTAAAACCTTTTCAACTTATA
Organism: Opisthocomus hoazin; assembly: GCF_030867145.1. NCBI lineage: Eukaryota > Metazoa > Chordata > Aves > Opisthocomiformes > Opisthocomidae > Opisthocomus > Opisthocomus hoazin. The sequence continues at coordinate 85,128,233 of NC_134417.1, forward strand.
ATAGATACGTATGGTAATAGATATCTGAATGAAAGATCAAACAGACATTAAGTAGTTCAGAAATAGCCTGCTAAAAAGATGAAGTCACCCTCTAATGACATTATTATGACATACAGATTTAAAGAAGAACCAGTAAAAAAGAAGGATGATAATGCTATTGTGTTACTCCACTAAGGTATTTTACCAGTAAAATGAAGTTACTTGATTTCTGCATCTATCTACTCAACTGACTGATGTTTTCAGAAAAAAAAAAATGTACAGGAGAAAAGAACTGTTCTTGAGGGAGAAAAAAGCCCACCAAGCAATCCCTACCTGTATTTGGGGTTGGTACGTAGTATCAGATGAACACTGCATTTCAAACGTTTGATCCTGTGCCTCCAAAAACTACAAACACCATAAACGAAAATTAAAAACTTTGCCAGCAGTCTAGTACACATAGTAGGTTCAAACTGAACCCCCTTGAGGAAAGGATAATTACTACCTTGTTGTAAAGCAGATGCATTTTTGGAAGCAGATGCGTGCAAGGTGACCCTACTTTGGGAAACCACATTAGAAGCAAATATTTATTTGTATAACAAATGGAATACTTTCTACCAGCCCATTATGCAGCTAAGATTAACTCAGACCTTCATAGTGACACTACATAGATAATAAACTGAAAGCGAATTTCAGCTGTGCAGTTTCACTAGTTCTTCAGCTGTCCAACCATATGTGGATCGAACGGGTAAAGAGCCATGTCGCAGTCAGCCAGCAGTAAAGCCTGTGAGAAAAGGGGCCAGAGGCCCAATTCCACAGCACGGGATCAGCAAGATAACTCCTCGTCTCAAGAGGAGCATCTTGGAAGGTTTCCCTGAGGTTTCCCTTCCCTACTTTTGTGCATGTAGAGAAGATCATTCCCTAAGGAGACAGACAGAGCCCACCTCTACTCCGTCCTATTTATATCTGCCTTACAGACAGAGGACAACGTGATTCAGATATTAATCAGTTTCTGGCAAGATTACATAGCCTCCTTGGGTAAAAAGCAATATAGTTCTGCAGATGAGGCAGGAGAGCATGGGGCTTCATTGAACTCTCCTACTGCAAGTGCCTAACTTAGGCGTAGTGACTGCTTCTATCCTGTCTGCACAGGGAAGCAAATCTAGCAGACCTGGATTGTAGGCATCTCGTGTGCTCGCTGCTTTATTGAACTAAATTGCCAAAACAGTTATGACAACTAAGTGAGACACCTATTGTAGGTGGTCTGAACACAACCCACATTGCTGGAGTGCTGTTCCTTGCCTTCATCTACTCCTCCCCAAGCCATGAAACCAAAACACCATCAATTTGCTACAGGCTGCTGAGAAATGAGAAACTATTTCCCCTCTGCCTGCTTCGACATGGGATTTCAGTGCAACCCCTCTCTTGGAAGTACCTGCAAAAATGATACTGCAGGGTTACGCGCGAACTCTGTCACAAAAGCTGCAGGTCGCATGTGCTCACTCTGTGTGTAAATGTTGGGTTTTTCTCTAACTGTCCATGCTGTTTAGCCAGTGTGAGGACTATATATGAAGGTGGATCTTCACGTCTCTTGCCATTGCAGAGGGGATTCTGCAAACCAAACTCCCTCCTAAACCCCAGGTCTTGAGCAATTCAGGAATCCTGTGCAATCCTGCTTCCCTGAAGTAACCGACACCTTTGGAGGAGCAGAAACTAGCAATACATCCAGCCCTAGGTGCCTAGGACTTAAAAGGCAAATTCTACTCTATGTCCTTTTACAGCTACATCTGTGTGTACCCAGGAGTGCAAGGAGGTGCCATTTTTTGTAATGATTTTTTACAACAAAGCAACACTGCGGATGTCCAGATAGGCAGCAGTAAGTTAGACTCACAAAGCGTTTCTTCCTGTACTGTAGGAGCCGCATGTTAATGAAACAGTCAATACTTGGCTGCTTTTTTCCCTGCCCTTATCTGCTACCGAAGGCTGAACTGGCTGACTGAACTGAGTCTCTGAAGCTTCTCTGGAAACCAACATACTAAGGTGTTTGTATAGAGGTTTGTGTCTGTGATACAGTAGTACTGTTACATCCACATGACAGTAGGTATTGTTCTCTTGATGTAGCCCCATTATGCCTACTTGCTGCTCCTGGGCTTTACTTCTCTTTTTTTGTACTTACCTAAACAAAGCGCAATCATTAAAAATTGCCATATGGTTGACATGACTGAAATACTGCTTTTTAAACCCAAAATGAAACTCTGGTTACCTATATACTGTTTTATAAACAGGAGATGGATTATTGAATAAACAGCAGACTAACATCAAAACCAAACAGGAAGGCCTATTTTCACCCACACAATTGGCTTTAGGTCTCCTCTGGGCTCCGTTGTCTGCCTCCATGGCCCTGGAACACCATGTTCTTCAGTTGCAAGTGTCTGAAATGGTACTAGGGCTGTGCTGCAGCCTGTCAGACTGATGTTTTCACAGAATGAAATGCAGGTTGTAGGTATACTGAGAGCTGTGCAGTGGTGAACCATATCTGGTGCAGCCTTGACCCAGGACTGCCTTATGGGTCATCTTTCCCCAGAAACCTGCCCAAGCAATGTCTAGGGGAGTGCTGTTTGGCACATAGACAAATCTTTTCAGGGAACAGGCCAACAGTTTAAACGTGGATGATCAGCAGTCCAGTGCCTGGGCTTACTCCTTGGGAAGGCCTGACCTCTCTCATCTGACCTCTAGATGTCCAGCTTGACATGTGATTAATTATTCTTTATGCCTACTTTTCTCCATTGACTATAAGGAGTTTGAAAAGTGACTTGCTTAGATTTGGATTCTTTAAATTTCAGATGGCAAACGAGAGCAAATGAAGAATGCCCTTTACTGCTTCACTGATACCAGTAGTCGATGTCAAGTGAGCAACTGTAATGCATATGGAATCTGACATTGCAAGTTATCTGTGTCGCAGTAGGTGTTGCAGAAGATTACAAGGCAAAGATGTATGATTCTTACCCCGAATAACTTAGGATCTAAGTGAACAGCATATATACATATTCCTTGATGCATTTTGTGACCATAAATTAGTATACAGTTGTCTGAATGAACTCTTTTTTAATAAAATAATTAAATTAATATGTGAAAATCAATGTGTCTCATTTCCCTATAAGAAGGACTAACAATATAAGCAACGCATTGATCAGGAAATGCTGACTGTTGCAATAGTCACAAGACTTTCAGTGGGCCAAATTTGTCAAAGTAGTAATAAAATTTATGTTAACGTCAGCAAAGAAGAGCAAGAATCTGTTGCAACCACTTTCTGATGCAGCAATCTGTGGGGCTCAACTCCCTCTGGACCCTTGGCCATTGCATCCTCATTTATATGAGTGTGTATTGATTGCACAATGGCACAAAATGGAAAAGTGGTGATTCATACCAGACCTTCATCCATTTGACAAAATGGAGGGCACTAGCAGACTGTGGTCCATAGATCTCTGGCAGAATTTAAATACTTCTGCAGTGTCCAGAGAAGACTGCTAAGAAAAATGACGCTGTCCTGCAGCTTACCTTGCACTTTGAAAAGAAATCGAGAGGAGTCTACACTTTCATTAGGAGGCATGATGAACTTGACAAGTCAAAGAAGTCCAAACACCACTGCAGTAGAAGTTTGGCACACCTAAGTCTACATTGCTGAAGGCCTGATGCCCTTGCTCGTGACAGAAGTGTAGAAAAGAAGCTGCTCCACAGCAGGCAGACAGACAGGTTGTGCCAACTCATCAATGCTCGGTTGCCCCGAGTCCTAACCCTTGACCGGTACCCCTGGATTTATCAGTTGTTTTCCCAGCCACAGGAGGGCTCACATTTTTAATGTTTTAAACTCAAAAGTAATAATTTGGGGAGGAGGGGTCGATGGTGAAAAAAATAATTTGTTTTTGAGGATAACGGCAGGAAGTATTGTCTTACAACACGCTTGCGTTTGGACTGACCTGCACAGAGGACTCTGTGATAGGCAATCCTGATTACTGTTTAATCCATTTCATCACCATTTAATTGTGCCGAAATACATCAGTCACTGAGCATGTGATCAGCAACTAAAGACGAACAGACCTTCAACCACAATAAAAACCATGTTGTTGAAGTTGTCTAGATAAATTCAGAGCATGTTGTGTAACAGAGGTAGTGGCATATAGAGTATGTACAAATGTACATGGACAGAAGAGGAGGAAGAAGGTGATCAAAAATGTTAATAATGCAACTCCAACAGAATTTGACCTTATCATTAGATCATGCAGAGGTGGTTAAGGCTGAGTGGGATTTACAGATATTACTCTGGCCACCAGAGGGTTCCCATATTTTGTCAATTGTGCAACTAACACAGTGACAGAATGAAGAGGGTAGAAAAGACACTTTAAAAAA